>NC_067434.1:19728234-20047956 GCF_009764475.1 Pristis pectinata
CTCTTGCAGCAGGAAACAAATTTTAACCAATCTACTCCACAGTTTTTCATGAGGTCCAATTTGGGTCTGTTGAGGACTCTTTTACGTTGATTGTTTTTGGATTTGTACATCTTTACAAGTGCCAGCAACCCTTTGGTTAAATGGTAGATGGAGTGTGGCCAGCGGTGGTTCCATGGCTTCTAGGTCTTGACGTTCACAATTGAACATGGAACTCCTGCTGAATCTTTTGCTCATTTTTGTGTTCTTGTCTGCCTCAGATCAGGAAGGTCCAATTAATCCTGTGATCTTTGTGCCCTGTGGTGGAATACCAATTGGTACGATCCCAGATCAATCTGAGCAGCTCCACATCACATGATGTCCTACATTGCGTGTTGTGACTTCCAATTCACATGAAGTAGCTCCATGTCATACACAAGCCCCATGTTACTTGGACTAACCCATGCCTCATGGTTTGTCATGGAGTGGCCCCACATCACATCTCCTTTGTGTCAGCCCCACCTCCTGCAGAGTGGCCCCATTGTCAGGTGAAGTGGCCTCTACTTCATATTGGTTGGCCATCCATCCTGTGGAGTGGCCCCATGTCTCACCCAGCGGACTCGCGGTCTCTCAGAACCACTCTACTTCACGTGCAGTGTTGCATTTCTCAATGAAGGAGTCAGCAAGGCCTTTTTGAAAGGTTGGGGCACTGAGTGTGATGTGCAACTGGGATAGAAAACTAGCTGAGGCCAGGGGCAGATCAGCCATGATAATACTGAATGGTGAGGCAAGCTTGAGCGGTCAGATGGCCAACTCCTGCCAATGCTGGAACTATAAAAACAGGCAAAAACTTCTCAATGGGTCGGGCAGTGTCTGTGGGGAGAGAAGCTGTTTGGTCTGCCCATGTTCTTGTTTCCATCATTGTAACCATTGTTGGGTGTATTCTTTTCTCTAGAGTCATGCAGCACAGAAACAGGCCCTTCAGCCCAACTGGTCCACGCCAACCCTGATTCCCATTTTAACTGTTCGACTGATGGTGGCCATGCCTTCAGCTAACTTGGCCCTGATCTCTGGAATTCCTTCCCTAAACTGCTCCTCGTTCCCCTTTTCAGGTCTCTTAAAACTTACCATTTCAATCAAGCAGTTGGCCATCAGGTATAATCAGTTATGCAATTAAACATATTTCAGGAGGAGACGGAAAAACTTCTGGATGCAAATGATATAGGGAGAGAGCAGAAAATGCAATTGAGATAGATCATCATCCATATTAAATGGTAGAGCAGGCTCAAAGGGCTGAATGGCCTACTTACCCGATTTTCTATGTTTCTAGGGTTAGGATTACCAAATTCTGTTTATTAATGCGCCTGGGATGTTTGCTACATTGAAGGTGTTATATAAGTACAGGTCATTTTTGTTACGGCAAATGCACAGTCCATTTTCCACCCCTGCAGTATTCTCTCCCTATGTGCTTAGTTCACCATGAGTACTTGTACGTTGTAGACAGTGCACGGAAAGGAGCAGTGGGTGCGGTGCAGTGCTTTGGGGGGTGGCGGAGAGAGGTTGAGTGTTTCCATGAGCAGGAAACATAGCTGAGGGATAATGAAGTCATTTCAGTGTTCCCAACCAGCTGCTTCTGTATTTCTGTTTGCCTTTTATAAAGCACATTGTTTGAAATGTTGCACAGTGCAGGAGAAGCTTCACTGGTAGCACCTCTCTACACGGCTTCGTAACAGATCACAGATTTCCACAAATAGGCTGATTTTTTTTTTACTGAAATTTTCATTCTCATCGCAAAAAAAAATGGCATACCATTGTCCCAAGTAGAATGGTCAATTTGAGCAGTCTGTTATTGTAAAAGTGTGCATTTTCACTTAAGGCTGAGTTAAATGTATTTATATCCAGAGAAGCAACAACAGCCTCAAATTTTAGAACAAGTGTGAAGTTATTAAGACCAGCATCTCTGCATACAGCCAAAGGATCTTCAATTTGGAGAGCTCATGAGGTGAACAAACACCTATGTTTATCACCCGTTGTGGAAAATTACTAGCAGTTAGGGGTTTTCATAGGCAGAGTGCTGCATGTACCCTCAGGCAGTGCTGCTTCACTGATGGAGATGCATCCACTGTAGCATAGTGCATGTTGCACCATGTTTAACATTAAACTGGCCTGAAGCTCTGTTTCGGTTTGTCTTGAGTTTAAATGCAAAAGCTTGCTGGAAACAATGACATTTATTCACATTATCAGTTGCCAAAGGGTCTTTGAGGGAGACGGTTATTTTTTCTGAGGATACAGGAATCAAGTGCCCCCTGGAGGTGAAGGTTGCTTCTAATGAAGCACATGTGATGGTGGCTTTGCTGTGACAATGACCAGTTACAGATTATCTGAGGCTGGCTTTGTTACAGGTTCAACACAGTTCAAGCTTGTCTCCACACACTGCCAGTTCCATGAGGATTTAACTTAAGTGTTCTAGTTAGTAGCAAAATAAAGCCTGTGTGGTCTTTGTGGCTGTTTTGCCTCAGTAATTATCTCTTGAAAGATGAGATTGTTATATTAAAAGCTGTATGTAATTTATATATCTGGAGAAAGAGAGAGATATAGTGGTTATGCACAGTAAACAAAATGATGTTGCTATATAGTGATGATTCAATGGCTTGCAATTCAAATGGTATAGTGGTAGAGCAGACAGGTAATCCAGAAACCAGAACTAATAGTCCAGAGACATGAGTTCAAATCCCACTGTGGCAACTGAACTTAAATTCAGTTAATAATCTGGCATTTAAATAAAAAAGCTGGTCAGGAGTAATGATGACAACAAAATTACAGGATCATTGTTAAAACCTATCTCATTCACTAATGCCCTTCAAGGAAGGAAGCTGTCCTGACCCAGTATGGTTTATATCCAACTCCAGACCCACCAATCGGGTTGCCTCTTAGACACCTTCTGAAATGGTTCAGCAAGCCATTCAGTTAAAAGGCAATTAAGAATGGGCAATAAATGGATTTTAAAAAATGTTTAAAGCAACATAAACTATTGGAAACATCAGCCTGATCTTTAAAACACAGGATTAAATTATCCTGTAAAATAGTCACCAGTATCCACAGACTCTCCCAGCTAACTCACGTACACCTCCTCCCACCCTTCTTCCTCTAAGGACTCTATTCTAATCTCAAGTCAAATCAAATCGAGTTTATTGTCATGTGCTCAAGTACAGTGAGGTATAGGTACAATAGAAAACTTGCTTGCAGCAGCATCACATGCACATAGGTTCAGACAACAATACACAGAACAAGTTATACTTAAATTATACATAAATTACACAAGATAGTAAAGGAAAAAAAGGACTGTACAGAACAAAACATTACTGCAAAAAAGAAAACTATTCGAGACAAGTCCATGGTAGTAAAGCTTGATGAACCTTTTAGAGTTTTTTTCAAAGAGGTAACCAAAAGGTGGATGGGGGAGGGCAGTGGATGTTGTCTATTTGGACTTTATCAAGGCCTTTGACAAGGTCCCACCTGGTAGGCTGGTCTGGAAGGTTAGGTCCCATGGAATTCAGGGAGAGCTCGTTAGGTGGATTCAAAATTGGCTCGGAGGTGGGATGCAGAGAGTAGTGGTTGAAGGTTGTTTCTTGGAGCGGAGGCCGGTGACTCATGGTGTGTCGCAGGGGTTGGTGTTGGGACCCTTGTTGTTCGTTATTTATATAAATGATTTGGATGCGAATGCACAAGGCTTGATCAGTAAGTTTGCAGATGACATGAAATTAGGAGGTTTTGTTGACAGTGAAGAAGGTTACAGGGGGATCTTGATCAGTCAGGGAAGCGGGCCAAGGAGTGGCAAATGGATTTCAATGCGGATAAGTGTGAGGTGTCACGTTTTGGAAAATCAGACCAGGGTAGGACTTGTACTATGAATGGTAGGACACTAGGGAGCGCAATGGAACAGAGGGACCTAGGAGTGCAAGTGCAGAGTCCATTGAAAGCAGCTTCAGAGTTAAACAGGGTGGTGACAAAGGCTTTTAACACGCTGGCCTTCATCAGTCAGGGCACTGAGTATTGGAGTTGCTGTTGTACAAGTCTTTGGTGAGACCACACCAGTGTGTATAGTTTGGGTCAGCCCGTTATAGGAAAGACGTGGTTAAACTGGAAAGAGCTCAGAAAAGATTTACAAGGCTGTTGCTAGGACTTTATTCCTTGGAATGTAGGAGAATGAGGGGTGACCTTATGGAAATGTTTAAAATTACAAGATGCATAGATAAGGTGGATAGAAACAGTCTTTTCCCCAGGGTAGAGGAAAACAGAATTAGGGGGAATAGGTTTAGGGTGAGAGGAGAAAGACTTAAAAGGGACCTGAGGGGCAACTCTTTCACACAGAGGGTGGTGGGTATATGGAACGAGTTGTCAGAGGAAGTGGTTGAGGCAGGTACAATAATATCATTTAAGAAGCATTTGGGTTGGTACATGGAGGGGCGGGGCTTCGAGGAATATGGGCCGAACGCAGGAAATTGGGACTAGCTGGGTGGGCACTGTGGTCAGCATGGACTCGTTGGGCTGAAGGGTCTCTATCCCTGTTGTGGTGCTCTATACTCTAAGAGGTGGTCCATAGCGTTCCATTGCTGAGGTAATGTTAGGGTTGTGCAGGTTGGTTCAAGAACCTAATGGTTGTAGCTGCTTCTGAACCCGCTGGTGTGGGACTTCAGGTTTCTGTACCTCCTGCCCGATGGTGGTCATGAGAAGATGGCACAACCCAGATGGTGGAGATCCCTGATGATAGACGCCACCACCTTGCGGTCTCACCTCATAGACGCTTTCAGTGGTGGGGAGGACTGTGCCCATGATGGACCAGGCTGTGCCCACTACTGTCTGCAGCCTCTTGCGTTCTTGTGCATTGGAATTGCCATACCAGGCCATGATGTAACCAGTCAGGATACTTTCAACAGTGCATCTGTAGAAGTTTCTTTTTTTCTTTTTCTTGCAGTTTTTTTGTCTCCATCATATCTGCTCCAATGGTGAGCCATCCACACTCGTGTCTTCGAGATGCCTTCCACTTTCCTTCACCATGGCTTCCACTCGAGGACAATGACAGAGCCCTCCACCCCATCTCACACCCTTCTCCTACCGGTCAGAGCAAGAATAGGGTCAGTTCGCTCCATCCCTCCTTCCTCTCTGCAACTTTTTCTCACTTTTCTTGTTCCGGTGAAGGGTCCTTGACTTGAAACCATGACTCCGTTTCTGTCCCCACTGATGCTGCCTGAGTGCTGAAGGCTTCCAACACTTCCCATTTTGTTTCAGATTTCCACCATCTGCAGGTTTTTGCTCCAATTAAATTACCCTCTTGTATCAGGCCATTGTTGTATTGCATATATTATGAACAATGTCATACTGCAGCCCAGCCCTCGATTTTCTAAAACCACACCAATTTTAAAGATTCAGGAAATTAATAGACATTTTACAGACCCTTCACCCTACACTTCATCCTGCAATGGATCCAAATTTAAATAGTCCACTGCGTGTTTTTTTTGAAAGTAAATCTTTACTCAGCGGTTCAAACATCTGTTCAGCTCAAAAGAATCAAAAGTGAGCTTTATTTCTTTATTTTAGATAGATCATCATTGCAAATATTTGTACTTGTTTCATTTTAAAGATAAAAAACTTCATCATTTTCATGTCTAAGGTTAACACACAATTAACAGCCCAGTTATAAATTCAGTAATGCTTTTAAACCGTTCCTCCTGCCAAACACCTCTTAAATAGCTAATAAAAGTGAGACAGTAACAGGACATGATCTCCAACTGCACTATCCCCTAGAAGTCAATAAATGTCCAAATTGTTCTCCACTTTAATCCCCACCACAGTCCATCCACGAATTTCAGAGGTTGTGTATAAATGAAATTCCTCATTGACTTTTTTTTTCATCTAGTTTGGTTATATTTTATCAAGCAAACATACATACAGCCATATTTCCAGTATTGTGTATGGTAATGGTGTAAAATTAGTATAAATTAATCTAATCTAAGATTATTACAGGTTAATCTTGTATAGGAAGCATGTGTAGCTAAATCTAGAAAAAGGAATGTGCTTTCATGCTTTGATGAGCTGGAGCTTTTTTTAAATCAGTGTAGAATATTATCGAGGAGTGAGAGTGGATGAATTGTATGGGGAGCACTGGGGGAAAGAAAATGCTGTCATTGAAGGGGGATAACGGTCCCCCCATAGTGACGACATTGAAACGTCGGCAATAGGAACAGGAGTAGGCCTTTTGGCCTTTCCAGCTGCTCTGCCATTCGGTGCAATCATGGTTGACCCTCTATTTCTATATTAAATTCCTGCTCATTACCCACACCCCTTTTGCAACTAGAGATCTATCCATCTCTTTCTCAAATATGTACTCAATGACCTGGCCTCTATCCCCTTCTGTGTAGAGAATTCCACAGGATTGTCACCTGTGTGTAAATAAAGAAATTCTTCTCATCTCAGTCCCAAATATCTTCCTATATCCTGTGACCTATGGTTTCCCTATATCCAGCCAGCTGAGCCCTGTCAAAACTTTGCGTGTTTCAATTCGATCTCCTCTCATTCTTCTAAATACCAGCGAATGCAGGTCCAGCCAACCCAATCTCTCCCCCTATCACAATCCACTATTCCAAGATTCTGTCTGGTGAACCGCCGTTGCACTTACTTCATGATCAGTATGTCCTTTCTTAAGTTCAAGTTTTCAAGTTCAAGTTTTTCAAGTTCAAGTTTGTTGTCACGGGGATACATACCTGGTGTATAAATGCCATGAAAGTTAGCTTATTACAGCAGCAGCACAGTGCATTATAAATATGACAAACATAAGTTACATCAACTTAAATTGACATAAACTTACACCACACAATAAACAAAGATAATGCAACAACATTAGTGCAAGTTGAGGAAATATAGTCTGAGGTAGAATTAGGGTTCAAGCGGATTCAAGAACCTGACGGCAGTGGGGAAGAAGCTGTGGTTGTCCAAGGTAAAGAGACTGAACCAGCATGCAGTGCTGCAGTGTACTCTCACCAAGGCACTGTGCAATTGCTCTGAGTGAGACTGTTTAATAAGGAGTTGAAGAGCCAAGCGCACCAGTGCAATACATTATTGGGCAACAGTTGTACACTTACTGAAGGGGATGTGTGGGCACTTGATGGGGTAAACTCCTACATTTAGAAACGGGCAGAATCGAAACATAGGTTGAAGATGGATACATGAGAGAATTCAGAGACATTTGCAAAATTAGGAATAGACAATACGTTAAGTGGGAGTCTTCCTGAGAGGAGTCACCATTTTAAGTACACAGGTCATAGAGTTGTACACCATAGAATCAGGTCCTTCAGCCCACCATGTCAATGCTGACCATCATGCCTATCTATACTAATCCCACTTGTCTGGTTTAATCCCATATCCCTCTATGCCTTGCTCATTTACTTCATAGTTTTTTCAGTAGATGTTATGTGAAATGGAAAACTATTATGTTTACGTTCCCTACTTTTACCTTTTTCACAAAATCAATTTAAATCAATTTATATTCAAATGTGCCTTCTTCCCACTTTGCTCTAGAGTTCGTGAAAGCACGGTGGGTGCTGACTCTGCTGTCTAAAAGGAACAGGCTGGGCCCCTGATTGTGGGACAGGTCCTGCTTGCTGCCCGTCTCCAGATGAAGAAGGCAGATCAAGCTGACCTTCCGCACCCTGGAGGTGTCCGGGTGAGGCAGGATAAGCTCTGAAAGGCAAATAAACCTCGAGCTAGACAAACCTTTGGCAGCTCGCCACCGTTACAAGGCTTTGGAGCAGTGTTCAAATGAAGTCGGCAGCATTACTTCGCACCAGGATCAGGAGTGGAAAGTGAGAGGAAGACATGCAGGTGATGCAGGTACCAACAAGGTCTAGAGACACAGACACAAGAGACCGCAGATGCTGGAATCTGGAATAACAAACAATCTGCTGGAGGAACTCAGCGGGTTGAGCAACATCTGTGGGAGGAAAGGAATTGTTGACGTTTCAGGTCGAGACCCTGCATCAGGACTGAGAGTGGAGAGGGGAGATGGCCAGTGTAAAGAGGAGAAGGGGAGTGGTGAGACAAGAGCCCCAGGTCCAGACTGGAATCATAGAGTCACACAGCACAGCAACAGCCTAACAAATGTGCTGAGTATCATCCACTTACACTAATCCTACACTCATCCTATTTCATTCTCCCCAGATCCCTATCAACTCCCCCTAGACTCTACCATCCATTTATACACTAGGAGCAATTTACAGCAGCCACCATCAACCTGCCGCCATTGGGATGTGGGAGGAAATCGGAGCACGCCACGTGGGAGAACATGCAAACTCTCCACAGAGCAGCAGCAGAGGTCAGGATCGAACCTGGATCTCTGGAGCCGTGAGGTAGCAGCTCTACTCACTGCTCCACTTTGTTGCTCCAGGGATGTTGGGGCTGTTCTCCTTGGAGCACAGGGGTTGACAGGAGATTTGACAGAGGTGGATTAGAACCTGACTGGTTTGGCGAGGGTAGCGAGAGAGAAGCGGTTCCCAAGAGTGGACTGTCAGGGACAGCACTGATGGGATTGCTCTACTGGGAGCTAGCACTGACTTGATGGGACAAATGGCCTTCTGCTCTGCTATAACAATGCTACAATTCAATTGTTGGTTGGGGTGCAGGTTCTGAAAGCAAGGCGAGGAAGAGGAGGAGTCATCCTACAGATAGCCATTAGGGGGAGGGTTGAAGCATGACATATCACTTGTAAAGAAATGGGTGGCAGAGATAGACAACTAGTCAAGGGTTCAAGGCAGAGAGAGCTGGCCACAAATAGTCGAGAACGAAAATCAAACACTGTAAAATAATAGTGAAGGGAAACCCAATCAGGTTGGATCTGAGTAAGAGGGGAAAGCAGAATTTATCGCAGCAAGGGTTCCTATGATGGCTGAACAGAAATGTTGGAGAGATTCAGAGCAATGTACAGGCAGGGTGGGGAGCACGAGGAGAGCAAACCGGAATGTAAAATGGTCAAAGGGCTTTGATTATTTTGATTGTGACTTGCTGTTGCTGTGCACCTTCCGAGGACAACGACAACAAGTTGCAATAAAAATGGAAAATCTCGATGTACTCAGCAGGTCAGTCAGTATCTATGGTGAGAGAGACAAAGTTAACAGTTCGGGTCACAGTTCTGAGAGCTACAGGAGTGGCAGACATGAGAGAGAAAGTGTCATAAAGTCATACAGCATAGAAACAGGCCCTTCAGCCCATCATGTCCGTGCTGACCATTGTACCTATCTACACTCATCTAATGTACCTGCACTAAGTCTATAGCCTCTTATGCCTCAGTAATTCAAGATACTTGTCTTAAATGTTATATGTGACCCCACCACCTCTTCAGGCTGCAGACTCTAACTACCCTCAGTGTGAAAAAAGTTCCCCCTCAGACCTCCTCTAATCTTCCTACCTCTCACCTTAAACTTATCCACTCTTGTCTTGGACATACCCCATGTAAAAAAGATTTTTTTACCATCTATCCGTAATATCCCCCTCATAATTTTGGATACCTCTATCAGACCACCCCTCAGCCTCATCCACTCCAGGAAAAACAAACCCAGACTGTACAGTCTCTCCTTCTAACTGTAATACTCCAATTCTGACAACACCTTGGTCCCTCTCCAGCACAATCATATCCTTGTGATTACGGGGTGAAGCCATGGAAGCATTTTGAAAACAAGGTTAGAATTCTAAGTCTGAGGTGTTGTTAACCGGGAGCCAATGTAGATCAGTGAGTATATGGGTTGATGGAATTTGGACACAGGCAGCAAAGTTTTGGATGTGTGGTTCATCAAAGGCAACAAAAGCATGGATAAGGGTTTCAGCATCAACTGAGAAGCCATAAGATAAAAATCTTTCAGAAGCCGTGCCTGCATACTTGAATTCCTAATACCTTGTAATCAAGCTATCATGAAGTTATGAGGTAGATTTCACATTGTATATCAGAGGCAGTAAAGTTTGAAATTTAGACACATGAACAAGTGTTCTGACTTGGATTATCAGCTTGCAGATAATTATATGAAAAGAATTGAATCATCCACTGTTGTCTGTGCAGATGTCTCAAACACACTGTAAGAGTTGCTGCTCTTTTTGTAAATTTTTGGTACTGATTATGTCTCTATAGGAGTGGGAGAAATCCGCTCCACAAACTGTTGTGACAGCCTTGAGAACTGAAGTGGTGGCGTGGAGACAGGACCAAATATGAGGGAATTCATTGGAACCGCATTGCGGTCTTCTCTGATTATGATCAGTCCTTCTGCCAGTTAAAAAGCTTTCTCCAAATAAAGCCCCAAGCTGATGCAATAGCAGCATTATATTTTTTCACTTCTGAACACATGGGTCTTCAAAGGCACCACAGCTAACACCTTCGCAAATTGCATAACCAGTTGGCAACAATTTATATAAAAAAAATCGACTTGCTTTCACATTTTTAAGTCTGGGATATGTCAAGAATAACCCAAAGTGTCATATTTAAAACTCTGAGCCAAAACTTTCTTTGTGGTAAAGTAAAATAATGGCCAATGCCTTTTTGATTTATTGCCTGTTTATCTGGAATTATTCATATCTCGCCACCTTAAGTGCTCTGATGTGGTCAGTGGTTTGCAACACCTGAGCAGCGAGACTCAGTTCAACACATTTTTGCCTGTTCTTGAATCCCGGCAAGTCCCAACTCCGAAGCAGGTCATATCACTTCACTAAACCTTACAGCACTGAACATGTGAGAGCTCTGCCAAGAATGTATAGGATTGTAATTGCTTCTCGCTTTCAATTCTCAGCAAATGCAAGAAGCTTTGAATTTGATAGACACGGTGAATGTAATACTGCCATCCACTCTGCCCTGTTGTCTGATACTATAATTGCTTCAAAAACATGCCCTATAATTTCATAATTTTTTTTCGTCTGATCTGTGACAAAGGAATGTAAGTGGGCAGGATGCTTGCCATTTTTTTTTACACTCTGACTATTATAAGCACTTCATGATTAAGATTTGCACTGAAGGTGCCACATCTGTAATGTATAAGGCTTCACAACTTTAGAAGTGGAACCACTATTCCATCTGTGTTCCCCGAACAGTTCCTCAATGAACCATCTGCATGGTCTCTCCTGGTTGCCATCTCCATTGGCGGGCCCCCTTTGTCGAGTTAACAATTGCAACACTAAAACAAAAACTAGGAGACCATGTTTGCACCCTATATAAAATTGGCCATTACACCTTTCAGAACTTTCAATGAATTAATCCCAAGCTTTGGCCTGTCTGGGGGATTTTACCTAAGGTCATTAGAGTCATGTGTAAATTAAAATTTGTGTGTAAATTGATAAATTGGTTTGTCATCGTCACATACCGGGCAGGCACGGTAGTGTAGCGGTTAGCGTAATGCTTTACAGCGCCAGCGAACCGGGTTCAATTCCCGCCACTGTCTGTAAGGAGTTTGTACGTTCTCCCCGTGTCTGCGTGGGTTTCCTCCGGGTGCTCCGGTTTCCTCCCACATTCCAAAGACGTACAGGTTAGGAAGTTTTGGGCATGCTATGTTGGCGCCGGAAGCGTGGAGACACTTGCGGGCTGCCCCCCGAACACTCTGTGCAAAAAGATGCATTTCACTGTGTGTTTTGATGTACATGTGACTAATAAAGATATCTTATCTTACCAAGGTACAGTGAAAAATTTTGTTTTGCATGCCATCCATACAGATCATTTCATCACATCAGGGCATTGAGGTAGTACAAGGGAAAACAATAACAGAATGCAGAATAACATGTTACAATTACAGGGAAAGTCCAGTGCAGGCAGACAGTAAGGTGCAAGGTCATAAACGAGGTAGATTGTGAGATCAAGAGTCCATCTTATTGTACTAACCTCTCTCTGTGAAAAAAATACTCCTCAGATCCCCTTTAAACCCCAACTTCTTACCTTAAAACCATCCTCTCTTTTTTTTGATACCACTACGATGGGAAAAAGATTTTGAACTATCTAACCTAACTCGGCCTCTTGTAATCTTAAGTACTTTTATCAAGTCATCCCTCAGCATCCTTTGTTCCGACTTATCCAATCGCTCATCAGTTTAAGGTCAGAGGAGGAAAGTTTAGGGGAAATGTCAGAGGTAGGTTTTTTTTTACACAGAGAGTGGTGGGTGCCTGGAACGCACTGCCGGGGGTGATGGTAGAGGCTGATACAATAGGGAAATTTAAAAGACTCTTAGATAGGCACATGGATGTAAGAAAAATGGAGGGTTACGGGCTATGTAGGAGGGAAGGGTTAGATTGACCATGGAGTAGGTGTTTATATAGGTCGGCACAACATCGTGGGCCGAAGGGCCTTCACTGTGCTGTACTGTTCTATGTTCTCTCTCCATAATTAAAGTCCTCCAATCCTGGTACCATCCTGGTGAAAAGATTATTAATTCTGCCTCTATTTCCCTGTAAACTGTAGTCTGTGCATGTGAACAGTTGAGGATCTGACAGCATCCATCATTTACCAATACAAAATTGACCAGTTATATCAGACTTTAGATCATAAGATATAGGAGCAGAATTAGGCCATTCAGCCCATTGTGTCTGCTCCACCATTCAATCATGGCTGATCTTTTCTCAACCCCATTCTCCTGCCTTCTCATCATAACTCTTAACCCCCTTACCAATCAAGAACTTATTAATCTCTGCCTTAAATACACCCAATGACTTTGCCTCCACCACCCTCTGTGGCAACAAATTCCACAGGTTCACTATCCTCTGGCTAAAGAAATTCCTCCTCATCTCAGTTTTAAAGGGATGTCCCTTTATTCTGAGGCTGTGCCCTCAGATCCTAGACTCTCCTACTAATGGAAACATCCTCTCCACAAATATTCTGAATCATTAAAAATGTGCACATTCAAAAACCCAGAATGCACCACTGTAGGTGTTGGGCTGCAGAAAAGAAGATCATTGTAAGTAGAGTTAATTAGGGAGATACAAAGTGAAGTTCTGATCCACTTTAGAGGAGTCATAGGTAATTGGTAATTGGATTATCATTGTCACATGTACCGAGGTACAGTGAAAAACTTGTTTTGCATGCCATCCATACAGATCATTTCAAAACATCAGTACAAGGGAAAAGATAAGATATCTTATTAGTCACATGTACATCAAACACACAGTGAAATGCATCTTTTGCGTAGAGTGTTCTGGGGGCAGCCCGCAAGTGTCGCCACACTTCTGGCGCCAACATAGCATGCCCACAATTTCCTAACTCGTACACCTTTGGAATGTGGGAGGAAACCGGAGCACCCAAAGGAAACCCACGCAGTCACGGAGGGAACGTACAAACTCCTTAAAGACAGAGGCCGGAAATTGAATCTAGGTCGCTGGCGCTGTAATAACCTTACGCTAGCCGCTACACTACCGTGAATGCAGAATATAGTGTTGCAGTTGCAGAGAAAGTGCAGTGCAGACAGACAATAAGGTGTAATGCTATAATGAGGTAGATTGTGAGGTCAAGTTTGCTGAAGTACAGTCAATTAACTCCTTGACAAAGCAATTGGACCTAGTTCTAATTGAAAATTGGAGAAATGGTATGAAATGAATTAATCATGGCATTCCAGACCCTGACTACTTGTGATATTGGTGTAGGGTCGTGCTGTGACTTTAGGGTTACTGAAGATATGCTTTCATTACCTTAACTCTGGTGGCAAAAGTAGGTTTGGAAGAACATATTTATTTTCTCCACATACGATTGTGTGCTTCCACAGTACCAGAAGACGGTGTTCCCTGTATGCTCCAAGTTAGTACAGAACTTTTGATGGACATTTCCCACTCTACATTTGTCTTCCAGAATACACAAAAAACAAATCTGAAAGACTCATCTGCTTTTGTTAGTTTAGCAGTGCTTGGAGTTCCTTCAAATCTTTTAGTTAATGCTTGTAAATTAAATATAGGATTTTTTTTGCTGAGGATTTATTGTGCTGATCTCTACAGTGAATAAAAGACAAGACCTTGTTAGTCTTTCCAGACAGCCCTCACTTTGTCTGTCAAGTTCCCTTGGAGCTCTGCAGAATTCACGATGATTACACCAGGTGGCATTCTTCCAGACACCAGTGAAAGGAAAAGTTCTTAATCTTGAGGCTGGAGTGTGTTAGTTTTGACAGGATGTCCTTTTGTCTTCCAAAGAGTGTAATGGGCTCTACATTAATCTAGTCCTTTTATTATTTTAAGTTCCAAATTGTAATCCCTCTTGCCCATCATTATGATGCAAAGAAAGCAATTTTCAGTCCTTAGCCTGATTTCCCCAGGAGAGCGGAGCCTGGAAATCATCACTGGCAACTCTGATGTGCAACTTTATTTATACCCATCACGTATCCGTTCCAATGCATGCAAAGGTAATGCAACGATATTTGCCAAACCATGAATGTGGTTATTTTTGTCATTAAAATGACTATTAATCAAGAAAATAATTTGCAGCAGAGGTAATGCAATAACCACTAGGGACCTCAATTTTCATGCAGGACTGGGTAAATCAAATTAGCAAAAGTAGCTTGGAGAAGGTTCACAGAATTGATTTGGGATGGTGATACATCATGGAACCAGCTAGGGATCAGTCTATTTTAGAACTTGTCTTGTGAAATGAGGCAGGGGTTAATTAGAAACATCATTGTAATGGATCTGCTGCAGAAATGTGCTCACCCAGTGATAAAATTTACACAGAGTTCGAGGGTGACACACTTAAGACTGAAATGAGAACCTTGAATCTAAAGGAAATTATGTAGGTTAGAGGAATGAGCTGTCTTAAACTGAGATATTAGATTAAAAGATAATCTGGTAAATGGGTTTATTATTGTTATATGTTCTGAGGTTACAGTGAAAAACATTGTTTTGCATGCCACCCATACAGATCATTTCACAACATCAGTACATCGAGGTAGTACATGAGCAAAGCAGTAACAGAATACAGAATATAGTGTTACAGTTACAGGGAAAGTTCAGTGCAGGCAGACAATAAGGTGCCAAGGCCATGATGAGGTAGATTGTGAGGTCAAGAGTCCATCTTATTGTACAAGGGACTATTTTTATAACAGAGGGATAGAAGCTGTCCTTGAGCCTGGTGTATGTGCTTCAGAGGCTTTTGATTCTTCTGCCCAATGGAGGGGGGAGAAGAGAGAATCTCCAGGGTGGGTGGGGTCTTTGATTATGTTGGCTGCTTCACTGAGGCGTAGACATTTAGATAAACAGTGGGCAAACACATTATATTGCAGTCTTTCCATTGCAAAGTACACACTCTATGGGAAGAGTGATCCATCCATTGCTACTTAAAGATGATAAGACAAAAGAGAAAACATACAACTTTCCCAGAATACACACCAAGCCTTAGGTTTATTGGAAAACAGCAATTGACAATGAAAAAATTGGTAAAGAGGAATTGATATAATGCAAGAGAATATTAACAAGAAATCTGGCAGCTGGGGTCATTATATATGTATATTGAAGGCTGAGGTAATAGGCTTTTGGACACGGAAGAAATCAGGGCACATGGGGTTCAGGTGGAAAGGTTGTCAAGGCAGAGGATCACCTTATGGTCGACTCCTGCTCTAAACATTTTTTCTTGTTTTATTTGAAAAGCAAGTGCAATATTCCATTTAGTTGCATTATTCTTCTATCCCATGGGCAGTTAAGAAAGTTGTTTTAATTGATTGCCTCTCATTGGTCCATGAAGCCATGAACAATACCTCGTTATTCCTTTTTTTTGAGCTATTTACTTTGTAATTTGTAGTAATTTTTTATGTCTTTGCACTGTACTGCTGCTGCAAAACAATAGATTTCACATCCTATAAGTCAGTGATAATAAAACCTGATTCTGATTCTGAGGAAAGAGGATTTCTTTACCAAGGATACAGCCAAGTGTAGTACATTGTGTTTTAATGGATGAGCAGAATTTTACCCCACTAATAGGACTGGCCCTTGGCAACTCAGAAGGGCAAATAGAGACTGCTATGTGTTTAGTTTATAAGCAAACAGAAACTCTTTCAATGGCTTATTGAGGTACGTGACAAGATCAAAACCCTCTATGGCAGTTATTAACATCATATGTAAAGCTGGTTCCAATGAAACTATTCAGTTTATAGTGTTATCTTTTTAATTAGGTATCATAATTCATACAGTAAGAATAAATAACTTAATGCTTTGTTTTATTGCAATATCAAAAGGCAGGTCCATGTACTAATTATATTATTTTTGTCTTGCTCCTATCCAGACGCATCACACCTTGGTAATGGCAACTGCTCTACCCAAGACCGCAAGAAATTGCAGAGAGTTGTGAACACAGCCCAGTCCATCACGTAAACCAACCTGCCCTCCACTGACTCCGTCTACACCTCCCGCTGCCTCAGGAAAGAAGCCAACATAATCAAGCACCCCTCCAACCCCAGTCATTTTCTCTTCTCCCCTCTCCCGTCGAGCAGAAAATACAAAAGCTTGAGAGCACATACCACCAGGCTCAAGGATGGCTTCTATCCCACTGTTATCAGATTCTTGAATGGACCTCTCATACTCTGAAGATGAACTCTTGAGCTCCCAATCAACCTCGTCGTGGCCCTTGCACCTTATTGTCTCCCTGCACTGCACTTTCTCTGTAATTGTAACGCTATATTCTGCATTCTGTTTTCCTTTTCACTACCTTTTCACCACACTGTATGAAATGATCTGTCTGGATGGCACGCATACAAAAGCTTTTCACTATATCTTGGTACGTGTGACAATAATAAACCAATACCAAATAATTGCACAAACCTGCTCATTTCTTCACACATAATGAAGACTCAAGAGCCACAGACTCAAGGAGTGCACTATGTGGCTGTACCTTCATTACTTGGAGCTAGTAAATACGATTCTACAGCACCTGCCTTTGTAAAGAGATGGAAGTGCTCCTGATAGTCCTTTGCTTCCAACTTGTATTAAATATGTTCATTAGAGCCCGTTTTTATCGCTATCTTTCATTTTGGGGAGAAGAAACAATGGGATTAATGTAGGATTAATATACCTGGATGGTTAATGGTTGGTGTGGTCTCAGTGGGCTGAAGGGCCTGTTTCTGCACTGCTTCTCACTTTGACTCTTATGACATAACTTCTTCTAGCCTTACAACCTTCCAACAACTCTATCCTTCTCCATTTCTGTTCTCCTCGGCAGACCCCACTTCCTTTGCTGCTCTGTTGACAGCTTTGCCTTCAGCTGCCTAGGTCCAAAACTCTGAAATTGCTTCCCTATCTCAACTGTTCCTTCTTTTTCTTTTTCTTTTTTATCTTCCTTATCTCTTTTGACCAAACCTTTGATCGCCCATCCTCCTGCGGTTTAGTGTCAAATTTTGTCTGGAAACTTTCCCATGAAACACCGAGGCACACTTTTCTCCATTAAAGCCACAATTCCTGATCACTTGCCCAATGTTTCTGCTTTCTCCACGTCCAACTCATACTTTGATAGCCAACAGAACCAATCCATTTTCAATCCCCTGATGTGCAAGTTGTTTGAGTTGGTTGTGAAAAGTATGTTTGCAAACAGTGAAACATTGTGGGGACATAGAACTACTCTCCATACCTTAGTCTGATTGGATATTTTGCAATTTTGGCCCCAGTTTCATGATTCTCCACTGTCATCAATCACTTGTATGGTATTTTTGCCAAATACCTCTTACAAGTTGTTACATATTTATTGGATCACTCCCATCAGAAGCCTTAGACCCATCTCCGGAAAGTATAGTAAATTTGTCCAGTTTAATATATATTGGCTTTCATTTACTGGATTTGTTTTCCTAGGCATTGCTCACAATATTTTGTAATGGTGTTGAATATTTTTTTTGCTAAAATTGTTGGCTTGTTAAAGCATTTCCAGGATTGCTTCTCTCATTTTGGAGAGACGAATGCTGCATTCGAATGCCTACATTTGGACCAGTACACAACCAGTACTGTTATTTTGAGGAATGATTTCAAGTATCGTTCCATATTAGTCACTGGAATCACTCATTGATAAATCTTTAACAAATCTCATTGGACTGCCTCCCAAGTTTGAGAAGAGATCTCAAATGGCGTCTCACAATGAGCAAGAGATCAATAATGAAAACAGCAAAGGAGTTTAGTGGGATCGTTCTTCAAGCCACAAACAAAATGAATGGGGCATCAGGGATTGTGTAGAGAAGACAATTATTAAAGAAGGAGATGGCACTGAGGGAGTATATTCAGTATAACAGTTGTTTTGCTATTGATTTTTGTTCTTTGAATTTCCCTTCATGAAAATTGTCCCTGACTGTGACCTGAGCTTGGCTCTCAAACCAAAACCTTTCTTCATATCCTGTACCAAGTTTGTCAAAATGACTTTATTTAATATAATTCCCAGTTTTCTCTCCTCAATGACACTTTAGTAATCTTCAGTCGAAATTCTGATTTTAAAACTTTTATGTAGTTGTGTATCATGCTTTCATTCACCTCCGCACTTTGGTGTAGGTCTGTCTGATTTTTTCTCCCCAGTGCCCCTAATGTATCTTGCGAACAATATATTTAGCTGCTTTTTAAACCATTTCACCAACTAATCTAACTTTTCTGCTGTTGGAATCACTTGCTCATATATCAGAAGGTTTTCTCCAGTCTATTTAATTGGATATGTTCACCAGCATTTGGTTTGGAATAATTTTTATATACTGTGTTTGCGTGGATGTTGTGTATAAGTCAGTGTTGGGGAGCTCACTAGAGGTTACTTCAACACTCAATTCTTGCAGTTGATTCAGTGGTAGCATTGGGTGTTGCAGATTGATTTGGCCTGGTGTTTGGAAAGAATGTTGAACACTACCTATCTTGAAAAGACATGGCCCCACTTGGCATCAGCGGCGAACAGCAAACACTTAGAAATGGGAATCAACCTGCAACTTATTATGGAACACAAGCTGTTTCTCCTTAGATGCTCTTAGAATCTGCCATTTCCTACTTCCTACTTTATCATGATATTGAAATCTGATCTTTTCAATATGTATGGCACTCTAATTTTAAATATTTAGATCTAACATAACAAAGGGCTTGACTACACTGATATTTAAGTTATATTAAAATCCTTTTGTCATCTATGTTCAGAGCACTGGTATTCTCATTCTAAACTTATCCACATCTCACTCCTTCTCCTTTAAGGTATGCATTATATATTTCTTTGACCAAGCTTCAGTTTCCGATCTTAATTTCTCTGGTTCTGTGTCATATTTGTCTTGGTGATGCTCCCTTGAGGTACCTCGAGAGATTTCACTGGAAGTATTAGATGCATGCATTTTTGTTGCTCTGATCTTTTTAGTGGCCTTTGATCTAACTCACTTGAAGTTGCTTAACGTACAGTTGCTCTACTTCCTTTGGCATTGGCATGCATTCACCATTTCTGGCTTGGCTTGTTGCTTATTCCCCTGCTACCCAGTACAATTATATACGGCATGTGCTTCTTCTCTTCAATGATTTACTGTGAGGGCTTGCATTTACTGTCAGATTTTTCCTTGATCATGGCTTCTTTGCCATCTCTCTTTCTGAACATTTTCACGCACATTGAATAATTTTTTTTGTCAACTGTTGTGGATCCTCTTTTCTCTTGTCTAATGCTAATGACTTTCTGTTCCGAGAAGGGTCTCAGACCTGAAGCATTAATCTGTTTCTCTCCCCGCAGATACTGCCTGACCTACTGGCTGTCTCCAGCACTTTCTGTTTTTCCACCTAATTTTCCTGTGCATTTGGCCAAACTAATTTACATACATGAAATCCAGATCTTTCATTAAAGCTTTCTCCTCGTTGATTTCAGAATATTCGTTTGTGATTCCGTTTATGGCCTTGCTTTATCCTACCTCTGCGGCAGATGTGACGAAGGTCTCAGATGGGAGTAACCCGTTAAATACACAACATGACTTGTTTTTTTGGAAATACGTCTTTCAAAAGACTGTTGAACTCTTGGAGTAGTGCCAAAGGTGAGAAATAGGTTGGACATGGTGTATGGAGAGCAATTATAAGTTCACACTGGAGGAAAAGAAGTTCAAGTTCAAGTTTATTGTCATGGGCATACATACCCAGGGCATAAATGCTGTGAAAATTATTTTTTTGCAGCAGCAGCCACAGTACATTGCAACCATTTTCAAACGTAAATTGCATAAGCTTAAATTTACATAAATTATATATCTTACACAACAAAATAAACATGACAACATCACCGCAAGTTGAGGGAAATATAGTCTGAGGTAGAATTAGGGTTTTTCAAGAACCTGACAGCAGTGGAAGAAGCTGTTGTTGAACCCTGAGGTGTGGGTCTTCAGGCTCCTGGACCTCCTGCCTGATGGCAACAATGAAAAGAGGGCATTGGCCCCGATGGTGGGGGGTCCTAATGACAGATGTCACCTTCCTGAGACATCGCCTCCTGTCGATGTCCTTGATGATGGGGAGCGCCGTACCCATGATGGAACTGGCTGAGTCACCGCTCTCTATAGACTCTTGCATTCTTGTGCATTGAAGTTCCTATACCAGGCCTTGATGCAACAGTCAGAATGCTGTTCACTGCACGTCTGTTGAAATTTGTCGGAGTCTTCAATGACATGCCAAATCTCCTTGAACTTCAAAGAAAGTAGAGATGCTAGCATGCCTTCTTCATGGTTGCATCTATGTGCTGGGCCCAGGACAGACCTTCCAAGATGTTGACAACAAAGAACCTGAAGCTGTTCACCCTTTTGACCACAGACCCTTCAATGAGGACTGGTGCTAGTTCACCTGACTTCCCCTTCCTAACAATACAGTGTCATTCCATTCCTTTCAAGTGAGTTCCACATTTTCTTTGTCTTCTATTTTGTTTCAATTTTCTGCTTTGTTTTTCTTACTAGTAATCTAAACAAAGTAATGGGGAAAGCTGCAGTACAGTATAAGCTGTAGCTATAAATGCTCACTTGTTATGATAGTCTAGATGATTTAAATTAAATTTTTAAAACTCCCAACTAATGAAATGTGTTTTAAAGCTTTAGGGGAGACAAGGGTGAAATGCAGGCTTGCACCGATCCTTGAATTCCAGCACCATGCACGTCCATCCATCACTGGTCAGTGTAGGTGTCTTGCAGTAATTTGATGCTGTCCAACTCATGTCCTGATTTAGTCCAAATTGCGGCTTAAACATTTGTGAGATCAAGTTTAATTCTTATCTTTTTCATCTGATCTGATCTGAACTGAATCCCCAGGGTAAATGGATAATGCACTACCTGCTTTCCAAGGCCTGTCTTCTCACTTGGCCTCTCAGTTCACTTTAGTAACCCAGCGCTAAACCTCACCCCGAACCTCCCCTCTGTCTTTATCTCCATCACAGCTCCGGCACCAACTCACTTGGGATTTCTTGCCGCAGCAACTATGTTGCTGATGCAAAGTTTCAGAATCAGAATCAGGTATATTATCACTGACATGTTGTTTTGTGGCAGGAGTACAGTGCAAGACATAAAAGTTGCTATAAATTACAAAATAAATAGTGCAAAAAAAGGAATAACGAAGTAGTGGTTCGTGGGTTGACGGACCGCTGAGAAATCTGATGGCGGAGGGAAGAAGCTGTTCCTAAATTGTTGAATGTGGGTCTTCAGGCTCCTGTACCTCCTTCCCGATGAAACGAGAAGAGGGCACGTCCCAAATGGTGAGGGTCCTTAGTGATGGATGCCGCCTTCTTGAGGCACTGCCCTTGGAAGATGTCCTTGATGGTGGGAGGGTTGTGCCCGTTGAAACTTTCTTTCAAATTAACCGGATAAAATCTTTTTAATTAGGATCTTGCTGTTGTTGTTTCCATTCAAAATATATAGCTTGTTTGGAGCCTTTTTAAGTCCTGTCTGGAATTCTAAGACCAGTATTTGTGCAGACAACACTGTTTCTCTAAAGTTTTGTTATTACCCATATATATATTATCTACTTATACATATAAGTAGGTAAGTAGAAGCTGCAGAGAGTAGTGACCTCAGCCTACACATCACAGGCACATCCCTTCCACCATCGGAAGTACCTACATGAGGCGCTGCCTCAAGAAGGCAACATCCATCATCAAAGATCCCACCACCCGGGCCATGCCATCTTCTCACAGCTACCATTGGGCTGGAGGTACAGAAGCCTGAAGTTCCACACTACTAGGTTCAAGAACAGCTACTTTCCTTCAACCATTCCATTCTTGAACCAACCAATAATCACTACCTCAGTACAGCAACCCTATGACCACTTTGCACTACAATGAACTTTGCTTTTGTTTTGTTCTAATTGTGTTTTTTCTTGTATAATTATGTTTTACTTTATATTTTTTCTTGTGAATGTTGTGTCTCTAATGCTATGTGCCTGTGATGCTGCTGCAAGTAGTTTTTCATTGCACCTGTGCACACATGTACTGTGCACATGACAATAAACTCAACTTCGACTACTTTATTATAAAAAGAAAATATCTCCAAACTGATTGATAGCAGACCAAGAGCTGCAGAGTTGCCACTGATCTCACACATTCCCTACCCTTATTCTCAGCTGAAGTCTTCAGGACTCCAATAGCCTCAGCACATGGACAAACAACTCTGAAATGAACAGGCAGGATTTACCAGCGACTGAGAGACTGTGAAGCTGATTTTAAATGTAGCATGCTTTAAACCCTATCAGTTGCTATAGATGGATGGTTTTTAAAGTGGGGGGTATACTTGCTATGGTCACCATGCCTTTGGAGACTTTGCTTGTCTAATTGCCCTCCCAACTCCTTTAGGTTCCCCCCTCCCCAAATAATGAAATGATAATCTATTACCCCCTCAGATGCACAATTCCAATGTGTAAAACCTTTGGGAGCAACTCAGCACAAAAAAGCTAGTGATGCAAGTTCTGACATAAAAACTCCAGTATATAATAAGTTAATCCAATGCTTCAAGTGTATGTGACCTCATCTATTACCAATTGCTGGGGGCCCATTGTCCTCCCAAGTAACCTAAGTAAGTTGAAGCCAACTTTCGCAGGTCATTGGATGAACCAGTTGTGATAATTTGTGAAGCAAGTTATTGATTTGTGCCACCAGTGACACTTTGTTCTGCAGGTGACCGATGAATAAAATTCAATTAGCTTGATCGTAGAGTTGCATCTTCTCTTACTCCATGCCATATTCAGTCCATAGTCACACTGAGGATATCTTCGGGATCTGACACTGGCCCAGAATGATGTCAAGGTTGATCTGTCTGTAATCTCTTCTTGTGTGTAGTCCTGCACTCAGCTCCTGAGGTTCCCAGTCCTGCTACTGTTCCCTGTATCTTTTGCTTCCCTCCCCCAGTCAGAGACATGATCAAGATTCCAGCTTCGGGCTCTATGGAACCCTTCCATGTTTGTCAGAAAGGTCAGAATCCAAGAGAGTTTCAAAGACTTCCAAGAAAAAAATTCTGAAAAAAATTAGCTGGAGGAATTGCAAGGAGATTACAGTGATCTGAATACTACCTGCTGCAGTGCATCTTGTAAATGATGTGTCCTTTAAAGACTGCTTCCAATGGCTTTCCATTTGTTATCCCATCTAGATGTGGGTGTCACGAACAAGCTCAGCATTTAATGCCCTTCCATTGAAGGTGGTAGTGGGCTGTTGACCTTGAGGTGCAAAGTGCTATTGGGTGGAAGAGCTCCAGGATTTAGATACAGCAGTAATAAAATGTTGAATATAATCCAAGTCAAGGCAGTGTGTGACTTTTAATGGTGTTTTGATGTGCTTGTTTTGCCTTGTCCTCCTCAGTGGTAGGGATCATGGATCTAAGAGATGGTATTAAAGACACCTAGGCAAGCTGCTACGATGCATCTTGCATATGGAATACACTACAGCCAAAGTATGCCAGTGGCAGAGGAAGTGAATTGATGAACAGGGCTGTTTTGTCCTGTGTGGTGTCAAGCTTGAACATTGTTGGAATCGCACTCATTCGACCACGTGGAGATTATTCCATCCCTCTCCTGATCAGTGTAATGTAGATGGTAGAAAAACTTTGGGGAAATAAGGATAAGTCCAGGGTGTCTAAATATAGAAGGCCCAGTCATGTTTCTATTCAGTGATGATCTTACTAGATATGACTTGATTAATTTTTCTGAAGCATTGCAAAATGGAATTGAACGTTTGCCAATCATCAGTGAACATCATAAATGTATGGAAGGTATTATCAATGTGGCTGTTACTCTTTCGTAATTTGTTCACAATGTCAAGATTTTTAGACTCTCTCTAGTTGGTGATGGTTATTGCCTGGCACTTCCATGGCACTAATGTAAGCTGCCAACTGTCAGTCCATGCCTGATTATTGTTTAGGTCTTTTGCATTGCATCCTTCAATTTTGGAGGAGTTGCAAATGGAATTGGACACTATGTGACCTTCAGTGAACATCTCCACTTAAGTTGGAATGAACGTCATTCATGAGGCAGCTGAATGTGATTGGACCTAGAGCACTTTCCTGAAGAACAGTGGTGATATCCTGGGACTGGGATGATTGACCTCCAACAATCATGACCAATTTCCTTTGTGCAAGATATGACTCCATCCATTGGAGTGAATTCCCCTTGAATCCCATTGATTTCAGTTTAACCCAGGATCTTTGATACTACACTCAGACAAGTGTTGCCTTGATGTCAAGAGGAGTCACTCTCACCTCACCCCTGGAATTCAAGTCTTTAGTCCTCATCTAGAGCTCAAAACAATATGAGACCTGCAGCTGAGTGGTCCTAGAAGAATTCAAACTATGTACCAGCGCACAGGTTATTGGTGAGTATGTCCCATTTGAATACACTGTGGACAACACCTTCCATCGTTTTGATTAGGAGCAAGCTGATGGGACAGTTATTGGTTGGATCAGACTTGCCTTGTTTTTGGTGGATGGGATACATCTGGGCAATTTTCTGCTCTGCCAGGCACATGCCAGTCTTATCCTGGAATAACTGGCCTCAGGACATGGTTAGCTTCAAGAGCACAAAGTCTTTAGCAGTAAATACAGGATATTGTTAGAGATCAAATAGCCTTTGCTCTCAGTCCTTTCATTCCTACTGGTCAGAGCAACTTAGAATCAGAGCTGGGGAATGATGTGAGGATGGAAGTCCAGTGCAGACCTAAGTTAGCCAAATGGTTTGTTCCGTGCAATGTATTTCCATTATCAGTAACAAAATGATTACAGAAATTGTTAATGGGTATGAGAAAAATTTTTGAATTTTGTGTGAATGAAATAATTTTTAAAAAGCTGCTGTCTTTACAAATAAAACACATTATCGTAGCCGGAGCCCTGTTCCCCTCCAATTTTCTTTTCCTAAACAAGAAAAGATTTGGTAACTTAATTTGTATTTCTTTCCCAATGTTCCACATTCTTTCTTCTTGGTCTCCTCTGCAACCTTTCAATTTATGGTCAAATGCCAGACTCACTCTAAGTACTCAATTTCTAAGGATTAAAGTAATCTGTTTTTACTTACAATAATGTTTTCAAGATGACCCCAGTACTTAATTGTTGACAATAGGCTTGGCCACCTTGCCTGTTTGGCTGTGAAATTTAAAGTCATTGGAATTGTCAGCTTCACTGTGCAATTCCGTCTCTGTGCTTGGAGTGTAAATACTTAAATAGGCATCTAGCAAAAGCTTGATTTTACATGGCAGCTTTCTACTAAGTAGGTATTTCCAAAACTAGTGTGGGTTCTACTGGAAAGATTACAAATGGCGGGAGCCTTGGCAGATTAAATAAAGGAGACCTTGGAGTTCTATAAACTGCAACCATTCAGTGGGAGCTGGCAGTTTTATTTGAATAGAAAAGGGTCTGAGTTCTGGAAATTGGATCGCACTGTACCACTTCACAGGTTTGAAGCTGTTGCCCAAAGGATCATTGTGGTAGGGGCCAGGCTGATGCTCATTCTGTGATTAAGATCCCTCTGTAGTTAAGGTCCCTCAGAAGAATCCTTGCCACAAAGCTGAAAATAACATTTGGTCCTTGACATGTGCTGATAAGGAAAAGAATGCATCTCTGAGACTTCCTCTGCACAACTGGATTATGCCTGTGCAAATTGTGACTGGTTGCTTTAAGGCAGCACAACAGAGCAACAGTTCGTTCTGCTGCCTCACAGTTCCAGGGACCCCACCCCCATTCTATCCTGACCTCCTGTGTTTTGTGTGTGGAGTCTGCACATTCTCCCCGTGACTGTGTGGGTTCTTCCCCCGTTCCTCCAGTTTCTCTGCGCAGTTCAGTCGTTGTGCTTCGAGTGTAAATACGTATTTAGCGACAGCTCAATTTTACCAGGCAGTTTCCCACGAAGCAGGTATTTACAAAACTAGAACAGTCCTAACCCAAGTAGCCCCTAGTGTAGTTTAATAGAACAAAGAATCAAAAGGGAGTTAATGGTAGTGCAGCAGTTAGTGTAACGCTTTACAATGCCAGCGACCCGGGTTCAATTCCAGCCGCTATCTGTAAGGAGTTTGTACGTCCTCCCTGTGTCTGCATGGGTTTCCTCCAGGTGCTCCGGTTTCCTCCCACATTCCAAAGACGTACGGGTTAGGAAGTTGTCGGCATGCTGTGTTGGTGCCAGAAGCGTGACGACACTTGCGGGCTGCCTCGGAACACTCAATGCAAAAAATGCATTTCACTGTGTGTTTCAATGTACACGTGATTAATAAAGGTATCTTATCTTATGGGTGAGTTTAAGTTACAGGGGTACAAAGAAATAATGGGATTGGAACTAATGACGTCGCTTCCCTGGGAACCAGCATGAATTCAATGGGCCAAATGGCTTCTTTCAATATTGCATACCATGAAAGGTCATTACCTCTCTATTCAACCCCACAATAAATCCGTGGGCCCTGGCGAGACCCTCTGCGATGGCTGACATGACTCTTTGCCACATCCTCAATCCCACAGGACGTTCTTGAGACGTTGGCCTGCTACCTGTCAGTCATGCTGTCTGAGGCAGTGCTTATTTGGAAGTGGTTCTGAGCTAGTCGTACTTCTGATAAATACCATCTATGATTACCTCCAGGAGATCTCAGGAGTTTCAGAACATGGGTGTACATTGAAGACTGGCAACAATGATGTGTGCTATTGGCACATGTGTGATGACATTGGCACTTGCACTCGTGATTTACTTACATCTGTGGAAGAATTCTTCACGAATAAACAGCAATCAGAGGTTCAGTCTGTTAACTGGCTCCCTCCTCATGCTGGGATCTTCTTACTGGAGTCTGGGTGTCTGGCTCTATTGTTATTTCTTCATCTGAAGGATGACTGGTTTCCTGATTCAACTCATGGTTTCCAGTAGTTGGATTTGTATCCACGACTGGAATCAATTTGTCATCACATATTACTTTGGCATGTTCTGGTCTGTCTCTTGCTGCAATCACTTGACCTTTCCTCCAAGTCACAAGTCACAAAAGTTTCATATTGCTGATGTTCTATTTCATCCATGCCCCAATTCTGCATCCAGTATTTATTCGTAAGTCTTACCACTCTCACTTTCTCTTGAGCTACTTCTGTTTGCCCAATGACTTTTGCTGCTAAACATGGCTTTAGTTGGTTCTCCACACTTTCCTCCAAGGTGGGTTGTAGTAAGCTCAAGAGCATTTGAAGCCTGCAACACAGAAACAACTCTGCTGGGGTGAATCCTGTGTTGGAACATGGTATTGTATGCTACTTGTAAAAGAAGCTAGCATACCAGCAATAGTTTCTGTGTTTACGATGCCAGAATACTCTGAACGTAACTCATTCCAGATTCATCTCCTGAAGGCACTGGGGATGCCTATTCCACACCCCTGCTTTAGACATCCTTTAACAATGGACAATTCACATCTTCTGCAAAATGCATACTTGTCCACATTTTGGAATCTTAATTGTATTGGCTCAACTTTCAGAGTTTGCCACATTTCACAAGTGGATCTTTCTGTGTTGTTTCAGTGATTTTGGCAGCTTAGACTGAACGTCAGCGTCCACCAGTTGTAAGGAAGGATTGCGCCCTCATTACCTCTGTGAGAATTTTCATGTCGTGATTACATCATGCCTGAAAGGTGGGTACTCAATGGTGAAGCATTGGGATAACAGGGCTGACTGCTTAATGCTCCTAGTTACAGGGTTTTCAGAAGAAACAGCGTAGGGGTGAAAACAGGAGGGAGGAGGTTGGCAATACTGCTTAAAGAAACAACCTTTCAAATGAAATCAAAACTTAGAGAATCCTGGAAGTGTTTGATAGACTAGAAGCAGGGAGGATGTTTTCCTGATTGGAAGTCCGTAAAAAGTGGTGTACCACAAGGATCGGTGCTGGGACCTTTGTTGTTTGTAAGATATATAAATGACTTGGATGAGAATGTAGGTGGTCTAATTAGTAACTTTACAGATGACACAAAAATTGGAGTCTTAAGTAGCGAACAAAGTCACCTAAATCAGCTGGAAGGTTGGGCCAAACGTTGGCAGATGGAATTTAATCCAGAGAAGTGTGAGGTAATGCACTTTGGGAGATTAAATTCTAGTTGGACATATAGAGAAAGTGGCAAGGACCCTAGAAGCATTGATGTACAGAGAGACCTTGGGGTACAAGTCCATAGCTGGCTGAAACTGGCAACACAGGTGGATAAGATAGTGAAGAAGGCACTTGGTGCACTTGCCTTCATAAGGCAAGGCATTGAGTACAAGACTTGGGATATTGCATCTGTACAAAGCACTGGTTAGAATGCATTTGGAGTACTGTGTACAGTTCTGATCTCCATACTATAGGAAGCCCTTCATTAGTTCTTTTGAGAAGAAATTATTCTGGATTTAGTTTCTGAGAATGAAGCTAGGCAGTTGAATGAGTGTCTCTAGGAGAGCATTATTATGGCAGCGATCATAATTCATTTAGATCAAGCATAGTTCTAAAGGTCCTAAATTTTAAAGGTCCTCAAATATACTAGACTGACATGTAACTTAGCAAAAGAGATCTGGAAATAGCAGCTTAAAGGTAAATCAATCTTGGAGCAATGGGAGACATTGAAGAAGGAGATTCGAGGGGTTTAGGGCAAACATGGTCCAACAAAGATAAGGGTAGATTGCCACATCTGGTGTCCCCAGGTTACAAAATGCAGGGGGGAGGAAAAAATCAAACTGCTGGGCGAACTCAGCTGGTCAAGGCAGCATCTGTGGAGGTAGAGGGATGGTCAGTTGTTCAGGTTGAGACACCAAAATCTCGAGCATGCTGGATTAATGGAGTTTTACTGTTAATGGAAGCCATTCTAAGGGACAGTCTAGAGCTTCATTTAGGAAGGCAGATTAATCAGGCATAGTCAGCATGCTTTTGTTCAGGGAAGATCATGTCTGACTAATGATTGTAATCTATGAGGAGGTAACAAGGGTTTGATGTAGTCTTTGTAGCTTAATGGATTTTAACAAGGTTTTTGGCAGGCTGGTCAAAAAACAAAAAGCTCATGGAATCCAAAGAAGAGTAGAAAAATGGATCCAAAATTGGTTCAGTGGAAGGAAGCAGAGGGTAATGGTTGATGGGTGTTCTTGTGATTGAAGTTCTTCTTACCTGTGGGGTCCACTGTGCTCAGAATATCACTTTTTGTAATAAATTCATAGAGAGTTACAGCACAGAAACAGAGCCTTTGACCCATCAACCATCTGCCATCCATTTTACACTAATTCTATATGAATGCCATTTTTTATTTACTCCACATTCTAAACTTCCCCCAAGTTTTACCACCCTCATTAACACTTGGGGCAATTTACAGAGGCCAATTAATCTACCCACCTGCATGTCTTTGGGATGTGGGAGCAAACTGGAGCACCCGGAGGAAATCCATGTGGTCACAAGAAGAACTTGCAAACTCCACACAGACAGCACCCAGGTTCAGGATCAAACGGTCAGATCTCTGGCACTGTGAGACAGTGGTTCTACCGGCTGTGCCACTGCACTGTGCCATATTTATTCACAATTTAAACCTGAATGTAGAGGGTATGATGAAGAAGTTTGTATCTGCTAGAAAAATTGGCTGTGTGGTTGACAGCAAGAAGGAAATCTTTAGACTGCATGACAGAGATGGACATAAAAATGCAAATGGAATTTAAATCATGAAGAGTGAGGTAATGCCTTGGGAGGTTCAACAAGCCAAGAGAATGGACAATAAATGGGAGGATATTGAGGGGTGTGGAGGAAATGAGGGACCTTGGAGTGTCCATCCAGGCACATAGGATGCTTTCCTTTCTTATCCAAGGCACAGGATATATGAGCAGGAAGATCATTGTACACAGCCCTTGCTAGACCACAAACCTAGATGTGCGTGCATTTACGGCCACCACATTACAACAACAATGTGGTTACACTGAGAGGACACAAAGGAGATTTACAAAGATGTTGGTAAGACTGGAAAATTGCAGCTCTAAGGAAAGGCTGGGTATGCAGGGGCTTGTTTACTTCAGAACAGAGGAGTTGAGGGGAGGCTTAAATGAGGCGTATAAAATTCGGAAGGGCAAGGTAGAGTACAGAGAAAGGTCCTATTTCTTCTGGCAGTGAGATCAAAAATCAGCAGACAAAGAGTTGAAGTAAGTTGTAGAAGGATTAGAAGAGAAATAAGGAAAAGATTCCTTCACCATTAGGGGTCTGAAACTCACTTCCTGCCAGAGAGAAGTCTAAACAGATGTAAACAGTAGTTGCATCTGTACTTGAAGAGCTGTGAACTGCAAGGCTGTGGGCTAAATTGCTGGAAATTGGGAACAGACTAGAGAACTCTTTTTGGGTTGGTATGGATGTGATGGACCAAATGGCCTCCGTTTGTGTTGTAAATTTTCTATCATGAATGGAATCGCCCATTTTGGCATTCTGGAGGCTGCTATTGTTGGAATTGTACATTTGAGACCTAGAGTGGGTTGAAAGGGTTTATGGTCCTTCACGAAAAAATTTTCCCAGAAGAAACTGGTGAAACTTCTTCACTCGAAATTAAGAGCTAGCTCTTTTTTCTCTCCCTGCGTTAATTCCGTCCACTTTTATTTGAAGTGTGAGTCACAAGTCCTCTTGGCTTCTCCGTGATGTGACTGATTACCTATTCTGTAGGCACCACTTGTGTGCTTCAATATCCTCGTTGTGTCATTATCTACCAATGAGGACTCACCACTTAAGCTCTGTGTGTGTAGCTCACATGCTATCTACTGATCTTCACTCCATCTCCGTTTCTCATTCTTTTTTAGTACCTGACATGGTGGTGCAAGTACTAGTGATAAATCCAATAAAAATCTGAAGTTATTTTAACCATAGTTAAAAAAGACAGGGTGCCCTGTGACACTCTCTCATCTCTTCACCTTCACAATGGCAATTTCAACTCCACTCATGAATGGAACATCCTTAGTTATCAGATCACAAACATGGAATTGGTCTGAAAGTTAGTCTTCCTCAAAGGAATCGGAAAAAGCAAGAAAAAAATCCTGCAGATGCTGGAAATGTGAAACAAATAGGGGCAGGCGTGGTAGTGTAGCAGTTAGCGTAATGCTATCACAGCGCCAGCAACCCGGGTTCAATTCTGGCCGCTGTCTGAAAGGAATTTGTACGTTCTCCCTGAGTCTGCATGGGTTTCTTCTGGGTGCTCTGGTTTCCTCCCACATTCCAAAGACGTACGGGTTAGGAAGTTGTGGGCATGCTATGTTGGCACCGGAAGCGTGGTGACACTTGCGGGCTGCCCCCAGAACACTCTACGCAAAAGATGCATTTCACTGTGTGTTTCGATGTACATGTGACTAATAAAGATATCTTATAAATAGCGAATGCAGGAAATAGTCATCCGGTCAGGCAGCATCTGTGGAGAGAGAAGCAGAGTTAATGTGTCAGGTTGATGACTTATCATCAAGTCTGTAAAAAGTTAGAAATGAAACACGTACAGGTAACCGGGAGTTACTGGGGGAGGGGGGAGGGGAGATGGAGGGGATGTGGTGGTTGCATTCCTAGAAATTGCGATTGCAATTTTTCCATAACATGCAACCACATCATCTGCGCATGCATCAAGAAATGCAAGTTGAAAAAAAATTATGTTTATTTATTTACTTTTTTTCTCACATAAATCCCATGAGAGTGAATTTGATTCTGTATCTTAAATTTTTGCGTAGTTATTTGTGAATTCTGTAAGGGTGCATTTCTGCAACCCAAACAGCCAAAATGTGGGGGCTACCTGTATTAAGCTTTCAGATGTGACAACCCTCTCTCAGCTGCCACCGCTTGTGTCCTTCAGTCACTCTTGATCAGTAACCTATCATAGACATTTCCTTTGTTCTCTCCACCCCTCTCCTTTCTCTGCAACTTGGAACACGGCGTAGAGAAGTCAGGACATCATGTTGCAGTAGTACAAGATGTTGGTGAGGCTGCACTTGGAATACTGTGTTCAGTTTTGGTCACCCTGCTATAGAAAAGGTGCCATTAAGCTGGAAAGGGTGCAGAAAAGATCTAGGAGGATGTTGCTGGGCCGCGAGGGACTGAGTTATAGGGAGAGGTTGGGCAGGCTAGAACTTTATTCCTTGGAACGTAGGAGACTGAGGGGTGATCTTATGGAGGTGTATAAAATCATGAGGGGCATAGATAGGGTGAATGCGCACGGTCTTTCCCCCAGGATTGGGGAATCAAAAATTTAAAGGCATAGATTTAAGCTGAGAGGGGAAAATATTTAAAAAGAATGTGAGGGGCAACTTTTTCACGCAGAGGGTGATAGGTATATGGAATGAGGTGGTTGAGGCAGGTACAATAACGACATTTAAAAGACACTTAAACAGGTACATGGACAGGAAAAGTTTAGAGGCATATAGGTCAATGGGACTAGCCCAGATGAGCATCTTGGTCGGCGTGGATGAGTTTGGCCAAAGGGCCGGTTTCCGTGCTATATGACTCTATGTTTAATTTCTCACCTTTTGTAGTTCTGATGAAAACTCATTGACCTGAAGCATTAATTCTGTTTCCCTGTCCACAGATGGTCCGTGACCCTCTGAGTGCCTCCAGCATTTTATATCTTTATTTTCATGAACAGAATTCCTTTGACCATGATTCATCCTGAGGCATTTTCAACCTGATCCTCTATTTTAAGGACATTATTAACATTCAAAGACCTTTCCATCCTTCACATGTATGCTGTGAGAGAATTATGTGCTGTGATTAAGTGATTAAGTTACTGGATTACCAACCAGAGTCCTAGACCATTGGTCTGGATGTAGGTGGGAAGGGACTGGACAAGGGGAGACAGGACGAGTTTGAATCCCACCAGGGCAGCTGGGGAATGTAAATTAACTGGGCTTCTGTAAAAAACACTAACTAGATTGTGGTAAAAATCCATCTGATCCACTGGTGTCCTACAGCAAAGCCATTCCTAGTCTGCAAAGCCCAAACATGATTCTGGATGCATCAAATGGTGGACTTCTAACTCCTTTCTCAGTTCAGGAGCAATCATGAATGGGGAATAAATATTTCTCAAATATTTCACACATTCTGAGAAATACTCATGTCCACTCAGATTTTACCCTCCTAGGCTGCTTGAGCTTCCATTTTATATCTGTTGCCCCCCCAAACAGTGAGACTGCAGCACTTAAATGGTGACACACCACTCCATCGCCTCTGCCTCCATGCCTATTTCTTTGACAAGGAGTCCTCACCCCCCCGCTGATGACTCCTTCTCATGTCTCCAACACTCCCCTTCCTCTTGGACAACCCCTTCAGGCCTGTTACCCTCCCTTGACCTTTTCCTCTCCAATTGCCGCCGTGACATCAACCTCCTCGACTTCTCCACTCCCCTGGCCCGCTCCAACCTCGCCCCCTCCAAACGCGCAGTCATCCATTCACTTCACACCAATCTCAACCTTGTCATCAAACTCGCAGACAAGGGCGGCACCGTTGTAGTCTGGCGGACCGACCTCTACTTTGGAGAGGCCAGGCAACAGGTCCTAGATACCTCCTCTTACCAACCCATGGACGATGACCCCACCGAAAAACTCCAGGCATCATCTCCCATATTACATCAGGAGATCTCCCCTCCACGGCCTCTAACCTGATAGTGCCCCAACCCCACACTTCCGGCTTCTCTAGTACCCAAGATCACAAACAGGACTGTCCTGGTAGGCCCATTGTTTCTGCCTGCTCTTGCCGCACCGAATTTATTTCCTCATACTTCGACTCCATCCTGTCTCCCCTTGTCCAGTCCCTTCCCACCTGCATCCGGGACGCCTCGCATTCCCTCCGCCATTTGGACAACTTCCAATTGTCCATCTCCCACCACCTCACCTTCACTATGGATGTCCAGTCTTTATACACCTCCATCCCCCATCAGTAAGGTCTTAAAGCCCTCCACTTCTCTCTACAATAACAATCCAAACAGTTCCCCTCCACCAACAATCTCATCTGCCTGGCTGAACTCGTTCTTACCCAGAACAACTTCTCTTTTGACTCCTCTCACCTTCTACAAATCAAAGGTGTAGCCATGAGCACCTGCATGGGCCCCAGCTCCGCCTGTCTTTTCGTTGGCCTGCTTACCTCCTTCCAGCAGCTGTCTCCTACCTTCATAGTCCCCTCCCACCGCCTCTCATCGTCTGCCTCCATCTATCATTCACCTGCCACTGCCTTCCAACTCCACCCTCTCACCTCCCCCACCTGACACTACCTGCCTGTCACCTTACACCCCTCTTCAGTCCACCAATCGCCTCAGAATCCTTTCTCACCACTCCCCTGCTCCTCTTTACGCCGACCATCTCCCCTCTCCCCTCTCCACTCTCAGTCCTGATGCAGGTTTCGACCCGAAACGTTGACAATTCCTTTCCTCCCACAGAAGCTGCTCGACCCCCTGAGTTCCTCCAGCACATTGTTTGCTGCACTTAAATGGTCAATCCTCCTGTGCATTTAATTCTCCTGTTACCAGCATTCCCAATGCTACAGACTGCAGCAATCTTTGTTTGGAATTGCTGTTGCCTGTGCAGGGTTTACTAAGTCAGTTTGCCAAAGCCAGTTTCTCTCCCTGCCTGTAACATGTTAAGGTGCCAGGGTCAATGCCAGAAGAGTATTTCTTCAACACTCCCGACACCACCATTCTTTTTCTCCAGAGCTGTAATGCATGTTGTTTTGACAATCTTCATTGCCAGTAAATGGTTTACATTTGTCACATGTACAGAGGTAGAGTGAAAAACTTTGTTTTGCATTGCACCATTACAGATCATTTCATCGCATCAGTACATTGAGGTAGTACAAGGGAAAACAATAACAGAATGCAGAATAAAGTGTTTCAGTTACAGAGAAAGTGCAGTGCAGGCAGACAATAAGGTGCAAGACCATAACGAGGTAGATTGTGAGGTCAAGAGTTCATCTTATCGTTCAATAGTCTAACAACAGCGGGATAAAAGTTGTCCTTGAGCCTGGTGGTGCATGCTTTCGGACTTTTGTATCTTCTGCCCGATGGGAGGGGGGAGAAGAGAGAATGTCCAAGGTGGGTTGGGTCTTTGATTATGTTAGCTGCTTTACCAAGGTAGCGAGAAGTCCATGAAGGGGATGTTGGTTTCAGTGATGTGCTGAGCTGTGTCCACAACTCTGCAGTTTCTTGCGGTCTCAGTTATACTTAGAAACAGTCGACAAATCAGTGTAATAGTGCTTGTAATTATTGTCCATAATAATCACTTGGAGACATCACAAATATCTGAATTAACCAGGAATGAAACTGTAGTATGACTTTGTTGATGAACCTTTAATATTAGAACATAGAGCATAGAACAGTAGAGCACAGGAACAGGCCCTTCAGCCCACAATGTCTGTGCCAAACACGATGCTGAGTTAAACTAAATCTCTCTTGCCTGCACACGATTCATATCCCTCCATTCCCTGCATATTCATGTGTCTATCTAACAGCCTCTTAAACACCACTCTTGTATCTGCTTTCACCACCATTCCAGGAACCTACCACTCTCTGTGTGAAAAACCTGCCTCACGTCTCCTTTAAACTTTCCCCTCTCAGCTTAAATGCATGCCCTCTAATATTTGACTTTCCTACCCTGGGAACAAGGTTCTGACTATTTTGGTATAAGTTATCAGAAAATTTATGGATACTACTTATGAATTTAAGTAATTTATTTTCTTCAAGTAATGTCATTGATATTTCCAAAGAAGAAGCAAAATAAATCACATCCAATGTGATTCTATCAATGGTTAATCAACAAGCCTGAACGTTAACGTGGCACTTAGTAAATACTTAACAACATTTCAGTTTCTTCTTGTAAAGACCATCAGTAATACTTCTGGCAGGGATACACTTGGATCTTCTCCAGCTATGATTATTGCTACTGGTTATTAATTAAAATCCAGTCAGCTAGATGCAATTAAAATAGATTTAAAATCCACAATGGCAAGGGAATTTCATTTTGTTAAATTAATGATTAGGGCTCCTGTAGTGTAGCATAAGCAAAATATTTGCCCTGCATAATAAAGAGTGATTTTACTATGATGGTAATGAAAAATTAGACCAGATGAAAGTGTGTAAAATACACTTGTCAAAACAGAGTTGACATACCAAACTGACAGTGATAAGTTCTGTTGATGTTTTTATTATAATCTTCATTTAAAGATAGGTAATCAAAGTAAGCACGTTGTTACATGTCTGCTGTGCTAATTAAAACATTCCACTGGCAAGTGACAGATTATAAATTGCCATCTTTTTCATCTTGAGTGTGCATTTTTTTACCAAGCTAACGCTGACACAAAAAATTGACAAGGATCTTGTAGAATACCTGCTATCAGTTAACCTGGAGGGCCAGCTGGCAGGCAGATGTCCCAGATCCTCTGAGACCATGGAAGAGGGATGTAGGGTTTGGTTATGTTTGCTTTGTTTCTCAATATGTTAATACTCTATAAGCACTTTATCATCTCATATTACAAGGTTGTTGGACTTTTTCTTTCTGCAAATTGTTTAAAGATAGATCCCTCCCTCCTCCCCTCCACTATCTCTGTCCCTCCCCTTCCCTCCCTTCTCCTCGAACATAGAACAGCACAGTGCAGGAACAGGCCCTTCGGCCCACAATGTCTGCACTGTATCAAGATGCCAAATTCAACTAATCTCTTCTGCCTGCACATGATCCATATCGCTCCATTCTCTGCATATGCATGTGTCTATCTAACAGCCTCTTAAACATGTCTGTCGAATCTGCTTCCTATCGCTAGCAGCCTGTTCTAGACACCTACCACTCTCCATGTAAAAAGCTTGCCCCGCACATCTCTTTAAGCTTTTTCCCTATCACCTTAAATGGAATCTCTTCTTCTGTTCCTACTCCTTCGTCCCCTTCCCTCCCTCCCTCCTCCACTCCCTTCTTCCCACCTTCCCTTTCTCCTTTCCTCCTTACTCCTCTCATTCCCTCCCTCCCAAGCCTCTCTCCTTCTCTTCTTCCTTCCTTCCCCTTCCCTCCTCCTCTCCCTCCTCTTTCCCGCCCTCCTCTCTCTCCCTCCCTCTGTCCCGCCTCTCCTTCCTCTCTCCATCCCTCCCAAGTGTTATTGAAATCATAGACTTTCAATTTCAGTCATCTACCCCGAAGCAAATCCAAACATAACCATTTTTTGTGGACAGCAGAAGATGGTAAATTTGTCCTTAGAATCAAGAATTATTTAGAGTTTAAAATAGCTGCACACTTGATCACTTGATCGAAATTGCATTCCACAACAGACAGAGGTTACTGATGGCTGGCATTGAATTTTATTTCCAAGTCCTTAAAACTTATTCCCTCCCTTTACCTATCAATCTTTCCTCGTTTCCATGCTGTTCAATCACCAACTTGGTATCACCTCTGTGCCATGTCTCCGTCACCTTTGGCTTCTTGGTTGCTCCTTTCAATGGTCTTTGCATGTTTGGCCTCCTATCTGATCTCCTGCTGAGCTTGCAAACATTTATCTGCACCAGAACAAAGATTGCCACCTTTATCTCCATAATATCACCCTCCTGTACTCCCACGTCAACAATCCCTCCGCTGAAGCCTTGATCAATGGCAAAGTCACTTCAAGGGCAGTCACCTCTTGTGCTACTCTGAACAAAATGAAACCTTCCATTCTTTAGCTTATCCGATACTATACTTGCACCACACCAAATCCAGAATGTCCATTATATGTTCTTGGCAATCAGTGTTGACCACCTTTACAGAGGAAATTAGTGAATGAATGGGATTGGTCTGTGAGACAGAATAGACTCAATGGGCCAAATGGCTGCCTCCTGTGTCATGGCAACATGACAATATGGTAATATTAATTTTCCAGTCCTTAGCTTTCCTCATCTTTGAACAATCCGAGGATTCGATCCAGACTAGCCATGCTCTCTTGTCAGGTTGGCCAAAGTCAGGGATTTATTTGTGAAGTTATGAGAAAGATGCTAAGAATAAAGAGAACTTTAGGAGTGATGTGGTGGTTAGATTAGTTAAACAACTAGTATCCAGAGGACACATCTTTTGATTTAGGGATGCAAGTTCAAAATCTGCAATGGCAGTCAGAGAGTTTAAATTCAAGTAAATAAATTCGGAATGAAAACTAGTATCAAAAGTGGTTAATGCAAAACTACCAGATTGTCATAAAAAGCCAATCTTGTTCTCTAATGTTCAGGAAAGGAAATCGGACATGCTTGCCTGATCTCGGCTTAAATATAACTCCATAGTGGTTAGCACAGTGCTTTACAGCGCCAGAGACCCGGGTTCAAATCCGGCCACTGTCTGTAAGGAGTTTGTACATTCTCCCCGTGTCTGTGTGGGTTTCCTCCGGGTGCTCCGGTTTCCTCCCACGTTCCAAAGACGTACAGGTTAGGAAGTTGTGGGCATGCTATGTTGGCGCCGGAAGCGTGGCGACACTTGCGGGCTGCCCCCCAAAAATCACTGAGCAAAAGATGTATTTCACTGTGTGTTTCGATGTACATGTGACTAATAAAGATCTTATATCTTATATCTTATTGTGGTTGATTCTTTAGTGCCCTCTGAAACATCCCAGCCAGGTGCTCAATTTAGGGACATTTTGGAAGGGGGAATAAATGCTGGGCTTGTTGGCAATGCTCTCATCCCATTAGAGAATAAATACAAATAATAATCCACACCTAACTATAACATCCTTGGCCTGGCAGTGGCTAAATGCTAAAATAAGTCCTGAAGTCATAGACTCTAGGACTCAATCACTTTAAATGGATGTGTTCCATTCCCATTGCTAGCTTTTTCTCACTTTAATGAGGAGGGAAACGAGTTATGTTTTGTTTTAGGCACCAATGAAGGACTTGCATTTTTACGCATTTCACCTTGCCATTGAAACTGAAATGAGTCTGATCAATGTGCTCCCAAACCCTAAAATGCCCACCAGGACCCCCTTGTGAGGGCAGAAGCTCATTCAATATCTTGGGACAGTTTCATCCATTTACATTCAGAGAGAGCCTGATTATCCAAAATATATTGCTTAATGAAAAACCTAGATTTTATTTGATCCACCTTCAACTGCCCGAGCTTCAAACGAGCCAATGCACATAGAGATTACTGTTGACTGATTCAGAATTAATGAACACGTCTTGACAGTGAAAAGAAGGTTATTCGAAAAGAGTCCAATTTTAAATTAAATTAATACATGTACCTACAACATGCCATTTGGAGAGCAGGATAGACCAGCTCCAAAAAAATCTCCTGTTCCCTTACCACTTCTAAACAGCAGCTATTTAGTGATATAGTAAAGATTCCTCTACTGGGAAATGGGATTAGCGCACTGAGTAATGCTCTTTTTAAGTTAATCCTGCAGTTCAGTCCTACATTTTATGATATGGGAAGGAACAATTGCTGCCAATTTGACCACATTACACTCTCATTTTTCCTTTCCCTTATTAGTCTTTGTTACCGCATTTATAAAGAGTATTTCAATGAAGGTTGTTAAAGCAGCATTACCCCGAGAAGGACCGACACAGAGCTTCTGTCTGTGGTGCAAGGATTCAGGAGATTGAGTGTGTGCAGTGATAAAAATTGGATTTTTATATGTGTTAGCTTATTGTTCAGAAATGAAACATTTTCGATGTGAATTTGATGAATTGAAATCAGTGCTGTTGGTTCTAATGCAAAAGATGAGTTAATACTACCAAGCTGAAAATCAAATAATATAGATGTGAAGTGTACTGTACTAGAAATTTCATTTTTTGTGTGCAGTCAGCATGGATTTTATAAATGTATGCGCATATATCCATTTTTTCCATCTGCATCATTTCCTTTATGTGACAAGCAATGCCATTTGTGATGTTGAAGTAGACTTTTATCTGTTCAGATTCAATTTTTCTGGATTGCTGCATTTTCCAACTTTTTAAGCAATTCACTATTTAACACTTTCTGAATGCTCAGCATGCCCGCGTCACAAGGATCAGGTTTCATTAAGCATTTCTGGATATTGTGCCTCTTTGTGTGTGTACAAGTACATGCGCAAGGGGAGATATTTTTGTTCGCTGGAAAGTGTCAAATGTAAAGGGGTAAAAAGAGCTACCGTGTTCGGTCATTAGAGTGATGTTATCCACATATGTTTGTATACCTAAAGCAGTCCAATAGCCCCCTGTTAAATGGTGTGGTGAATAAGGCCTCTGTATTGGGTAGAATATCCTTGTCCATTCTTTGAGCCTTACACTCACAGGTAGGAATTATTGGACGCACTTTGCAATTAATGTAAGCATGCCAAATTTGATGAAAATGCCATGAATTAGAAATGTACCTGATTCAATAAATATTATTCATTATATTTCTGGACTGCATTATATTTTGCCTGAGGAAAATCCTGCAAGAAATGAAGCAAGAAACAAACCACTGGAGAAACTCAACGGGTAAGGCAGCATCTGTGGAGGGAAATGGATAGTCGATTGCCTGACCTTCTGAGCTCCTCCAGCAGTTTTTGCTCCAGATTCCTGCATCCGCAGTGTCTTATGTCTCCTGCAAGATTTGAATTGCAAACGAAGGGAAATTCCTTCGACTGGTTACTAGCAGAGAGAATATCTTGCATTTAAGAGAATTATTTAGATGTAGGAAGGGGGGCAATGAACAAGAAGACTTTTAACAAGATTGTTAAAAGAATTGAGCAAAGTAACATGACATAGCTGCAAGCATTTGTGGGATTTATTTACAATACAGGCCTGATTAAACATGAAGGATTAGCCTACTTGATCTTGTCCTCACCTGCTGCAAATGTTTGTGAACATGGTGGTAGTGGTAGGAGTGACCATTGCAGAATTCTGTGGAAACAAGGTTGTGCCTTTGTGCTAGGGGTAGTCCCAACGATATCTCTGCTAATGGAGGCAGAGTAAGCACAGATCTCACTCCTCATCCTCTGCTCCCTCTTTCCCCTTCATCTCCCCCTCCTGACATCCCTGCTCCGCCACTCATCACCGTAAAGCTGTGATAAGGGCTGCCCCCATCCCAATAGTGAGGTTCTTCATAAATGGCCCAGGCAGTGGAAGTGCCCATTCTGCTAGTCAGCATTGTGCTCTGTTATACTTCTTGTCGCAGGTGGCTTTCATTGCCAGCATGCTGCTCATGCGTCAAAGTCAAAGTCAAGTTTAGTATCATATGCACAAGTACATGTATGCACAGGTGCAATGAAAAACTTGCTTGCAGCAGCATTACAGGCACATAGCATCAGATGTTTGTGTGTGTGTGTGTGTGTGTGTGTGTGTGTGTGTGTGTGTGTGTGTGTGTGTGTGTGTGTGTGTGTGTGTGTGTGTGTGTGTGTGTGTGTGCGCACTGTGCATCATCCATATGATCATTGATAACCCTTATCATCCTATTGGCAGTTTACATTTCTGACTAGAATACGCCTGGCAGAGTGAACTGGCATGTTTTACAAAGGCATTATGACAGCTGCCAGGGTACCAAGCATTGACCTGTCTCTGCTCGTACACCAGCTGGATTCCCATTTGGATTTGGTGTGGTAGTGAGTTGGCAGAGATAATGTGTGTGCAATCAAAGGCATGAGGAGCCTCTGATCCTGGCAAAAACACATACTCTCCCCGTACACAGAGGAAGAAGATTCTCCCTTACATTAGCCATAGAGTGCAAGCTGTGAGATGTTGTGGGTACCTTCAGATAGAACCGTTTCCCACCTGCTTCTCCCCTTTCCAATGCCTTGCCTGTTCTGTTTGGTCTCTGTTCATTCTCCAATTGTATCCACATCTCAGAGCAACTGATGTGTGAAGAACTCAGTAAAAGTCCTTTAGCTGCTGCCACGCCATCCATGTAGGCTTCTACAGCATGAGACAACCACAGAAAACTCTGGTGGAGTTGAGCATCTACAAGTTTTGTTGCTTTCTGTAGTCGTAGAAACAGCTCGGAAACATCAATCAGCATCACGCCATTAAGGAGTAGATGAACCCATCATCTAACATTGGTGTGTGAGTATCCTTTCTCCGGCTTATCATGTGTTCAGCTGTGAGAAGTTGAAGGAGGGCATCACACAGATCACTGAGCTCCAAAATGGTTTCAACTCTTCATTATGCACTGATTGATGTCAGGATCCAACTGCCCCAGTGGACGTTTACTGCATTTACCACCGACTTAATTTTGAATGTCTAAAGGGACTCATAGCTCCAAAAAATGTGCACTAATGATCAGAATTTCTCTTGAAACCAGAAATTTAATCTAATGAGCTGGTGGTTTATTTTATTGGGGCAGTGCTGCAATAGCTTTGACAAATACTGATGAAATAAAAATTGTTCCTGTTTCTTTTCCCTAATTCGACTGAAAGTGATGCATTTAGTATGTTAATCGAACATCATGTGTTGAGCATTTCACACAACAGGAGTAGAATACAGAGAGGTTAGTAACAAAACGTTATTGCCTCTCGGTGTAGAAATGGATGGGACGACCAGGATTTATTACAGTAATAAGTGCGCTCTAGACCAGCTGTGAACTTAAATGAACATTAAAATAAGATCGACTATTAATTAAACATTGTAAATGCTTAATTAATACTAGATCATAGTTTGCCAAAGTATTATGTGAATCGTTTTATCCTGTTCAATAAAGTTTACTTTCAACAGCTGTCTTGCTCCTGAAAGGTTATATTAGACCACAGTGTAACTTGTCACGTGTCATAAACCACAATTAGGCAATTTAAGTGTACAGTTTATAAATGTTCTCTTCACAGTTTCACAGACGCTGTTCAGTGCATTTAATCTTGGCATTAATTGTTTTTTTTTATTGATAGTCTTTGTAGAATGCTAAGTTCAGATTGGGCTGAAGGAGATTTGTATATATAGCAACTTTACATTCACTTGCATGGATAGGAATCAGAATCAGACATATTATCACTGACTTATATGATGTGAAAAATTTGTTGTTTTGCGGCAGCAGTACAGTGCAAAGACATAAAATAACTATAAATTACAAAATAAATAAATAATGCAAAAAAAGGAATAATGAGGTTGTGTTAACACACACAAAATGCTGGAGGAACTCAGGCAGCATCTATGGCGGGAAATAAAAGTCAACGTTTCGGGTCAAAACCCTTCTCCAGTCCCTGGTGAGGACTGTTTATTTCCCTCCATAGATGCTGCCTGACCTGCCGAGTTCCTCCAACATTTTGTGCTTGCTGCTCCAGATTCCAGCAACTGCAGAGTCTCTTGTGTCTCTGAATGAGGTAGTGTTCATGGGTTCATGGACCTTTCATATGTAGGTCCATCATATTTTTTGTCAAGTAGTGTGCAATATAATTATGTGTGGGCAGTATAACTTTTATCGCAACTTAAAAGAATCTCTACTTTCCATCCACGTTTTCAAGGTAAACACACTAACTTAGTGAGGCAGTCTAATGCTACTTCATGAGTTTGAACATGTACCCTTGCGTGCTGTGTAATGGAACTCCAGTCCTTTTACATTGCTGGACTGCTTCATCCATCCTAAAGGAATAGTTGAATTGGGTAACCTTGGCCATACCCACTTGGATACTGTTGTGTACCTTGGCTAAAGAAGGGGAGAATCATTCAGACTTTCCATTTTCTAACTGCTGGCAGGTGGCTTCATCTGGTAATGCTCAGCAGCGATCTGCAGGTTAATAACCTACCCACACTACGCTTGCATCTCTGCAATCAGCTCTCTGGGGGATCGCTGGGGGATCTTTGAGGTCTACAGGACCATCACCCAACATTATTCACTGATGTAATTAGAAGAAAGACTTGGAATTTCCTCAGAGCTCCCTCACTGGAAACACAGCAGAGACTCCACTTACATGCTTAAATGGGCTTTATGAGGCAATTATAATAAGGTTGCAGCAGCAGCTCTGAGGAGCTTCTTGGCTTTGCTGTGCTGTAGTGATCCTGTTCTCCTCAAGTGTTGCTTGTCCATTTGTTGGCTTTAGAGATAATGTGGTCTCCTGAGTGTCCTCAGATCACCAACTCATTGTCCCTGTGATTGACTACTGGGATCAGTGACATAGGATAGGAATATAGTAGCCCTGGCATTGGAAATTCCAAGATAATAACTCTTAGCATTTTGTTTTATTGTCTTCATACATATGAACATGTTAGGTTTTGTTGCTTCATTAATTCTTTGCTTTCTGTTAATCCAATAATGACAGTGGAGTGTATCCATGTACTGTGCACATTAGTTCACCAGTGTCTGGTACTGAGCAACGTTACTTCATTCTGGAGTAATTGCCCTTTACTGGTTATACATTGTTATTGTTACAGTTTGCTTTAATACTGGGACAGAGTTTATTTTAAAACTTGACATTCATTTTATCAACACCAGCAAAATGGCCAACTGCAATAACTGGGTATATTAATGGCAATCCCTGTATAATGCTCCTATAACGCTTGCCAAGATTAGATTAGCAGGCACCTGTCTTACGCAGCCAATTTTAGTCAGAGATTTCATTGCACAGGATTTTATGCGTACCAGTGGGAGTGGTTAGCTAAGTTCCTTGAGTTTAAAGTATAATGATCGATTGTGTTGTGTGGATGTGATGAAGTTAGCAGACACCAAGCTACCTGGTGAAACCAAGTTATTGTAAACACCGCTCATCGTCTTTTGCCTGGTGGAATGTAATGTGTACAAATGAAGTAACACATCTTAGTCTCACAGAATATCAAGGTGGACTTTTTTAAAGGTTACTGTTTTGAACCCATCACCTTAAAAAGGAAGGGAAAAGGTCAGTTTGTATATGGCATGTACTTGACAATTAAACACATAAATAAATGTTACTTTTACACATCTAACTAAAAAAGCACATTGCTTCATTTAGAATAATTGTGGATACAATTCCCTGGAGGTAAGTTGCACTCATTAAATGTTTTTATATATAAATATAATGCTCATAAAGGAATATGTCATTTCAATATAGTAAACTTTGAATATCAAATTTATTCTTAAAGTCAAATTTATTATCTCTGGAGTTATAGTGTTTATCAGAGATACGTTTCTTCTTTCAAAATGTACCATCAGGTTTTAACATACTTTTCTCCCAAATCATCGACATTTTTTGAGCTGATTAGAGATCTGTCATTCTGTCAGGCTTCCAGTAAATGAAGATAAGTGAAAGCTATGTCCTTTATTAGGAGCTGCCGATTACTCACTCTCCATTCAAAAAGTACTTATCAGTTTCTAATTCTTGCTTATAAGAAGCTATGGATTTTGTACCTATTACATGGACCACCAGCAGTGGCATTAAGGCATATACAGGCTTTGCGTTGTCAGCTACCAGCTGAGCACCATTGGACGCCGGTGACAATACATCTGCTGGAGTCTTCAGGCTGTCTACAAAACATACCAAAGGTTTCAGGGAAGGAAGTCCTGGATGCAAAAATTGCAAGGTGGGGATTGTTTATTGCAACATACGTATAGTGAAAGGTAATGCAATAACGAGCTTGGATTACCCATAATAAAACAATATCTAGAATTAAGTGAAGAAAGATACATTTAGCATGTGTGCTGCTGTGGTTTTGTACTTAAGTTCTGTTAATCGCCCAAGGTAAAGATTAGCTGCTCTTGTCAATTTAATTCAGCTTCAAGTAAAGCAACAAGGTCACTTTTTCCTGCAACAAGAATTGAGTTGTCATGTAGTTCTAATAGGCAGCACAGGGAATCATTAGTCCACCTCAGCTCAATGACTGATGGGCATTTCACTTCAATCATCTGACCATGCACCAGTGGCCCAGTACTATTGACACCACGTCAGTGCCGAAAGAAGATGCCTTAATCCGCTGAGACACTCTCCGAATTGATTTGACAATCTGCAGTAATGACCTTCTTGTTTTCGTAAAGAATCACTGTTTATCCAGGGCAGCTCTGGTATACTAAATACATTCGATTGTCATGGAAACTCATATCATCACAATCAGAAGCCCTTGAAGTTTCCAGCTGATAATGTAGGTGTCAGACAGTGAATATTGCTGGCATGTTGACAGGTCGCACCAGCAGCTAAGTGTGCAAAATCACTAATAGGCTGCATGATGTGCTACTTCTTTCCAAGGTGAGACATGCAGGCAAAGACAACTCCTGGTGCTCAGCAACAATAATTTAAAAGACAAAGGAAGTGAGATGAGGCTCCTGCTCAGAACTTTGCCAAGCTCAGGAATCCACGTAGCACTCTGTCAAACATGATTTTGCAGCTTCTGTTAAACTGGAGATTAAACAGTATGGCTCGTGTTGGTCTGTGAAGGCGAGATTGAAATTTTCCTGAAAAATAAAATCGTCTGAACATTTTCTTGTAATCTGCAACCCTGCCTTAAAATGCAAGGTGCTTTCAATAACACTCCTCAAAAGTGGTCATTTGAAAAGCTGGCGGTGGGTTATTGGACTCGGGGACTGGGGTGACCACATTACAAAACAATGCTTCATGTAGCCAAGGTGTGAGTGGGAGAAATCAAATCACCTTCTCACCAACTGCGGGTGCCTATAGATCACACCGTTAGGCTCATTGACTGTCACATCATTGCACTGTTGGAGGTGTAAAAGTCAGTTTTGAAAAATCAGGAGTGTGAAGAATTTTGAAACTCCATTTTATAGTGGGAAGTTAAAAAAAAATGAGCTGTCACCTTTATTCCATTATTGGTACTTGATTAATTACCAGCAAAGCAAGTATCTCAGAAACGTTGGTTTCAGTGGCAGCTGATATCATTTGACAACTTAACAATTGTTCAAAAGTTTCCTTACCCTGTGAAGCACAGACAGTGAAATGTTTATGCAGATTGGAAAGTTGACGTTCCAGCAAGAGACAAAAGTGTGAAGCTTTGGAATCCCAGCAATGTATCTGTCATTTTAAATTGAAATTCCTAAATTTAAACTCAGATGTCAAGGTTCCTTAAGGGCTTGGGCTGATTTGGGTAAGAAATGACTGTCAGATTCAGTTCAAGTCATTGGATGTTTGCCTCAACTGCCAATCATGGGCTTGAGTACAATGGGTGCCCCAGGCCTTGAATCTATCCATCCCTGCTGACATGCCTTCTGTCATTTCAAGAGCTGCCTCCTAGATGGAGCATCACAAGAGGAAATGCATTACTGTGCTTGAATTGTGAGTTTCATGATATTTGGTAATCACATCTCCCTCCACGTCTACAACTTACTCAGAGTTCACTGGTAGTCCTCATGAGCACAGAGCAGTTCATTCCTGTTGCCATTATCTCCCTGCAGTCTTCCCCTACCTCAGCGATGGAGGACTATGGACCTCTTGCACTACCGTGGGCTTGTCTCTGATTGTGTCTTTTTATTAGCACTAAGGTCTTGTTTTAGCACAGTCTTTTGTTCTCTCTCTTCACTGTCATGTATAATTTATGCATGATATATATTCTGTGTGTTCTCTGGACACGTACATGGATAGGAAAGGTTTAGAAGGTTATGGGCCAAATGCTGGTAAATGGGACGACCTTGAATGGGTGTCTTGGTCAGCATGGACAAGTTGGGCCGAAGGCCCTGTTTCCATGCTGGATGACTCTATGACTCTCTCTGTACCTACGGGCCTGTGATGCTGCTGCAAGTTTTTCACTGTACCTGTACCTCACCGTACTTGTGCACATGACAATAAACTCGACTCAACTTGACTCGAGTGATCTGTATTCCTCTGCTCCTGAGATGCTGATTTACACCCCTTAATTGCTGGCTGCTCTTTCACTTTTTATGCTCCAATGTTTTGAAATTCCCTCTTTAAATTAATTTGCCTTCTCAACACCTCATTTTAAAATGGGTTCTGTTTGACCCATCTTGCAATGGGCCATCTTTGGGGCTGAGCATAACCTGGTTCCATTCCATTTTGGTGGGTTCTGGTGTGGCATGTTGAACTGCTGATACCTGGTGGAGTTAGCGAGTGGTGAGATTGGGATGATTACACTCCTTCTGTTTTTATATGGTCTCCACGACTCCCATTGTAGAAGCTCAAGAAGCTCAATTCATATCCAGATGCTGCTCCTCTATTTCAAGTGGCCATGGGCCAGGGATTCCATAAAACAATGCAACAGTTTTGCAAGAAGCGTCCTTGAAGTGTTTCCTCTGTTCTCCTGATAATCGCTTGTTGTGACAGAGCTCAGAATAAAGCAGCCGTTCAAGAGTTTGGAGTTAAGCATGTGAATGATGTGCCCCTTCCTTTCCCATTCCCAACTCCACACCACCAGAGCTGGTTGTGCACGATCAGAGCTTGTTGCTGGTGCTGTTGACCTGGGAATTGACCTGCCAATTTGGAATGATTTTCAGAGATAGGCTTGATAATATTTCTCCAGTACTTTGAGGGGTCTGCTATAGGTGGTCCATGTCTTTGAAGCATACAGGAAAGTAGGGATTACAGCAGTTGTGTAAGCCATGGAAGTGTTTGATTTCAGGTCTGGTTCTTCAAAATGTCCTTTTGTTCAGTTGGCCAAAGGTTGTTTGGAAGCACCGGAGACCTTCACTGAGCCATGACTCCTGAGGTATGGGAAGTAGCTAACATTTTCCATCGTCCCACCATGGATTTGAATGTTGGGGACCAGAGTTGTGCATTAGTGGCAGATTGATAGAGGACCTTTACTTTCAGATGTTCAATAAGGACCATTGTGATTCATTTTTCAGGATCTACATACTGTTGGCAAGGCCAACATTTGTTGTTCATTCCTAATTGCCCTTGGTCAGATGGCAGTGAGCCATCTTCCTAAAATACTGCAGTCCTTCAGCCTTAACACAATGGTTATGTTCCAACAGAGTGGCCTCACAGCTTCAGTGACCTGGGTTCAATCCTGACCCCTGGTGATCTCTATGTGGTGTTTACACATTCTCCCTGTGACCAACCGTGACTCCCAACTAAGTGCTCCTATTTCCTCCCACATCCCAAAGTTGTTCTGGTCGGTAAGGTGATTGGAGGCTGAAAATTACTTCGCAAGTGTAGATGATGGTAGGAGAATTGGGGAAGTTGGGGGGGGGTGGCATGGGGGGGCATTGAAGTGCTTGTGAGAAAGAATAGGTTATTGGAAAATGTGAAGGAACAGGGTTGCTCTGAGAGTCAGCATGGGAGGAACTCAATGTATTGAATGTCATTTGTAAAACTGAATGGCTTACTTGGCCATTTCAGAGGGTATTTTAAGTATCAACCATATTTCTTTGGGTCTGGAGTTACATATAGGGCAGGTGTCCTTCCCTGAAGGACACTAATGAACCAGATGGGTTTTACAACAATCTGATAACTTATTTTGTGCTTCTCATTACTAAGACCAATTGATTTGTTTCAAATTCTAGACTATTACCTAGACTTAAATTCCACAGTTACCATGGCGGGATTTACTTAATTTTAATGTGTCTTGGGGCAAATGGATAACATGAACTTACCTGCATCCTGAGCCATTACTGTGAGGAACATTTACAAAGAATTATTAATTCAGTTTTAATGACTGTGAAGTGATTAAGTTTGTTCCCTATAATCATTAATTCTTATTTATTATATGTCTGATCTGACAAAGGGTCTTCGATCAGAAATATTAATTGTTTCTCTTTCCACAGATGTGTCTAACCTGCTGCATGTTTTGGGACTTTTTTGTCTTTATTTCAGATTTCCCTCATCTGCAGTTTTTTTTTTGATTTTCATTTGATAAATTTGAATCCTAAAATGTTGTGTGAGGTTTTAAAAACAAGGAAAATATAGTTGGAGCACAGGTTTGGACCAGCAATTAAAGCAATCATAAAATCACATTTCCTCTTTTCAAGACCATCTAATGACAAGAAGAGTTGTTAAAGATATTCTTGAGCTTGGAAATGTTGCAGTTCACTGACAAATGTAATCCAAAACATCTCTATGTCTGCAATAGTTAAATGGGTAGTCTTCACAATTTGAGTATTTTTAATTTATTTTTATAAGCAGGCCCTGGGTTACATAAGGATTCTGACCCTAAGAACCGTCCATAAGCTGATTTTTCAGTAAGCCAGAAATGTCCGTTTTCTGTAGTAACCCATATCTAATGCCCGCAAACATTTGCTATAATTCTTTCATTTCATTGAATAACCACCCTAACACTATCCATAATTAAACTACTGGAATATATACAGTATCCAATCACTAATGAATGCCATGGAACATTTTACTATTATTATTACTAGCTTGAAAAATACTTTAAAATGTATGGGAGAATTTGCATGAAGTCGTATTTTTGTAAGTCAGGTCATTCATAACCCGGGCAGCCCCTGTACTTCCTTATGACATAGAAGGAGCCCGATTTGGCCCTTTGAGTCACAAGAATGCCAAAAAAAGGGTAGGAGCAGGAGTAGGTTACCAGGTCCCCTCCAGCCTGCGATATGATCATGGCTGATCTGCCTCAGGCATCATGTCCTCTGCTGCACCAATTCCTCATGGCTCTCAATTCCCTGACCTTCCAAAAATGTATCTATCTCCTCTTTAAACCCCTCATGTGACATAGCGTCCACCAACCCTCCAGTGTCGAGAATTCCAGAGATTCACCATTTCAATAGGAAGAAATTCCTTGGTATCTCAGTATTAAATGACCACCCCATAATCTTGTAACCATGTCCCCTTGTTTGAGGCCCTCCCACTGGTGGAAACATCCAAACATTTACCCTGTCATGCCTTTTTAGGATCTGATATGCTTCAATAAGGTCACTCCTCATTTGTCTAAACTCCAGAGGACATAGATCCAACTTCCTTAGCCCCTCACGAAAGAGCAAACCTCTCATCTCAGGAATTAACCTTTTGAACTTTTTTTGGATTGCCTCCAATGCAGTCTACCATCACAGGTAGGACCTGCAAACTCCAAACAGACAGCAACAGAGGCCAATATTGAACCTGGGTTGCAGGAGCTGTGAGTCAGTGTCACTGTACTGCATTGTTGTTCTGCGACAACGTGAACACTTAATTATTCTTGGTAGAAGCTGATTTTAACATAGCACCATACACAGAGTCTGGTGGTAGATATTCTTGTAAGGGAATGCATTACTAATGGAAAGAGGATAAGGAGTTACTTTATAACCGTACCTCAGCATGGCTGCAGTTTTCCTTACTAAAGGTACAGCCATGCAGAGGTATGATTATAGACCAACTCTTCTCTGTTTCGCCATGGTTATCTGCCATCAGCTAGTAACATCTGGCACTCACTGGGTTGCACCTCTGGATGGGGGATTGATCTTCCTTGTTACTTTATCTTTCAAAGATCTGGTGACTCCTGTCACATCAGACAGTCTTTGCAATGCACAACCATATCAGAGATATGACAAATGTTACACTTACAAATACTTCCATCTCTGTAAGGACATGCCTTTCCCAGTGGGACATCTGTTCAGTGGACTCACTAGGTAGAAAGGATCTTTTAGGTGCCAGACATCCACTTGAGGTTGATGCAATCATTTTCATGGCATCAGATCACAATTGTGTTTTTCTGTGCATTATCCAAGAGGCAGCCATGAGATTCCCATTGTGTTGCAGTTACAGAGTAAGGTTCTGCAAGAAGCAATGGTCAGTTCCACTGCAGCACTGTTGGAGAACCCACTTGATGCCATGTAAACAGAGCGAAATTCAAACATGGCTTATTCCTGTATCAGTCCTGATGCATACATTGGTAAAAGGGTTAAGAATATTCTCTCTCTGTAACGTTGTGAGCAAGAATGTTGGGCTGTGTACAAGAACTGTTTATTCATAAGCAGCCTGTCTGACAGAAGCTCAGGTGTGCAAAGGCTGGCAGTTCACATTAAAGCCTTCTTCCCCAATGTCACTGCAGTGAATAATTGCCCCCTTCATGATCATGCAGCAGCACTGATAATGGGTGAAGCCTTCACTACAAAGCCGCTGAATAAATAGCGTCTGTCACCATAGCTCTCAGGCATCAGTAGAGTCAAACACCTGAGCAAAGCTGAAAGCTCTTTAAAGCTCATTGCCTATCATATTTACCCTGAGGACAGTGGTGGAAAGAATCCGTACTTTAAAGTAAATAGGAATATTTCTGACAACATTGGGTCTCTGATAATTACTGAGGTTTCTTATTATTGATGTCTATCATCAACTGCTGTTGCATCAACCTTGAGTTTATATTAAATGTCTTCTGCATAGAGCATTTACGGATCCAGGACATGTTGATTAGTCAATAATCAAAAGCAAAATTCAGCAATTGCTGAAAATCTGAAATAAAAAATAAAATCCTGATATCACTCGGGTCAGAGAACGCTTGTCATTGCAGCATGCCATTTTGATTAAGGTTCTGTTAAACTGGTTCAGTTAATGGAAGAGCAACGATGCTGGTTTGCACACAGACTGAGTAGAGGTGGCATTTTTAACCTGTGCAGTTCTCTTTCATAATTCAATGCCTGAGATACGTATTTACTCCAGTCAGTGCAGTGGGGATGGTGGGTGAGAGGGATGTTGTGAGCAGTGGGCTGTACTGAGTTACAGAAACATTGAGCCACACAGCGCAGAAACAGGCCCTTCGGCCCACCATGTCCATGCTCACCATCAAGAATGCATCTGTACCAATCCCCTTTTCCAGTACTTGGCCGGTTGCCTTCCACGCCTTGACAATTCAAGTCGTGAAATTCTCTGCCTCCATATCCAATTCAGGTAGTGTGCCAACCACCCTCTGGGTGAAAAAAAATCTTCCTCATGTTTCAACTTATCTACTCTGTAGCTAAAAGGTAGGAATGTGTATGTGTGCTTTTGTGTGTTGGTTGGGGAAAGTCTCAATGACTTTTAAACAAAGTTTCTTGTCATCTTGGCAATAAAACTTCAGCGTTTTCTTTTGCTCTGGAGGCCTGTAGCAATTGATGCAGTAGGGTGTCATGTACTGCCTTCATCATTTGTTGCCTGGGCTGGCATTATGAAATGGGGCATGTATTCCACTGAGTGGTAAATCACTCAAAGTGTCTCAGGGCTATCACAGTTGCACCCCTCAGCCACACTTTACATCACATGCTCCCCGACAAACTGAGGCAGGCCTTTTTAAAGCTGCAGTTCTGCAGATGGAAAAAAAATCAATATTTATAACCGCCATCTATAAATTCGCCAATGACACTACTCTTGTTGGTGGACTTTCAGGTGGCGGGGAGGAGGCGCAAAGGAGAGAGATAGATCGGCTGGTTGAGCGGTGTTGCGACAACAACTGCGCACTCAGCGTCAGCAATTGATGGTGGACGTCAGGAGGTGAGGGGGGAGGTCAGGAGTACCCACGTAGTCCTCATTGAGTGTTCAGCAGTGGAAAGGGTGAGCAGCTTCAAGTTCCTAGATGACAACATCTCAGAGGACCTATCCTGGGCCCAACACATTGATGCAATCACGAAGAAGACACGTCAGCGGCTCTACTTCGTTAGGAGTTTGAGGGGATTCGGTATGTCACCAAAGAAATTTCTACAGATGTACGGAGGAGAGCATTCTGACTGGTTGCATCACCGCCTGGGATGGAGGCTCCAATGCACAGGATCAAAAGAGGCTGCAGAGGTTTGTAGACTCAGCCAGCTCCATCACGGGCACAACCATCCCCACCATCGAGGACATCTTCAAGAGGCGGCGCCTCAAGAAGGTGAAATCCATCACTCTGGACCCTCACCATCCAGGACATGCCCTCTTCTCATCACTATCATCAGGGAGGAGGTACAGGAGCCCGAAGACCCACACTTAATGATTCAGAAACAGCTTCTTCCCCTCTGCCATCAGATCTCTGAATGGTCCATGAACCCATGAATGCTACCTCGTTATTCCTTTTCTTTCACTATTTTTTTATTTTTGCAATTTGCAGTAATTTTATGTCTTTGCACTGTACTGCTGCCACAACACAACAAATTTCACATCATGTAAGTCAGTGATAATAAATCTGATTCTGATTCTAAAAAAAATCTGTAAATGCAACGCAATGGGAATCCCACGGCTGCCTCCTGGATAATGTGCCCAAGGACCCAATTGTGATCTGATACCATGACAGTGATTGCATCAGACTCTTGGATGAGGAGTCCTGGTTCCCAAGTGGACGTCTGGCATCTAAAAGATCCTTTCCACCCAGTGAGCCTACTGAACAGATGCCTATTCCCCACTGGAAAATTTAAAGAAAAAACACGAGCAAGCATATTAACCTTCATCCCTTCTTGGAAAAAACATAAAGAGGCAGAAGCAGGGGTAGGCCATTCGACCCCTCGTGCCTATTCCATCATTCAGTAAGACCGTGACTGATCTTCTGCCACAGCACTGCTTTTCTGCACTAATCCCATGCCCCTTGATTCAGTTAACGATCAAATATCTATTGATTTCAGTCCTGAATATACTCAGTGACTCCACAGCCCTCTTGGGGATAGAATTCCAAAACTTCACTACCCTCTGAGTGAAGAAATTCCTTCTCATCCCGAATTCCTGACCCTTTATTTAGAGACTGCGATCCCTTGTTTTAAATTTCCCAGCCATGAGAAACATGGTCCATATCTCCCGTCAAGCCCACTACGTGTTTATAAGCTTCAATGAGATCACCTCTCGTATTTTTAAAACTCCAAACATATTAAGACCACCTAATCTCTCTTCATACAGCAAACCCACTGTCTTTGGATTCAATCTTGAGAAACTTTGCTGCATTCCCTCTGTCGCAGTATAACCTTCCTTAGATGGTGAGACCAGTTCTGTAAACAATATGCCACATACAGTCTCACCAGGGGACTGTCTAACACGGGTAAGATGTCTCTGCTCTTGCAGTCAAATCCACTTGCAACAAAGGCCAACCTTTTGCTTTCTATGTTGATATCTGTAGTAGAATTTGACGAGACTGCAGATGTGTCTGCAGTCCAATTTACGTCCCACCTGGTCATGGATTTGGGAATCTGCTCCACTTGGCTTTGGAAGCTGTAATGTAATGAGAGACAGAGTTCCATCCCTGCCATGACACTCATTCTCCCTTCCCTGACCCTTCTCTGGCCCCTGGTTCACTGGTCCTGATATTACTGAAGTGACACTGGTGGAAGGAGGGTGGTGGTTTTGGTGGCAGTTGTGGAAAGTATCAGCTTGGAAGTAGGGTAAGGGCAGTGTGTGCAGGGGAAGTGGCAGTGTCAGGTCTGATGGGAGAGGCATTGTGCCATCAGAGTCTGTTGGGTCTCTGAGAGGTCAGGGTTACATCATGGATGGGAATTAGGAGAGAGAGAGACAGAGAGGGACAGGATGCAGTCATGGATAGTGGGGGGATTGTGGGCTTGGAAAGGAATTGGACAGGGTGTCAGCAAGGATGGGTGAAGGAGGGTGAGAGATGGATAAAGTGGGGAGGAGGAGATGAGAGAGATGGACAGAGAGTGAGCTGGGGAGGTGAGGTTGATGGACAGGATGGGGTGGGGGGTGGGAGGTGAAGGAGAGGGTGAGGTGGGGAGGTGAGGGAGATGGACAGGGTGAGGTGAGGGAGATGGACAGGGTGAGGTGAGGGAGATGGTGAGGTGAGGAAGTGAGGGAGATGGACAGGGTGAGGTGAAGAGTTGGACAGGGTGCTATCAGGAATGAGAGGCTTGTGTACATGGTCCTTTGTAGGGTGGGGTTCTGATGGAACCCACTCATATTACAATAGTTAAATGTTCTTCCCACTTGTTTCCAGGAGCAGAGCACTGTGATCTCTCAGTTCTGAAGCATAAACAATGAATCAGATGGTGAGTGAGAGACAGAAGTAATGATATAGCTAGTTTCCTCTGTGACATTTCAGGTGATGATTCAATGCAACATCTTTAATGGATCAATAGTTCTCTTTTGCTCCTGTCTTTAGACAAACAATATACTCAATGTTATTGACAATCAAAATTATGTATGCATTTCATTTACCTCACTTGAATTTTAAACACTAAACAATTCTATTCTAATGTTGAAGGTGCACAACTTTAAGATATATATTCCTCTCTCTCAGTCTGGAAAATTGCCCAAATGTTACAAAGTTAGTGAAATTACAGATGGATATATCTATGAAGAAAACATTAGCTTCTTCCGAGGACGTATAAAGAAATACAGTCAAACTACTATGGGGGATGGATCTGGTTCAGTTACGAAGAAGGTTAAAATGCTGTGCTTTTGAAAGGATTGAGATTAGATTTGTAAGCTCTTCACAACATAGCCCCCGTTGTAGTGAGACAGTGACATGTTCACAGCCCTGTCAATAAAGCTGCTGCCAGATTAAACAGCTGATCAATCATCTTCAGCTAAATCGATCAGAATTGGTTCTGCCTGCATGCACATGCTGCAGGCCAGTTTATTTTCAATCAATCATTTTTAAACCACCTCACAAGTAGGTTTTAAACAAATGATTGATTTGAATTGATAACCAACATTTGTGTGGACACATCAAAGTGATTCAGTTTAACTCTTGGAATGAGCCAACGGAGAAGGTTACAGGAATTTCTCACTCTGCTGAATACTGATCTGTGATACTTATTCTGTCTTAAAGTGAATCACTGTTCATGCTCAAGTCGTTGTGTCTTCCCCCTGGATGAGATCAGGTTTCTCAGCACAAGGCAGGCATAACATCCTGTGTGCTGTTCCAGACCATTGGGAACCTCTTGTCGACACAAAGGACCGCAGATGCTGGAAACTGAAGCAACAAACAATCTGCTGGAGCAACTCAGCAGGTCGAGCAGCATCTGTGAGGGGAAACTCGTACTTTTGTCACTACCAAACTTGTCCACCGAAGTCTGTTGTGAGGGAGAAAACAGATTCGATGGGTCTCAAAAGCAAGGACTCTGAACACAGTCTGACAGTAAATGATTTTATTTACAAAAGTCGAGCATGGGAAAACGGCAACAGGAATAACACGCACACGCGCACATAGTGAGGGTGGGAAAATAGCACTGGGGATAAAACGCACGCACGCGCGCACACACACAGAAAGAACTAGGCATACATAATCAAGGAAAAACAATACGATACCTGCCGCCCCTTGACTCAGTGCAGGCACAGCTCTATGCTACTAGGGACACTAACTAAAATGCTCCTAACCCTTTAACAATGCACACCTCACCGATTTTTCCAGTGCAGTTCCACTGGAGTGAAGCAGGGTGATCCCTCGAAGATGGCAAAGAGAGTGAGCTGAGCACACGTAGCGCCTTTTATGGTGCTGGAGGGTTGGGTGGTCCAGCCCAGGTAATTTACAGGGGGCCAATGGCCAGGTGTGCGCTGATGGGTGGGGTGGAGCCAAACCTTGATTTGCAGTGGTGTGTCTGCCAACCAGGTAGTGGGCAGTGCTGTCACGAGACAGCCACGACCCTCCACAATACAAAGTCCAATCCAATCTTGTCTGACCTTCCTCACTCTGTACTGGATAAACTTGAAAAGAAAAGCAAACAAACTGCAGATTCTGGAACATTACTTATTACAACACAGAAGGAGGTTATTAAGTCCATCTTTGATTGCTTGTCCCACTTAACAGGACTCAGGGTAATCTACATGAATGTACCTGCACACCTTTGGGATGTGGGAGGAAAGTGGAGCACCCGGGGGAAATCCAGGTGGTCACCGAATGTGCAAACTCCATGCAGTTGATGCCCGATATCAAATCAAACTGGAGCTGTGAGGCAGCAGCACTTTCTGATGCAAGATCATTCACCTGAAACTTTAGCTCTGTTTCTCTCTCCACAGCCGCTACCTGACTCTCACCCCCCCCAAAGTCTTTCCAGCATTTTCTGTTTTTATGTCCTTAAACTTGAGGTCATTGATAACTCTGTTGCTCTTGTCCTAGATCACAGCTCAGACCAAACTCCATTTCCCCATCACCACTGTATTCATTGATATATACACTGACTTCCAATTAAACAATGCCTTGACTTTATAAGTTTCATCCTTGGTTCCAAGTACCTCTATGGCCTCGTCTCTCCCACTTTCTGTGATCTCTTGCACCTTATAAATCTCTGAGACATCATCTAATTCTGACCTTTTGAACATTCACAAAATTAATTGCAGCCATTTTCCTTTGTTTTCCAAGTCCTAATCTCTGGAATTGCCTCCTTAAGACTTCCATCCCTGTATCTTCTTTCTTCTAACACACTCCTCAAAATGTATCTCTTTATCCAGGCTTCATAGCTTATGTGGCTCAGTCAATTTTTTTTGGTTGCTAGCTTTCCTGTAAAGAACCTCAGTTTGTTATATAATGTATGTCCTGAAGTGATCTGTGTTTAGCTGATTCTCCCAAACAACTCGAGAAATGGCTTGAGGCAATCCAAAATTTTTACAACCTACAAAATGTAATAGAAGGCAAATAGTTTTAATCTGCTAGCCAGCTTTCAGAAGGGCATCTATCATGTTATTTAGCCTCTGTGTGTGCACATGTTCATAACCTCACCAGTTTATCAGGAGTTGTCTGTGTTATCAGGAGTTCATCAGGATGTAACTCTGCCACACGTTGTGCATACTCCTGTTGTTTGTTGAGCTGATTTCAAACCCCACTTCCTAGTTTTGACTAAGTAATGTCATAGTAATCTTTACATTCCTGTCTCCTCTTCCCGATTGTTTTTTAGCAAGAGGGTTTGATTGTTGTGTTATTATGTAATTTCTGCATGAAGACTGATAGTTGTGTGTTTGCCTTTTCAGGTTTTGTTTCAAGGTCAGTGTTAAAATCTATGGTGCTGCAACTGCACCTTCCCTCACCACCAGTTGAACATCTGCAATGTTTTGTCAAACATCATTTTACCATTAAAATGTTTTTAACTTTATTGCAGAAATATATTTACAGATGGTCCATCTGCAAAATTAGCCCCAGTACACTGAGATCACTGGTTGGCTTACTTTAAATCCAAGGAACTGACTTGAAATTGACAATTACAACATGGATATTCATAAAGGGAGAGCTTGATTGGTTAAGAACTGTGCTAAACCCAGGAGAAAAAACTCAATCGTCTCCACCAGAAGAACAAATCGTTTTGCCAATTAAACATAATTTATAAAGCAACAAACTTCTAGTGACAATTATAATCATAAATCCTTTCTCACACAAGTGCTGTTTGAGAACAGCTCTTCATCAGAATTAAAACCTGTGCACTTTGTTTTTAGAGTCAGAGAGTCAAACTGCATGGATATAGGCCCTTCAGCCGATCGAGTCCGCACCCGACCATTATATAGAACCAGCCTTCTCATTCAACGACAGAAGGAGCTTGAACAAAATGTAACCTAGCAGAGCCATACAGCCCAGAAGAAGGCCCTTCGGCCCATCACTTCTATGTCAGTTGTCAACTACCCCTTGACACTAATCCCATATTCCAGCACTTGTCCTGTAGACTTCTATGCCTTGCTTCATAACTGTTGTGAATACTAATTCGTTATCACAGTGACAGATGGCTGGTGCAAGGGATAGAATAATCTCCCATTATTGAATGAGCAGGTCATTTTGATGAAGGGAAAAGGGCTGTTAGGGTACTCACCTTTGTCAATGATCCATTATGTCACAGATCCCATTATCTCCCCGCTTGCGGACATACTGGGACCCAGCACAAATCTGCCTTTGGTGAATATTATCTGCAATGTAAGCAAGGTAACCCAATAGCTCTGGCAAATAAGCAGTCATATGTCCAGAAGCCCTCAAAAGCAAGACATCATGTATAACCTCAACTGATAAAGTCTGCGACAAAAAGCAGCCCCAGTCACCTTTGTTTGCTTTTTGTTGGATTGTCTAGCATTAGTCAGGTTTGGGATGCAGTTGAGTCTCTGCATTGGACACAGTCACATATTGGCATCTTTCAAGGAAGAACATCACCCGTTGACTAGTGGCATTGGTGCAGAAGAGAGCAGTGTAGTGAGATTGGGTTTCAGGCCTCCTTGTGGGGCAATAGTATTGTATTCAACCTGTACCACACCAGACACATCACCGGTGAGTACAGAGAAGAACAAGGTTTCGATCACTGTCCAGTGTTGCTGTCTACCTCAAAAAAGCACACGCAGGATGAAAGTTAATTAATTAGAAAACTGAAAAAGCAGAATTTCCATCATCTGAAACCATGCCTTGAGGGATGTGGTAAGTGATCCAGCAGAATAACACTCACCTCATTATTAACTTTGGATTTTGATATCGTACAAAATTATTTTTAGTTCAAGGTGGCGGAACTGAGGCCACTATACCTACAAGGGTCATGCCTTTCATTTTGATGAGTCTTGACAGGAACTTGCTGAATTTTTTTTTCTGATACCTATTTTCTGGACCATTATTGCCATTCATACATGGGAGAACAGCCTTCTAAAGCTACTATATCAGTGATAGCCACAATTTACCATGACTGCTGCAGGAATGTCACTGTTTACACTTCAGTAAAGAATATGCAGGGTAATGGATGGCCAGAGTGCATTACACAGGGAGATTTGTTGGGACTTTGGTATCTATTTATAATGCGTTCGGAGGAGGGGTTCACTGATGGCACTCATCATAACTGTAAAACCTTATGGTTTTAAACACACTGTGTGATTCTTAACTCAAGCATTATGAAACTGACAGCATATGTTAAGTGCTTACCCTTTTGTACAGTAATCTATGAAAACATGCAGGTATATATCAAACTGAATAAAGAACAAGGTATTGTGTAATATTTATGTAGAAAGTGTACTTGGGCTGTACGCTGAAAAAAGGGAGGTGTGCTTGGGAAAGTTTTCAAGCTACCTTTTCTCAATCAGTATCTGAAGCTGCTCTGGTGAATCTCTGTCATGATAAATAACAGACAAGGCACTCACCCCTTCACTGATTGAAAGATTTTCGACACTTTCAGAGAAGCTGTCATTGCTGGAAACACTGGCCACATCCAGAGGTGCTGGGAGACATTCAGAGCTCATCCAACTCTTCACTTCAAGTTCCTGGCTGTCAGCATCTCAGAGGATCTATCCTGGGCCCAACACACTGATGCAATCACAAGGAAGGCGCACCTGCGGCTTTACTTCACTAGGAGTTTGAGGAGATTTGGTATGTCATCAAAGACTCTTGCAAATTTCTACAGATGTACAGTGGAGAGCATTCTGACTGGTTGTGTCACCGCCTGGTATGGAGGCTCCAATGCGCAGGATCGAAAGAGGCTGTAGAGGGTTGTAGACTCAGCCAACTCCATCACGGGCACAACCCTTCCCACCATTGAGGACATCTTTAAGAGGCGGTGCCTCAAGAAGGCGGCATCCATCACTAAGGACCCTCACCAACCGTGACACGCCCTCTTCTCATTACTACCATCAGGGAGGAGGTACAGGAGCCTAAAGACCTACACTCAATGTTTTAGGGACAGCTTCTTTCCCTCCGCCATCAGATTTCTGAATGGTCCATGAACCCCTGAACACTATCTCGTTACTCCTCTTTTGCACTATTTTATTTATTTTTTGGTAACTTATAGTAATTTTTAAGTCTTGCACTGCACTGTCGCCACAAAACAACAAAGTTCACGACATTTGTCAGTGATAATAAACCTGATTCTGATTCTGACTTTGGAGGAAGGCTGCATTTCAATCTGTGGAATCTGCCCACAGATTAAATTCATGCACAGAAATTCTGTAGCATCACTGGCAAGGCCAGCATTCATTGCCCATCCCCAAGTGGGATGGGTAGATAAGGGAAAACCATTGTTGTGAACCTGTAGTAACATTTGGCCAGGTCAGATGAGGATGGCGATATGAATATATGAACATGTACACATGAATTAGGAGCTGGAGTAGGTGACTCAGGCCCTCAAGCCTACTCTGCTATATAATGAGACCATGACCCATCTGATGGTTCCCATATTCTCATCAACACACAGCAACCTTTCCCCCATTTGTTTACCAAGGATATGTCTATCTGTCTCTGCTTGAAGAACATTCAGAGGCTTTTCTTCCAACATCTTCTGAGGAAGGAAGTTTCAAAGACTCACAATCTCTGAGAGTTACTGAGGGGCAGTGGTGAATAGGGTAGATTTTTTTTCTGATAAACCAGCAGTATTATGATCACTATCACTGAAACCAAACTTTTACCCCTGAGTACGATCAACTAATGAACTAAATATAAATCCCCAGCAGCCATGTCCTGGGATCATTAGTGCAGGTCTGTGGAATACCAGCCCGGTAACTTAACCAATCCCATTGTCACTGAATCCTCATTACACATCAAGTAGTATTGTGTCTCACGCTGGTGAAGTACAGGGATGAATTGGGAGTATTTCTGAGTATATTCCCTTTTGCCTCCCAAAAGCAGATGAGTCCTAGGTATATTGTGCAGTTTGATCATTATAGATAATGCAGGATTCCCAGTGTACAGTTAAAATGCAGCCATTGAGGTTGGTACTGCAGATATATATTGTGATGGAATGAGCAACTTTGAGCTTGTTTTGGATTCACTCTGTTGATGCAGCCTTAAGTTCACATTCAAATCCAAACCCACTGATATTACTTGAGACCCCACACAAAATGCTGGAGGAACTCAACAGGTCAGGCAGCACCTGTGGAAGGAAATGAACAGTCAACGTTTCAGCCTGAGACCCTTCATCTGGATTGATGAAGGTTGTCGGTCCAAAACGTCGACTGTACTTTTCCCTCCATAGATGCTGCCTGACCTGCTGAGTTCCTCCAGCATTTTGTGTGCATTGCTCCAGATTTGTGACTTACTTTAGCCTGGTTGTGGTGATCCTTATTTAATACACTTTAGGTATTGGAGACAATCGAGTCTGCTAAGCAAGGTGTGAGTATTCAGCATGTTCTAGGCACTCAGTTCCTGTAGTGGCTGCAGATGTCCTTTCCATGAATTTTCAGAGTGTGGGATTTTATTATTGCTACAGTAGCACACATTACTCTCATGTATAAATTAGCAAGTGTCTTGCAGCAGTGAAATTACCAATTTCATGTATACATAAATATTCTTATTAAATGTGATTTCCTTTCAGGATTTTTCATGGACCTCCATAATTTCCACACTCGAGACTGGGTAAGTGATAAATTACAAGTGGTTAGCTGGCAACAGAAGTGCCACGTGAAACCTCTCCGATGTTTTTATTGTGTCTGTACACACTTATTTTTAAGGCATTTCCTTAACTGCAGGAACAGGGCTAGCTTCAAGTAATATAATGGACAGAAAATCCGAATGCACACAGAACCTGCTGGTTGATGTATGAACAAGTTAAACATCAGATGAATGACCTTAGAATAATAATAAATAAGTTATTATTTATTTCTGAATCACAATCAGTCTGCCATGTACCCACTGACAACAGGTACTGTTTGTGCCATAATTCAGCTGGACACCAGAGGGTGCATTTACCTGGAGACATCCCCTGTCTAGTTTCTCTCTCTCCCATGATAAACTTGCTCCTGGACTCCATCAGTAATTCAGGACCTCAGTATAGGACAATCCCTGGTTCAGATCAGGGGTCTTCTGTTCCTTTTTTCATCTTTGTAGATGTCCTGAGCCCCTGCCCCAATGGCTCTATTTTTCAACATCTCCTCCCACATGTTCAGTTCCAATGAAGTCACTGGAGGTCAATGTCAAGAGGTGATGAAGCACTTAGTGCTAGTGACCACAAAGACAACTGTCCACCACTATGTTAACATGCACCAGTTATCAAGTTTAATCAAAAAGCCATGGATTTTGAGGAGAGTGGGTATGTCACCAATTTCTACTGATGTACGATGGAGAGCATTCTGACTGGTTACATCACAGCCTGTTATGGAGACTCCAATGCACAGGATCGCAAGAAGCTGCAGAGAGTTGTAGACTCAGCCAGCTCCATCATGGGCACAACCCTCCCCACCATCAAGGACATCTTCAAGAGGCAGTGCCTCAAGAAGGCGGCATTTATCATTAAGGACCCTCACCATCCGGGATATGCCCTCTTCTCGTTGCTATCATCGGGGAGGAGGTGCAGGAGCCCGAAGACCCACACTCAACGATTCAGGAACAGCTTCTTCCCTTCCGCCATCAGATTTCTGAACAGTCCATGAAAGCTATGAGCACTGCTTTGTTATTCCTTTTCTTAACACTATTTATTTATTTTTGTAATTTATAGTAATTTTATATCTTTGCACTGAACTGCTGCTGCAAGACAAGAAACTTCATGACACATAAGTCAGTGATAATAAATCCAATTCTGATTCTGATTCTGATTCTGATTGCCATTTTTGTACCTCATGTTTGCTTGCAAACGCGCACCTCTTCTTTTCCCCACCCACTTCTGCCTCTATCCCCCCAACCTCTGCTTCTCTCTCCCCATCCATTTCACTCTCCTTTGCCCCATCTCTCTCCTCCATCCCTCTCTCTCGGTTTCTCTCTCTCTCTCTCTCTCTCTCTCGGTCTTCCCTCACCCAGTCCCTTTCTCGCCCTCGCCTACTGTTCCTCCACACTTTCTCTCTCTCCCAACCCTTTGTTCCGCACCTGAATCTTCCCCCATTTTGTCTTTTTATCTCCACCCCTGTCTCTTTCTCCCTCCTCGTCCCTATCTCTCACTCCCTCACTCTCTTCTCTCTGATCAGCTCCCAACTCTCTCTCTCTAGTCTCTTACTCATCTGTCTCTCTCCCCAACAACTGTTTGCTCTCTCCCTTCCTTACCTGCCCCCTCCCTCTCCCTCTGCTCCTCCTCTCCTCCTCTCCCTCTCTTCCCCCTTCCTCTCTCTCTCCCTCCCCTTCCACCTCCTGTCCCTCTCCCCATCTCTTTCTCTCTTCTGCCCCCACCCCAACTACCATCTCCCTATACCCTCATTCCGTTCTCACAAACAGCTTCCACTTGCCTCTTTTATTTGTCAGATGATATAGTTATGACTAGCTTATGGGTCGATAAAATGGGTTACAAGGCCTAATGATTCCTTTTCTATTTTGTCTGAAAGCCTGATGAAGCTAATTTATCTAATCTTTTGAACTAAAGAATGTGATTTTGTAAAACTCGATCTGTATTGAATACTCATCATTTTGAATGTGCTACTTGATTAAATTCCCCATCATGAGGGAGCTTCAAGGACTTGTTATCAGAACACTGTTTTCTGCTCCTGATGCACATACCTTTCCCTGTTTATTAATATTGCTGATGTACAGTATAATTTCTTGGTGACTTCCACAGGGTTGTACCTCAACATTAAAGCCCCTATCGTTGTTTTGAACCGGAAGAGCTTAACCCTCTCTGTCTCTGTCATCTCCTCTCCTTTGCTAAATATTTCTTTCCTCCCCACTGTGCCCCCTCCCCCTTGCCTCTGCCAAATTACACCCCAGACCCTACGCCTCCCCATCCGACTTTTCTCCTATAAGCGATCCCTTGTCCTCGTTTCCTCGTCCCAGTTTCCTCGTCCCAATACAGTATCTGTTTTTCTCATTACTGTCTTTGCATTTGAAAGATGCAAATTAATAACATTTTATTTGTTAAAGCTGGTTGCAGAATTGGTGAAACTTCAAAATCGATGCAGTTCAATAGAAAACAATAGAAAACTGGGAAAAAGAGGAATGAGAAGTTTATTTTGCTTTAATATTCTATATTACTAAGTAGATATGATTGATGGTATTTTTCTGTATTAATCTGCAGTGATCCTTGCTAACAGCATAGTTGCCCATTTCTAATCAGTTTCATAGACTTAGAATCAGTCAGTCAATGGACACATGCATGAATCAATATGAAACGGGGCAGCACAGTGGCACAGCTGGTATAGCTGGTGCCTTGCAACGCCAGTAACCCAGGTTCAATCCTGACTTTGGGTGCTCTCTGTGTGGACTCTGCACGTTCTCCCTGTGACCACGTGGGTTTCCTCCAAGTGCTCCGGTTTCCTCCCACATCCCAGAAATGTGTGGGCTGGTGGTTAATTGACCAGCAAACAAAAAGCTTCTCCCTGTATCTCAGTACACGTAACAATAATAAACCAATTCCAGTTCCACTGCAAATTGCCCCGATTGTGTGTAGGTAAATGGTAATGGGAATACAGAGAAAATAAAATGGAATAAGTTCAGGTTTAGTGTAAACGAGTGCATAACAGTGGGCCAAAGGGCCTTTTTCTGTGCTGAATGACTCCATGATGAAGAAATTCAATAATCAGTAGATAAATTGCGGCTATAATTTAAATGAATAATTAAGGAGTGCTCAGTTGAAGCTCATATGCAATATCATTAAATGTAGTTAATTAGTTGAGAAATTTCCAACCCCTATTTCACCATAAATTCTTTGTTAAAGGCTGTGCCCCTTCAATATTGAGCTGGAACTTGCAGGGAGATGCAGAGAAGCTGTTCCCATTAACGGAAAGTTTGAACACCGGTGGTGGTGGTGGGAGGTCAAGAGGTGGGGGTGTGTGAGGGATGAGGAGTCAGGATATGTCGGGGGTGGTGGGGATGAGGGGGTGGGGGTGGTCATGTTATAACTGACAGTCAAAAGACACAGAGAAGATTTGAGGATAAACTCTTCTTGGGCAGAGAAATGTTATAATCTGGAATTCACTGTTTGTGATACCTGTGGAAATAATATATGAATTTTTTATTAGACACATGTACATCGAAACACACAGTGAAATGCATCTTTTGTGTAGAGTGTTCTGGGAGCAGCCCGCAAGTGTCGCCACGCTTCCGGCGCCAACATAGCACGCCCACAACTTCCTAACCCGTACATATTTGGAATGTGGGAGGAAACCGGAGAAAACCCATGCAGTCATGGGGAGGATGTACAAACTCCTTACAGACAGCGGCTGGAATTGAACCCGGGTCACTGGCGCTGTAATAGCATTACACTAACTGCTACACTACCGTGATAGAGTCAATCACATTGAATGGGCACAAGGATAAATAATTTCCAGGTCAATGGGGATAATACAATGGAAGTAGGTTGGTCAATAGGGAGCTAGTATGGAAATGGACTGAATGGCCTCCTTCTTTGCTGTAATGATTCTATAATTCAACGATTGATCTGAAACACGTCATGGAAAATGGAGAAAAAGGATGAGGCTGAACCTTTGGTCACCAAAGGGCTTCTTCCTTGTGTTGGTCCATCTACAACTGTGGATTAATTGATAGATTTGATCAGTCATCATTTCATTGACTATCAGCCTGGTAGAAGGCAAACTAAATAGCCCTTGATCTTTTCTCATCAAGCATTCCAGGAGTCCTGCATCTGGTTTTATATTTCATGGGCCCTGAATGTTTACGTATTTTACACACTTACTGTTCATTTAATGCATACTCTTCCTTTCTATTTCTCTTTATTCCTCTTCCCTTCTTAACAGTTTCCTTGACTCAAATTCACCTTATTTCAACTTCCTGTTTTGTTTGTTTTTCAGTCTATTGATCAAGGAAGATATCGACAATAAGCGTTATTTCTTTATCCAAAATCTGGACAAAGGGTCAGTTATCACAATATTACCTTGCCTCCTTGTTTTAATGGGGTTATGTTTCAAGGCAATTTTGGATTATTTTAAACATCACATTATTTTAGCATATTTAATGTAATTAAAATTCTATTGTGAGTCAACTAAGACCGCCTTTGAACTATTTATTCATTAGGGCGTAGGAGACTGAGGGGTGATCTCATAAAGGTGTATAAAATCATGAGGAGCATAGATAGGGTGAATGCACATGGTCTTTTCCCCAGGGCTGAGGAATCAAGAACTGCCAGAAAAAGTGGTTGAGGCAGGTACATTAACAACATTTAAAAGATACTTGGACAGGTACATGGATAGGAAAGGTTTAGAGGGATATGGGCCAAATGTGGGCAAACGGAACTAGCTTAGATGGGCATCTTGGTCCGCATGGACTAGTTAGGCCAAAGGGCCTGTTCCCGTGCTGTATGACCCTATGACTCTATATATCTCTGGGCACGAGATTCGTGAGGACAGTGATGTCGCTGCTTCATTTTTGGACAGGAATTCCCGCAATTAGTGCAGCAATTGATGTGGGATATTAACAATGAGCTGAAATATTCGGTCAACATTACCCACCTCAAGGCTGCCACTTCTGGCTCGACTGCTTGCAGACTTTCACTACTTAAGAGGAGCACTATTGATCAGTGGCAATTGTTTGCTAATTTGCTACCCTTTTCTCATGATGTTAAGTCTTTACTGCCATTAAGATTCAGTGGAAGCAGATGAATTCTTGTGCAAGCAAACATACTTAATCCTCCTTGATAGCCAAATCGAATCAACATCCACTCCATCTACTTCGACCAGAGGTTTTTTAATGCGACTAAGAGTGGCAGTCCAAGTTGAAATTTCATTCTTTAAGCTAGGAACATTGGCCTTAACAGCCCTTCCTGCCTTTCCTTTAGAAACCCACCCCTACATCAACACTCTGAAGTCAAGGAACAGGTAATATTTTCTCTTTCAAACATCAGGTGGAAAGAGAATCACTGGAAGCATTTTAGAAGTGTCTAGATGAACACTTGAATCACCTAGGCATAGAGGGCGATGGGCCAATATGGGATTAGAATGGACGGGTGCTCACTAGTCAGCATGGACATGGTGGCCCAAATGGCCTGCTTCTATGCTATATGACTCTGTGACTCTAACTACTGGACAGGTGATAGTTAAGTCCACTTGATAAATGTTTGACTATCAATACACCAGTGTGGACTCCTGACCCACGAAGAGCAAACAAAACAAATGACCAATAAATCCCCCTTGGTGTTGGTGCAGGGCTAAGAGATGAATTGCCGACTCTTCAAACATTACCACAGAAACCTTTTGCATCCATTGTTACAAGCAGCCCAGGTCTCAGCTCTGCACTTCTGACAATGGCCGCTGCATCACATGCTTGCTTGGTTAACACCTGACCTTCTGACATGGAGCTGATGACTACAGCTGAGCCAAACTGCCCATTGTTAGACAATCTCTTCACCAGTCAGTTGGTAAGGATAGGGATAAATAATGTAGAAGCTATTGTTTGCTTTGTATTTCCTTGATTAAAAGTCAAGTGCAGAACTGCATCTTTTCAATATCCTGGTATTTATGGGTATCATAAATTCAGTAATATTCCCCTCGTGGCTGAAGTTTAGCACATTTGGCTCTGCTCTGCTCGTTCTGAGTAAGCAAAAGTTGGCATTGCTATTCCCCAAAGCCCACAAGTTTCTATAATTGTTGAAAAAACACATTAAAGAGGACCACCTTTTTGGATGAAATAACCACAGCAGTTTAAACAAGTATGATATTGTTTGAATGACCTATCAGGCATATTAAAAGAGAAAGGACAGGGATATTCTCATGTTAGTTGTTGTATTGTTTATCAACAGAGTTTTAAGCTAAAAGATAAAATGTCTGTCACAACTCCATGCCTTAACTCCAAGACTTCAAACATCTATTTCATACTTTTTGTACAGTTCCATTATAATCTGTCAGCAGCTGGTGCTGAAAGAGACATTTAATATGATAAAACTGAGTATCATGCATGTATGAATGAACAAGCTAATGAATGGATAAAATGGTGAAAGCTTTACAGCTTGGAAGGCATTTAACCATGCTACTGTTCCATTTATCATCTTAATTTTTGTAGTGCAGTTCATTTTATCTGACTGGTTAACATCACACTGACATACACAGATATTGAAACATTTGTTGGAGGGTTTGAAGCCTCCGGTTGACAGTAAAGTGGGAGAGTTGTGTGTTTTCCTCTCCTGATGGATTGAGTGTAGCCAGGGCCTTGATTGTGTAGGAAGATGGAGGAATCTTAAGGCACTGGTGGAAGGCTGATCCTCTCTGGAATTAGATGTGAGACATCAGCAATCTTAAGTTCACGAGTTGGAAATCTGATTTGATTCTGAGGAGGTGCACCTCAATGTTTTGCCTTCATTCATCAGTCAATTGTCATCTCTGCAATCCATATATTTTTTTCAAAAAGTAGGTTATGTTTGTTATTTTCCTTGGTTCAAAAATAAATGTAAAAACAACATATCCAAGACGTTCTCACTGGAGACTTTTTATAAGTTATCTTATCCATGCAGTTGATGTTATGGAGTTATGGAAAAAACCATAGTGTAACAGGACCTTCAGCCCACTCTGTCTGTGCTGACCTTTGAGCACCCATTTACACTAATCCCATTTTATTTAGAAAGAATCTAGTGAGAGTTTAAGGTCAACTTGCTGGGGGTTTGAAGGAGTAAAGAAAAGTAGCAGGTATAGGCAACTGAAAACAGTCAAGTCTCTTGAGGAAGGTAGAGAATACTTTCCAGTTTAGGAGGCTAAAAAAGGGCCATGAAATAGCATTGGTAGACGAGATTAGAAATAACCCCAAGGTATTTTATAGATGTAATAGGAACAGAAGGGTGACTAGTGAAAGAGTGGGTCCCATTAAGGACCAAAGAGGCAATCTGTGAATGGAGCCAAGGAAAGTGGACAAGATCCTAAATGAATACTTCTTGACTATATTCACTAAGGAGAAAGACATGGTAGATGGAGAGTTCAGGGAGAGAGATGGTGATATTCCAGAGCATGTTAACATTAATAAGGAGGAGATATTAGATGTCTTGGAGTATATAAAGCTGGATTAGTCCCCAAGGCCTGCTGCAATGGGAAACAAGGGTGGAGATCACTGGGGCTCTGATGGAGATCTTTTTCATCTTCATTAGCAATAGGTGAGGTACCAGAGTGACTTGAAGATAGCTAATGTTGTTTCATTATTCAAGAAGGGCAGCCAGGATAAGCCACATAATTACAGGCCAGTGAGCCTTACCTCAGTGTCAGGGAAACAATTGGAAAAAATACCAGGGGACAGAATTTATCTACATTTGGAAAGGCAGGTATTAATTAGGGATGGTCAGCATGGTTTTGTTTGTGGGAAATCCTTTCTCATTAATTTGATTGAATTTTTTAAAGGGGTAACTTAGCACATCGATGAGGGCAGTGCAGTAGATGTTGTCTATATAGACTTCAGTAAGGCCTTTGACAAAGTCCCACATGGTAGGCTAGTCTAAAAGGTTAGAGCCCATGGGAATCCAGGTCAAGCTGATAAAATGGATCCAAAATTGGCTTAGTAATAGGAGGCAGAGAGTGGTAGTGGAGGGTTCTTTTTCTGATGGGGATTCTTTGACCAGGATAAGTACCTTGATATTTATGATATACATTAACGGCTTGGATGTGAATGCAGGAGGTATTATTAGTAAGTTTTCAGATGACACAAAAAGTGGTGGTGCTGTAGATAGTGAGCAGGGTTGTCTAAGACTACAGCATGATATAGACCAGCTGAAAGTTAGGTGAAGGTGGATGGAATTTAATCCAGACAGGTGCAATACAATGCATTTTGGGAGGGCCAACAAGGATAGGACCTACAAAGTAAATGATAGTATCTGAGGGAACACTGATGAACAGAGGGACCTTGTGGTACAAGTCCATAAATCCCTGAAAGTGTTAGCACGGCTGGAGACGGTGTTGAAGGTGGCCGACGGGATGTTTGCCTTCTTCAGCCATGATGTAGAATATAAAAACTAGGACGCCATGTTATAACTTTATAAAATAATGGTCTGGCCACACTTGGAGTATTGTGTGCAGTTCCAGTCACCACATTATAGGAAGAATGTGATTGGGCTGGAGAGGATACAGAGGAGATTCACCAGGACGTTGCCTGGATTGGGACATTTCAGTTATAAGGAGAGATTGGATAGGCTGGGTTTCCTTTCCCTGGAGTGGAGGAGGCTGAGGGGTGACCTGATAGAGGTGTATAAAACTATAATGGGGATTAGATAGGGTAGATAGTGAGAATCCTTTTCCCATGGTGGAGGTGCCTAAGACAAAAGGATATAGGTTTAAGGCGAGAGGTAGGAAATTTAAAGAGAATCTGTGTGGAAATTATTTCACACAGAGAGTGGTTGGAGTGTGGAACGGGCTGCCTGAGGAGGTGGCGAAGGCAGATACCCTCACAAATATATGAAGCACCTGAATCGCCAAGGCTATGGACCTAATACGGGTAAAGGGATTAGTATAGACGTGGATGTCGTGAGCTGAAGGGCCTTATTCTGTGCAGTACAACTCTTTAACTCATTCCCATCAACTCCCCCCAGATTCTACAATATCTAGCAATAACAAGCAATCTGTTTTTCCCATTATTGAGTGATCTAATACCAGAGGGCATGCATTTAAGGTGAGAGGGGGTAGGTTCAGAACAGGCATGAGGGGTAAGTTTTTTACTCAGAGAGTGGTGGATGCTTGGAGTGTGTTGCCTGATAGGGTGGTGGAGGCAAACTCATTGGGGGCTTTTAAGAGGGGCTTGGATGGGCACATGAATGAGAGGAAAATCGAGGGACATGGGCATTCTGTAGGTAAGAGGGATTAGCTATGTTGGAACAACATTGTGGGCTGAAGGGCCTGCTCTGTGTTGTACTGTTCTATGTTCTATGCTTCTATGTTCCACCACTCACCAACACACCAGCAGCAATTCACAGTGGCCAATTAATCTACCAGCCCGCACATCTTTGGGATGTGAGAGGGAGCTAGAACACCTGGAGAATCAGAATCAGGTTTATTATCACTGATGCATGTCTTGAAATTTGATATTTTGTGGCAGCAGTATGGTGCAAGACACAAAAATTACTGTAAGTTACCAAAAAAAAGTACAAAAGAGGAATAACAAGGTAGAGTTCATGGGTCATGGACCATTCATAAATCTGATGGTGGAGGGGAAGAAGCTGTTCCTGAAACGTTGAGTGTGGGTCTTCAGGCTCCTGTACCTCCTCCCCGATGGTAGTAATGACAAGAGGGCATGATTTTCATTCTGATTCTGATTCTGATACCAACCCGCACATCTTTGGGGTGTGGGAGGAAACTGGAACACCTGGAGGAAACTCATGCAATCACAGGGAGAACGTGCAAACTCCACACAGACAGCATCTGAGGTCAGGATTGAATTCAGGTTCTGGAGCTGTGAGGCAGCAGTTCTACTCGTTGCAACACACATTAGAGCTAATCACTACACTGAGCTGGATTACCATTAAATAGGAATTAAAATGCTTATACTAATTGATTTAAAAGGAAGATTTAATAGGAACTTCAGGGGCAACTTTTTTACACAAAAATTGGCATGTATATGGAAAAAGCTGCCAGAGGAAGTGGTTGAGTCAGGCACAATAACAACTTTTAAAAGACAGTTGGACAGGTCCATGGATAGGAAAGGTTTAGAAGGTTACGGGCCAAACACTGGCAAATGGGACTAGCTTGGATGGGCGTCTTGGATGGCATGGACCAGATGGACCGAAGGGCCTGTTTCCGTGCTGTATGACTCTATGACTCTAAAGATGAATGAGTGTGAAATCACAGTATTATTGTAAGAACCTACCCAGTGCACCCACGGCAAACAGAGAAGGAGATCTGTACTTACCATTCTGGCTCAGATATGACTCCAGATCTAAAATAATATGAAATATGGTTGATACTCTAACTAGAGTGACGCAGCAAGCCACTCAATTCAATTAGGGATGGATGATAAATCTAGGCCCTGCCAATGAAGACTTCATCCCATGAATAAATTAAAACAGAAACATCTGCCAATTTCCAATTAAGTAGCATTTTTTCTGCATTCTGAATCAGATGTACCAACATTGTTTTATTTGGAAGCATTTTATTGATCTGTTTCTTTCTGGTTATAAAATGGCTGATCACGTTGAAAGGAAGGGGGCAGTAATGAGCAAATGAGACAGTCAGAAAAATTATTCATAATTTATAAGTAAGTTTCCAAAGTTTGTGCTTCAGTGCTAGTTTATTCCACATGTATATTTCTGGCTATAAGAGGAAGTTGCATTCATAGCTCTTGATACATCCTGATGCAGGGTTTCGACTTGAAACGTCGACAGTTCCTTCCCCCCACAGATGCTGCTTGACCGCTGAGTTCCTCCAGCAGATTGTTTGTTGCTCCAGATTCCAGCATCTGCAGTCTCTTGTGTCTCCTCTTGCATTTATAGGTTACTATTAATTTGCTAACGTCCCCAAGATGCTTCACGGGACTTGAAGTTTTTCAGGAGTTTTCAAGATAGACAGATGCTAAAGGCCGTGCTAAAGGAGGAAAGATGAAGAGACAAGTGATTTAGGAAGGGAATTCCAGAAGTTAGGTCTTACAAAGGCTGAAGGTATATACTGTAAATACAAGGAATTGGAAATTGTGGTTGCACAAGGCCAAAGCTGGAAGGATGTTTGTAAGTTGTAGAATCAGAAAAGGTTCAGTGAATGTCAAAGCGTTATGGAGTCATACAGCATGGAAACAGGCCCTTTGGCCCAATCGGTCCATTCTGACCAAGATGCCCATCCAAGCTAGTCCCATTTGCCCACATTTGGCCCATATCCCTCTGTATCTTTCCTATCCATGTACCTGTCCTATCTAAGAGCCTTTTAAACATTTGCCTCCACTACCACCCCTGGCAGTGCATTTCAGGCACCCACCACTCTCTGTGTAAAAAACTTGCCCTGCACATCTCCTTCAACTTATCCTCTCTCACCTTAAATGCGTGCCCTCTAGTATTAGACAGTTTGACCCTGAGAAAAAGATACTGTCGATGCCTCTCATGATCTCATAAACTTCTATCAGATCTCCCCTGAGCCTCTACCGCTCCAGAGAAAACAACCCAAGTTTGACCAGCCTATCCTCATAGCACATGCCCTCTAATCCAGGCAGCATCCTGGTAAACCTCTCTGCACCCTCTCCAAAGCCTCCAGATCCTTCCTGTAATGGGGTGGCCAGAATTGAATGCAATATTCCAGATGTGGCCTAACCAGAGTTTTATAAAGCTGCAACATACCTTCCCGACTCTTGAACTCAATGCCTCAACTAATAAAGACAAGCGTGCCACCCTATCAACCTGTGCAACCACTTTCAGGGAGGTATGGACCTGAACCTCAAGATCCCTCAGTACATCATCACTGTAGAGGGTCCTGCCAATAACAGTGTACTGGCCCTTTACTTTGATGTATAACTCTATGGCTTTAATATTCTTGGTTTGTGACCTCTTTCGAACCCTGATCATGAAATGTTATTCAAAACAGGACAGATATTACAACTGATTACTCCAAATGTCTTGTGTGTTAGATTCTGTTTGTTTGCTCAATGTATGCGTCTCCCGGAAAGGAATCTTATTTGGATAAACTTTGCCTGATTGAGTTACCAAACCCCATCTGGTAGCAGAATGGGAAACTATACCTGAGGCCTTTCAGATCTCCTGTTGGGATAGCCTGCAGTTTATCTGCAACATCCATGTTCTAATATGTGAAAATGTAAATTGGGGAATAGTTGAAGAAGGAACAAGGGATAGCTGGAGGTTTCCTCTGGAACCACTGGGTAAAGGTGTGTACCATCCAGCCCTTTAAATTTGCTTTATTCTGTACCAGTATTTATCTTAATCTCTTTTGGTGTGGTCATATGTTTGATGGATAGAAGTGCTTCTCACATTTGACAATCTTCTGAATAACAAGTTCCTTTTTATTATACTTACAGTGAAATGAAATATTTTGAGCACTACACAGCCATTAAAGAAGCATCATTTTTATGTTAACTGGAGTTTAAATGTCCTCGTTGAAAAATTGGCATTCAGATGGGGATTAAGAGAGGCTGTTTCTTTAAGCTGTCCAAAGCTGGGGGAAATCATTTCAGGATTTAGGTTTGGCTTTCTGGAAAGTCTTATTTTTTTCTTACAGCACTTTGACTCATTTCTCAGAGGCAGAGTGTTCCCTGAGAATGAGTGATAATGCTTGGGTTGCCTGCATTTGAACAGGCAATGGATTAGACATCAATCATTGGGGTCCTCAAACCCAAGGAAAGGAGGAGGGGTGGAGATTTTCTGTTTGCAGTTCCTAGTCATTGGGTAAGTACAAAAATATTGCTATTAAGTGTGTCTTTTTGTAGTATGTGCATTCAGTTCAGGCAAAGATTGATTAAGAACAGTCTTATATTAAATTGGCGGTATCAAGGTTGAGAAAGCCAATACACTCATCAGGCCTATTCTGACTCCTGGAAGTTTACTTGGGAAGGTTTTTAAAAAATGCATTGAAGGAGAAATACACCTTTAGTTGGCAGAGAATAAAACTTACAGGAATATTAGTCACAAGTTCTTTTTTATTTGCTCGTGAGTTGCAGCATTTATTGTTTGTCCTCAATAGTTCTTGATCTGAAGAGTTGGTCTGGAGTCACATGTAGTCCAGGCTATGTCAGGACAGGAGATTTCGTTCCCTGAAGGATATCATTGAACCAGATGTTATCTTTTTAACAACATTCTGTTACTGAGGCTGGCAGTCTTAAATTCCAAATTTGTATAATTACATGAATTTAAACTCCCCAGCTGTCAGTGAATGGGATTTAAACTTGTGTTGCTGGATCAACATTCACTGCTCCAGGTTTCCAGCCTGTTAACCACTACACTACCAAACCCTGACAGTAGCACTGAGTTCGCCACCGCACATTGGGTTCCATTGAAGTTAATGGAACTGACTATATCAGTAGTTTCCAAGTCAATGGATTTTTTTCAGAGAGGACACCGTGTAGTGGGAGGAAGAGGTAAAGACACAGCTTTGGAAGCTCCTTCCAGCCCTGTTCATAAGCTGCAAAAAACGCACTGCTGGAGGGACTCAGTGGGTCAGGCAGCATCTGTGGAGGGAGATGGACAGTCGAGATGAAGGGTCTCGACCCTCCACAGATGCTGCTTGACCCGCTGAGTTCCTCCAGCAGTTTGTTTTTCGCTCCAGATTCCAGAATCTGCAGTCTCTTGCGTCTGCGGTTCATCAGATGATATTTATAATCTTATAATGACACGGCAAGGCCATTCAGTTCATCAGGTCTGTGTCAGCTTCAGGGGGAGCAATGCCGTTATTCCCACTCTTCCCTATTTACCCATAACCTTCTACAGTAACCATAACCCTCTACAACAAGCCAGATATCACGACTGATGTATTTAAATGCAGCACACAACCTGCTGGAGGAACACAGTGGGTCGAGCAGCAGCTGTGGGGTGAAAAGAATTGTCGACATTTCGGGTCAAAACCCTGTACCAGGACACCCAAAATGAGACATCGACAACTCCTCCCCCCCCCCCCCCCCCGCCAGAGATGCTGCTCAACACGCTGAGTTCCTCCAGCAGATTCCTTTGTCCCCGTGGGTTTCTTCTCGGTGCTCCGGTTTCCTCCCACATTCCAAAGGCATACGGCTTAGGAAGTTGTGGGCATGCTATGTTGCCGCCGGATGTGTGGCGACACTTGCAGGCTGGCCCCAGAACACTCTGCGCAATAGGATGTATTTCACTGTGTGTTTCGATGTACATGTGACTAATAAAGATATCTTATCTCTTGTGTCTCCTGACGTATTAATATGTTTAGTACAGCATATTCAGTTTTAAAGTGAGCATTGACGTGTATAAGTCATCATCAACTGCAATTTGTACTCATGGAAAGGGCTGAAGTTTACTGGATCGTGTTATCAACTCCACCTGGTAGCAAGTGGGAAATTAAATCTCAGGATTTTGTATCTTAGGAACACCAACAGATTCACTGGATTTGCCCAGGGCCAAGAACTGTGCACAAAGAAGTTGCTGTTGTTGACTTGAAGAACCTCGAATCATCTAAATGCAGAAGTTTCCAGGTATGAGTACATTTAATCCATGATCAATGGTTTTGTGGATTCTGAGAGAATATGGGGATGATATGGCATTGTGGACCTCAGGCAGAGGATCAGCCCTGACCTTACTGAATGACAGGACAGACAAGGGCCTGATATTCTTTAACTGTCTACTGGCTTGCTCATGATTCAGAAGGCATGGATTTTCACTGAGGCACAAACTTCATATTGGCAGGACTGGAAATGGAGAATGGTTGACAGATGTGTCTGAAATTTGCTTTAGCTTCTGATTTGTGCAGAGTGGACAGTTAACCCTATTGATGCTGTGGCAGACGGTTGATTGAGCTTATCGGTAAGGGATAAGGTCGATGGGCATTTTCAGTGTCGTGTGATTAGTTTAAAATGTGGCAGCTTCAGTTAGATGGAGAATTCAATTGACAAACTTGATTTACTTTCTGTGGGGTCAGGAGAATTTCACCGTAATGAAAAATCACAGAAAAATAATGACTTTCTTCCCAAAAAAAAGTACATATAGAAAAACGTTGGCCTGTGGAGAGCAAACTAAATTTGTGTGGATTCTTGAGTTGCAGCCTGTCTTTGTACTGTGCTGGAACACTGGCATTCTTAATGGTTAAGTTTTATTATTTGTAGTCAACTGTCTTGTTAACTCACTGCTGACATCAAGCTGATTTAAAATGACATGCAGAAAGTTGCAAGGCATGCTCTGGTCTGTAACTTTTTAAGCTGGCTTCTGGAGATAGTCTCAGATTTCTTGCCTAAATGTGGTTCCGCTCACTTCACACCAGATTACACAGCAGTGTGCTGACGAGGAACTAAAGCTGTGTCATATTGCTCAAAACGTTCAGTCCCTGACCTAGTTGTAGAATGACTTAACTTGTAGTTTCTTATAAGTGCACAGTTTCATAATTGTCTGAAAAGCAAAGAGATTTGTATTTATATAGCACCATTCACAACCTTAAAATGTCTGCAAGTGCTTCACGGACAATGTATAGTAGTCTTCAAATGCTAAAGTAATTGTCCCCATTTCCAAAACTGACCCCTTATTGTATTTCCTTCCATTGTATTTTCTGCAGATACTGTACTGCAAGCTCAAATAAAATACATTTAGTTGTTAAAGAAAAGCTTTAGTTACTGCAGGAACCTTGTTTAACATCTCCTTGCTACTTTGTGATTTTGGGTGCTTTGAAATGTATTGTTGAAAGTCTTTCTTGCATTATGTTAAGTGATATTTTCGAAAGCATTGTGAGTGAGTGAGAAAATGCATTAAGTATCAAATAGGTCAAGGTACTCTGGCTAAGGGAGATTTTATCCCATTGAAGAAATGACTGGTCAGGGGTTAATGCTACTTCGAGTTTTCCATCATTGTATCAAAAGTAGTTCTTCTGACTGACAGCCAGTCTGGTATAATGTGATAGGAGAGTTAAAAATGTGTCACACAACCATGTGTCAAGAGTTGTATCCCTGTAATGGTGGTGATCATTCTAATAGTCCCCTGTGGTGTGCGCTTCCTACACTTTTGTAGAATTTACATCTGCAGCTGCAAGTCATGTTCAGGATTTGCAACAGCTATGAGCCAAGTACTGTAAATACATTCCCATTTGTTGCTGAGTGAAGCTGCTTAAAATTATGTCAAAGCCTCTTAGGTTTAAATTCTATGCCAGTTACTCATTAAAAGTTTTATCTAGTTTTCTTTGTCATTTCAATATAATGGTGATTGGTTAATTTTTGTCTCATGTACTGAGATACAGTGAAAAACTTTATTTGCTGCCATCCAGACAGATCATTCCATACATAAGTACCTTAGAGTAGTACAAAAAGGAAAAAATATTAATGGAATGCAGAATACGGTGTTACAGAGAAAGTGCAGTGCAGGTAGACAAATGAGATGCAAGGGCCATGACGAGGTAGATTGAGAGATCATGAGTTCATCTTTATCATACAAGAGGTCCATTCAAGAGTCTCATAACAGCAGGAAAGGAGCTGTCCTTCTCACAGTTCTTGTTGAAACCGCAGTGAGATGGTACTTTTTCCCCTTATTCCTGATCTCTTGTGAAGCTGTGAGATGCCGCTTGGAAGAATTGTGTCTAATTCTGGTCACCACACTTCAGGAAGGATGTGAAAGTCTAGAAGGCACGGTAGTGTAACGGTTAGCGTAACAATTTACAGAGCCAGCGACCCGGGTTCAAATCTGGCCACTGTCTGTAAGGAGTTTGTACGTTCTCCCCGTGTCTGCGTGGGTTTCCTCCGGGTGCTCCGGTTTCCTTCCACATTCCAAAGACGTACAGGTTAGGAAGTTGTGGGTGTGCTCTGTTGGCGCCGGAAACGTGGCGACACTTGTGGGCTGCCCCCAGAACACTATGCAAAAAGATGTATTTCACAGTGTGTTTCAATGTACATGTGACTAGTAAAGGTATCTTATCTTACCTTAAAGGGATTTACTGGAAAGGTAAAGAAATAAAACTGCAAATGCTGGAATCTGAATAAAAAAACGGAAATGGTGGAAAAACTTCAGCCAGTCAAGCAGCAACTGTGGAAAGAGAAACCAGTTATTGTTTCCGGTCATAGACCCTGGTTCTGATGAAGAGTCTTCGACCTGAAGCATTGGCTGGTTTCTCTTTCCACAGAGGCTGCTTGACTGGCTAAGTTCTTCCAGCACTTCTGATTTGGTTTAGTTCCTCAAATGAGAGAGATTTCAATTCTGTGAACAGACTAGAGAAGCAGGGTTGGTTCTTCTTGGAGCTAAGGTTGAGATATGGACAAGTTCAATATTATGAAGAGTTCAGACAAAATGAGCAAAAAGGAAGTGTTTCCATTGAAGGAAGGGATCAGAAGCAGGGGTCATAGATTTAAAACAAAAGTAGAGTCCAAGAACACAAGAAGAAAGTATTTGCAATGAATTAGGATCTGGAAGGCTAGGTGTCAGAAGCAATTTCAAACATAGTTTTCAAAAATCAGTTTTATGTGTACTTGAAGGAAAACTATTTGGGGATTACAGGGAGTAATAGTAAGTGTAATGACCTCCTAATATAAATTTATAAGATTATGAGAGGCATAGAGTAGACAGCTGGTATCTTTTTCCCAGGGTTGAAATGTCTAACTCAAGGGCATGCAGTTAAGATGAGAGGGGTTAAGTTCAAAGGAGATGTGTGGGGCAAGTTTTTTACACAGAGAGTGTTGGGTGCCTGGAATGTGCTGCCAGGGGTGGTGGTGGAGGCAGATACGATAGTGGTATTTAAGAGGCCCTTAGGCACACGATTGTGCAGAGAATGGAGGGATATGGACCTTGTGCAGGCAGAAGGGATTGGTTTAGTTATGTATTTAATTACTAGTTTAATTAGTTTGACACAACATTGTGGGCCAAAGGGCCTGTTCCTGTGCTATACTGTTCTATGTTCTATGACCTCACAAAATTGGTACAGATTCAGCATTGTGTGTGTGTGTGTGTGTGTGTGTGTGTGTGTGTGTGTGTGGTAATAGTTCTATGATTCAGCTAAACTACCATTTCCAATGCAGCCAGGCAGGGGGAGTGATTCATAGGACTGAAAAACTCTGGGCTTTCTGCAGATGAAACATCTTCATTCTGCTTTACAGCCACTTATCAGCCCCACCACAAGCTGACGGAACTCAATGTGATACACCTTTTCACTTCTCGCTTTTCCATGTGAGCAGTGTAATGGTTGTAGAAGGGAGAGGAGGAAATGGTAAAGGCACCAGTTCAGGCAGTAGGTATTTTTCCTATTGAACTGACTTTGTGATCTTGGCATTATTTGGTCAAGGGCATGGAATTGTCAGAAACCAGAAAAGAAAGAGATTTTGCCCGGATGTCCATCCCGCTCATGACCTTGAAATGTTGCAGTACATTCAGGACATTCAGTCCTTCAAACCTGTGCTGGTACTGGTACTCTTCTCCATTGGCCTAGTCCCATTCTCTTCTCGATTGTGGTCCAAGCTCCCTGTGCAATGGTATCTCCTTTTGAAGAAACTTGTTGACTGCAGCAGCAAAACTTTATGGTGGAGAATTCCATCCAGTAATCGTCCTCCTGTGTAGCAATTACTTAAAGTTCACCCCACCCCCAGATTATTTTTATTGTGATTATTACCACAGGTCCCCAAACACCGGTAATACACGTTTTGGGGGATGCAACTTTCATTGACAGGAAGTGTGTTGGCCACATAGATCCTGCAGAGGTGATTTTGGCATTGACTTACACCAGGGTTAGAATTGTGCAGCACGTAAGCCGTTTCAGCCACCTCGTCCATGTCGACCGTGATGTCGATTAATACTCATCCCATTTGCCTGCATTAGACCCATACTCCTTCACCCCTTTCCTATCCAACTACTTGTCCAAATGCCTTGCCATCTCCTCTGGCAACTTGTTCTAGATAGTCACCACCCTCTTTGAACTTTTCCCTCAAATCTCCTTTTAGTTTCTCCCCTTTCACTTTAAACTTGTGCCCTTTACTTCAAGACTCCCCTGCCCTGGGATGAAGACTCTGACGATCTATCCTATCCATGCCCATCATAGTCTTATAAAACTCTATAAGGTCACTCCTCAGCCTCCGACATTCCGGTCGGAATAAACCCAACCTATCCAATCTCTCCTTAAAATTACAGCCCCCCCCCATTCCAGGCAACATCCCAATGAATCTCTTCTGCATGTCCTTCCTTCTGGGAGGAGGGGGTGACCATAGGGGTATGGGGATAGGGATTGGAAGTGGTAGAGGACCTGTCCATAACCACCCCTCTCCTCCCAAGTCTGGTCACCTGTCTGAAGGCTGGATGAAGAGTCTGTACGAGTGGAGCCTCCTTTCACCCGTCTGGTGGTTAGAATGCATCGTCTTGGTTGACATTCTGGCCTCCAGAGAGAAACCTGGTCAGACATATGGAATATCCACCATGCCTTCATTCCCCGTCCTCAAGAGGCAGATCCGTCAGTGCAACTCTATTCCTGCTATTTTCCAATGGGTTCCTCTAATCTCGTTAGGGATTATGACCAGAACACACAGACTTTTGGATCCACTGCCAGAGAGTTGTTCTTTTGTGAGGTTGGTTGATGTTACAACATAAATGGGCAGTGTTGGCAGGTAGGAGCCCTTGTAGGTGAAACATTTGTGGAAGATGTTGTAACTGTGCAATAAATGGGGGACCCAGGATTAGACCTTGTCAATGAGAGACAAGGATACATCCCTGTGGTACCTGAGGAACAGCATCTTCATTTTCCCTCATCATCTCTGGGTCATTTGTTTGCCACTTTCACTGTGGGCACTCAGTATTGGATCCCAAATGATATAGAGTCATACAGCATGGAAGCAGGCCCTTTGGCCCAACTCGTCCATGCCGACTGAGATATCCAGCTAAGCTAGTCCCATTTGCCTGCGTTTGGCCCATATCCTTCTGAACCTTTTCTATCCATGTACCTGTCCAAGTGCCTTTTAAATATTGTCATTGTCTCCACCACTTCTTCTTGCAGCTTGTTCCACATATGCGTCACCGTCTGTGTGAAGAAGTTACCCCTCAGGTCTCTTTTAAATCCTTCCCCTCTCGCCTTAAACCTCTGCCTTGTAGTTTTTGATTCTCTTTCCCTGGGTAAAAGACAGTGTACATTCACCCTTCCTATGCCCCAAATACGGAAGACTTTGGCTGGACAAGATGCCATTTTAATCTCAGCTGCAGCGTGAGGTTCTTAATGGTGACTCAGTACACACTGATCATTTGATCTGTTACGTGGGGTGGAGACAGTTGTTGTAAACCCTTGCCTGAACCGAGGGCCTTCAGCAAATAATCTTGGTTTGGTATTGGTGGGATTGCCTGATCCCCCACTCATCTGTACAGCCCTGAGATTTAGAGGGGCTGCATGTTGGTGGTGTGAATTCTCTTGCTTTTCATTGACCCACAGTTATCGCGTAGTGAGCCCATCTGTGGGGTACTGCCAAACCCACCCCATGTTGGCAAAGTACTGTGTCCATTGTCGGTGCCGTTCCAAGCCTGCACTTGGCCGTGACATGTGACTGCAGCTTCACCCATCTCCCTATCCCTGTAATGGTCAGAAGTAGTTTAAACATGGAGTTCAAATGCCACCATGACTTTAAATTGTTAATTAAAAGCAAATTGGAATAAAAAGCTAGCATCAGTAATGTTGGCCTTGAAACAATCTCATTGTTGTAAAAAAATCTCCGTTCACTAAGTCACACAGAGAAGAGACTCTTCCAGCCTTTGTTGGGTCTGGCATATTTGTGACTCCAGATTCCCAGAACAGGTCCACCCCATTTCACGACAGGTTCCGTTCCTGCGAACTGTTTGTAACCCGGACAGTTCGCAAGTCGGAAACGTGGCCATGAACCGAGTTTCCACCCGGCAGAAGATACCTGCAGCCCCTCAGCAGTCAACAAATCCATCCTGCCGGTCTCCCAGAAGCTCGATCCTATGTATGGGCTGTACATAAGTTGGGCGTCCGTAAGCTAGGGAGGACCTGCGATCTGGTTCTCTCTTGCCTTCTTAACTAGCCAAGCAGGCAACTTGGTTCAAGGGCTAATTAAAGATGGGTAGAGTCATAGAGTAAAACAGCATGGAAGCAGGCCCTTCGGCCCAACTCGTCCATACCGACCAAGGTGCCCACCAAGCTTGCCCCATTTGCCCTTGTCTGGCCTGTATCCCTCTAAACCTTTCCTATCCATGTGCTTATCCAAATGTCTTTTAAATGTTGTTATTGTACCCGCCTCAACCACTCCCTGGCAGCTCATTCCATATATGCACCACCTTTTGCGTGAAGAAGTTGTCCCTCAGGTCCCCTTTAAATCTTTCCCCTCTTGCCTTAAACCTATGCCGTCTGATTTTAGTTTTTAGTTCCCCCTTCCCCTGGGAAAACGACTGTGTGCCTTCACCCTATCTATACCCCTCATGATCTTATACACGTCTCTAAGATCACCCCTCAGTCTCCTGCATTCCAAGAAATAAAGGGCGTGACACCTGCAGCGCAAAAATGAATACATTTTAAATAAAGCTCTATAAGTGTATGAAATTATAAAGGAACACGCATTAAAAGGCAAGGAAATAGCATGTTGTGTTAGTTCTATCAGAATATCCATTTCCAATGAATTGGGGCATATCCTTAGTTGTTGTGAATGTCCATTACATTGAACATGTCGGAATATGTGCTCTGATCCCTGTCTATGTATTTATTTATTGGGGAGGAAATCTTTCCCTTTGAACTTTTGTATAATTTTTCCTTTGAAGAGAAATCAGATCCCAGTGCAGGATTCTGGGAAAAGGAAACAATTAATCCATTGGTGTCCTGCCACTCAGTGAGCTGAAAATAAAAAATTGCAAAGAACTCACAACATTCTTTCATTGGACACAAATACAACAGTTTTAATCTGAGAAAAAATACAAAATGAAACCATGTACAATATATGTACAAACTCTTTTTGTACAAGACAAAATATTATCACCAGATATCAGATATGACAGCGCCAGGTCAATCAAATCTGAACACCGTCATATTAATCTTCTCTAATTTCCTAGAGAAAGGAAACTCATTTAAAAAAAAATTGCAAACCAAAAATAAAAATTGAGGAGGACACAGGAGCCCTTGCTGTGATTGTCTTCACAGCAAGGCTGCGGGAGCAGCTGAGCAACGAGAACGACACAGAGTTCAGGAACGAAATTTAAAGAAGGAAAGTTGTGCAAATGCAAAACCTAAAACATGCCAAATAATAATGAAGGTGCATATTTTCTCGGTAAGAGCAGTAAAGTTAGCTTTTAGTTGTTGTTGGGTTTTAATCCACTTAATTCCCAACCTCAGGCAGCATGAAAGAGTCAAACTTGAATGGTAGATGCTGAAGATTAAAACAGGTTAGCAAGTTTTCCTTATTAACAATCCAATCAATAGTATTATATTTTATTCACAATTGTTCACTCTACTGCCTACAAAATGTAACAACAAAGTAATCACAATTCAAAAATCACTCCAGAACAAGGTGTTATCTGGTTGCAGTACGGATGTGTTCAGTGTTGCAGTCACAGAACGGACAATGAAGCTGAGATAAAGTTTTAGCTAAAGATAGAACCTAAACTTGTGGGATTGTCACAGCAAGATCTGAGTACAAAGAGTAAGGATGCCTGCTGTGTTTCTTTTCCTATCCCAGTACTGTGAATTTGCAGTAAGCCTAGGTCAGCTGTCTTCTTGTGATGGCTGTCTTCTCTGTGAGGGGGTTGGGAGTGGGGGTGAGGGGTGTGGTGGGGTGTCACACCAACAGTCAGACATTGAGTTCCTTGGGTCAGTAAGTGCAGCTTGGGAACTATGAACTAAGTTAAGATGCTGTGCAAGTTTGCTTCAGTTAGTCAACTCTGCAATATTGTTTTCTACTTCATCGAATTAACATTAATGTCTTATCCACCCAGAATATACTGCAAAGTACAATCTACTTTATGGTGTTAACTAATTTGTGGCGTCTCAAAATTCCCATTTCAAAACAGTTTAAAAGAGGAGAAAATGGGTGATTGCAGAAAAATAGCACTTGGCTTGAAATGTTCTCTTCCACAGGAGACCATATGGTCAAGCACTTCTGTATCTTAGCAAAACAGAAAAGAAATTCAGAGATGGAAAACTGAATAATGGGCAATAACATATTGTTGAACAATTTGTAACACAGGACTTGCTCTATGCCCTACCTGAACACAGGACAGATAACAGCTTATATTCTGAAAGCATTCACATGCTAGTCATCAGACCACAATGGAAGCCTCACTGCTAGAAGTATACTGGTTTTATTATTTCATTTATTGAGGGATTGTGTACATTTAACTAATATTTTTTTTTGTGACCTTCATCCTCCAAAGGGAAACAAAATCCGAGTCTGGTCACAAAAAGAAAGAAGTTACAAAGTAGGAAACAACAAAGTTTTGCATTATAAAATAAAGACCTTCTAATCATAACTGGCCATAATATTCAGTCTGCATCGATTGTCTTCAAGTTATCAGTGAAACCATTCAATAAAACCTGTGATTCCATGCTGGACAAGCAGATAATTTTCAAGGGCAGATAGTTGCTGCTTCTTGGTGGAGTGACGTGTATGGTCCTTCAACTGCTGTGTAACGGCAAGGTCCATGGAGTGTCAAAGCCAGCATCTAGTTAAAGGTGCTTCACAATGTCTCCCTCTCAGTTTAGAGTTTGTACAAGTATCAACATTCATCTTCTACCTCTCTGATGGGTGGGATCAAACTGCTGGTGGATTTGTACTGATTGATTTGATTAGCCATGTGACCGCTCAGTGGTTTTATCTGAATGTTCCTGGGGAAGGCGTTATCAGTTTCATCTGTAAACCATTTCTTTTCTGCAATGGAACCGAGGTGCCACAGATGAGTGAGGGAGCGAGGAGGGAAAAGAGAGAAAAACATTATGGTTAGTCTTGTGGGCTGGGGGAAAAAAGTGTTAACACTGTTACATGTTTGACAGATTGTAAAATTGGAATTCATGACATGTTCCCTCCTCCACTGTGATCCTGACTGATTAAGTGGTTTAAATTATTCCCTGTGACAGAATGATAAAGTTACAATCTGTTCTGACATGATCCACAGGTTGCCAGCATTCTGCAGTGTCCATCCACATTCATCTTCACGTCAAACAGACATTTTTTTGGTAGCTGTAATTCAATGGAACTTTTAAAGTAATCAAAAGACCTGAATTATTGATGGGGTTTTTATGTGGAGGGCTCCCAGTGGACCAGAGTTGGAAAGAGAGAGGAAAAACAGTGCTTTCTTTCAGACTCAGATGGCAGCCGCCCCTAAACTGGTTCAATTGCTTTGAAACTCTCAGCTTATGGCGCAGAGGTATTGTAAATGTAAAATAAAATCAAAGCAACAAAAAACTGACTACATTTTGACGTGACAACATTTGTGAAAACCAATAACAATATGATGTCTTGTTTGATATAGTGAGATTGTTCAGTTTTACAGGCATTTTTTTTCCTTTCTCATTTTACCTGCTGCCTTTACAAGCCTTGCTGCAAGAGGGCTTGGTGGAACAGGGTAGATTCAGAAACGTCTGCAAAGCTTGCCTTCCTCACCAGATAGGAGAATTCAACCACTGCTTGCAATTGGCTTTCTTCCTCTCTCTTTGATGGAGTACCTTGCCTTTCTGCAGTGTTCCATTACTGCAATAGTTAAGAGGCAAGCTGACTGCTAACTGACTGCTCAAGTGAAGCAGACAAGTTGAAGTGAGAGGCCAATCCAGGATTTGAACCCATAACTTTCTGAACAGAAATTCAGCTGTGGGGGCACAACATTTTAAACTGTCCAGGTCTCTCACCATTGGAGAATACTGTGTTTGCAGAATCAGACCTTTGGACAGTTGTAAAACCATAATTTATTCAACTGATTAAAATCAAAGGCACTGCAGATGTTGGAAACCTGAAATAAAAACAGAAAATGTTTGAAACACTCAAAGTCAGGCAGCATCTGTGGAGAGAGAGAAACAGAGCTAATGTTTCCTTGGAACAGTCTCTGACCTGAAACGTTAACTCTGTTCCATTAACTGAAGCAGGAAATGGAAGATCATCGGGTGCAAATACACACTCCTTTGTCCTCGGTAGAACGTTGAAGTCATTGGGGGAGGGAATCTTTGATTCACTCCTTCTCCATTCCCATTGTGTCCCTGTGGTAATTGGCCACAATACAGCTTGGCAAGGAGAGAATCCTGTTCCATTGTGGTGCAGTCTCAAGTCCATGCAGTCTCTTAAGTGTGTAGCTTTAGAAAAATACTTTTCTTGCTAGAGCTAAATCCTTCTCGATAAAGGTAGTTTCCCACCAAATCCTGTAAAACCAGACAAGTTTGAAACCTAATGTGTGAGTGAAACCCTTTCTGACTAATGTTGGCACTTTCATTTCACGCACCTTATCCATAAGCAGACGGTTGAAAGATAATGTTCTACAACTTGGGTTGTGAAATAAAACAATTATTTATAATGTTTTTTATGAATCTAAAGTTGCAAAGCCCAGGTGTGGAGAGCCATGATATTATTTTTCTGGACTTGCAGCCAGATGTGGCCTGTTCCATGGACTGTCAATGATTGATGTGGGTATTGATATTCAGCCAATAGTCACTGGCAGATTTCACAAATCTGTGATGGGCGTCGAGCTTTGGGGACGGTGTGTAGAACCAACTAACACATTTGTCACCAAGGGTCTTTTTCTTTTATAGATTATCGAACTCCTGGGAATTGAATAGGTTAAACTTGATATGCTCAGAACATCTGAGGAGGAAGATGTTGATATATTTAAAATACTAAGAGATGATGGTGATCTAGATGCAGATTCTGGCTTGGGTTAGGGGTTAAAAGCTCCCTTCCTCCAATAACAATGCCTCCCCTACACACACACACACACGCGTGCGCGTGCGCACCCACCCCCCCCCCCCCCCCCCCCCCCACACACACACACACACACACACACACACACACTTGAGATCTCCATGGAAAAGGATCTGGATAAATAAGCTGGGAGTTTGGCCTGAAGTGGGTGACGATGTTACCGATTGTAGGGCAGAATACAAGTGGTGAACAGTATGCCAAGGTTGAGGGTTGATGTAAGGAAGGAAGCAGATTAAGGTAACATTAGGACATAATGTTGTTTCTTATTAAGTTTGGCTATTGATACTCACACCTCTGGGTAACAGATGCAATTTCAAACTTGTTTGAAGATATTTTTGGTTATTATTATTGTTTGGTAAAATTACTTATTGTAAAACATAGACAATGTCTGGTTTATGCATAAATTTTAACTAAATTGGTAATGACCTGCGCATTCAAAGTCCTGCTTACTGCCCCTGAATCATGTCACTGAGTGGCACATGAAATGATGTCCCACAAACAAAAATATTTGTTCAGTAGCCCAGGCACTTTTGGGAACTTGTATTTTGAAAGCAAAATCCATGATTGACATCATAAAAGACTGTAAAGAATCCTGACTTTTTAAGCAGGCCTTTAAGGATTTTGTTTTGTTGACTGTTAACAATAGACTGTGAAAATCTCAAGGGCTGCTCTTATTGTATTGGGGGATTGAGGTGTGATATCGGGGAATGGGACTGGGAGGAGTTTGGCTCCAACTGCAAGTGATGAAGGGCTGCTGGGACAAAGCACTGCTCCCTGAAGCTGAATAATTCTGTGCTCATAACTATGTGGAAATATTTTCCAAAGATCCCAGGCTGCACAGCAAGAAGCAAAAAATTGTAAGAATGTTTTGGGGATGCTTATTTTATTGATTTTACTCCAGGTTAATAAACTCTGATCAATAAAAGAATTTTATGGGGCCCCTTCACAACAGGAGAATGACTTTGGGATGTAAAGTAGTTCTTGCAGATCTTCTTTAATACATGAGTTACAGCAACAGGCCAGTGTTCTGATCAGAGTAGGGATCTTTGCCAATTCTCTAATTTTTGAGACTTTCACCTCCCGTTCAGTGAGAATCCGCTGCAATTCTACACTGGATGGAGAGCGCATGGTGAACAGTTTAATGGTAAGCTTCCTTCACACTCTACGTAAATAGAGGCAACCAGGCAGATTTTGGGCAGACCTTCATCTTCTCGGCATGGTTAGTACTGATGGAAGGTAGTCTTCATTCTTTGGGTGCCATGAGTTCTCTGGTCGTAGTAGCAGTATTTCCAAAATCAAAAAGAGTGGGAGGCAGCAAGGGGGTAGCAGAAGGCGGTTAGCCAAATGTCTACCATTGCAAAGGTGTTAGAATCAATTGTTGAGGACATAATAGTAGGACATTTGGAAAGTCATGATCTGATCAAACAGAGTCAGCATGACTTCACAAATGTACGAGAATTCTTTGAGAAAGCTTCAGGTCAAGTAGATAAAGGGAAACCTGTAGATGTAATATATGTGGGCTTTCAACACAAAACTTTTACTTCACTCGATGTCAGTTCATCGTGTTGGAAGTGTGGATCGAGGATTAGCTAATCAGAAGGAAATGGAGATAAAGGGGTCTTTTTTCAGGTTAACAACTTCCAACCAGTGAGGTACTACAGGAGTCAGTGCAGGGACTACAGCAGTTGTTCATAATGTGTGTGTGTGTGTGTGTGTGTGTATACACACACAATGATTTAGAGGAAGGAGGTGAATGTGCAATAGCTTAATTTGCAGATGGGACAGAGAGGTATTGGTAGTTTAAGTCAGTTGACAAAAAAATGGTAAATGGAGTATAATGTGGGAAAGTGTGAAGTAGTTCATTTTAGAAGGAAAATTGATGTAACTATTACTTAAATGGAGAGAAACTGCAGAAAGCTGGAGAACACAGGATTTGGGATTTTATATGATTCTTAGAAAGCGAGCCTACAGGCGCAGGTAATTGAAAAGGCTAATGGAAAGTGACTTTATTTCAAGAGGGATTGTAAAAATAATGAAGTCTTACTACAACTGCACAAAGTATTAGTGAGGCCACATCAAGAGTACCGTGAACAGTTTTAGAGTTATACAGTACAGAATCAGGCCCTTCAGCCCATTGAATCTGTGCTGACTATTAAAATTCCAATTACATTAGTCTTACTCCAATTAAATTTTTTGTTCTCCAGAGATTCTCTTCAATTTTTCCCAGCTTCTACCACTCACTACACACCAGAGGAGACTTGCAGTGACCAATTAACCTACCAACTCACACATCATTTAAGGAAAGATATATTGCCATTAAAGGCAGTTCAGAGAAAGTTCAGTTGGATAATCCTGGATATGGAGGAATTGTTTTCTGAGAAAGGGTGAACAAGTCGGGACTCCACTCATTGGAGAATAGAAGAATGAGAGGTCATCTTTTTGAAACATGCGAGGTTCTTGGAAGGCTTGACTGGGTAAATGCTGGGGGGATGTTTCCCGATGGAAAAGTCTTGGACCAGAGGGGATGGTTTAAGAACAAAGGACTGCCTGTTTAAGACTGAGATGAGGAAGAGTTTTTTCTCTTGTAATTCTTTCCTGAAGGTCCTGAATCCTTGAATATACTCAAAAATAATAGACTTTTAATCAGTAAGGGAATCAAGGATTAAGAGGAGAATATGGGAAGGTAGCTTTGAGGAAATTTGGATCAGCTATGAGATTGAGGCAGAGCAGGTTCCAGGGGCTGACTGTCTACTCCTGTGCTTTTTTTTATTCATTCAGGGGAAGTGGGCTTCATGGGCTGAGCCAGTATTTAATTGCCCATCCCAAATTGCCCTTGAGAAGGTGGTGGTGAGCTGCCTTCTTGAACGGCTGCAGTCCTTGAGGTATGAGTATTTCCACAGTGCAGTTAGGGAAGGAGTTCCAGGATTTTGACCCCAACGACGGTGAAGGAACAGCGATATATTTCCAAGTCAGGATGGTGTGCGGCTTGGAGGGCAACTTCCAAGGGGTGGTGTTCCCCGTGCTTTTGCTGCCCTTGACCTTCTAGCTGGTAGAGGTGGTGGGTTTGCAAGGTGTTGTCTGAGGAGTCTTGGTGAGTTGCTGCGGTGCATCCTGTAGATGGTACAAAGTGCTGCTACTGTGGGTCGGTGGTGGAGTGAGTGAATGGTTGTGGATGGGGTGCCTATCAAGTGAGTTGCTATGTCCTGGAATTATCCAGGCAGGTGGAAAGTTCTCCATCACGCTCCTGACTTGAAGCTTGTCGATGGTGGACAGACTTTGGGAAGTAAGGAGGTGAGTTACTTGCCAAAGGATTCTTAGCATCTGACCTGCTCTTGTAGCCACATTGTGTATTTGGCTACTCCAGTTCCATTCCTGTTGAGCTTCTTGAGGGTTGTTGCAGCTGCACTGATCCAGGCAAGTGGAGGATATTCCATCACTTTCCTGACTTGAGCCTTGTAGATGCTGGATAGGCTTTAGGGAGTTACTCGCCTTAGGATTCCTCGCTTCTAACCTGCTATTGTAGCCACAGGGTGTGTATGGCTACTCCACTTCATTTTCTGGTCAATGATCACCCCTAGGTTATTGATAGTGGGGGATTCAGTGATGGTAATGCCATTGAATATCAGGGAGTGATAGCTTGACCTCTTGTTGGATATTGTCATTACCTGATTTTTTTATGGTAAAAGCCAGAGATGAGGACTTCACTTCTGGCTTTGACCAGTCCTGGGTCTTGCTCATGGAGAAGGGAGAAGGCCAGGACCCAGGAGAGGTAGATCAGGCAGGACCTGTTTCAGGGAAACTTTAACTCTGTTCCTCTTTACACAGATGCTGCCTGACCTGCTGAGTATTTCCAGAATTTTGTTTTTATTTCAGATCGCCAGCATCTGCAGTTTTTTTAAGCATTTTCTCAGGAGAGGGAGGGATGAGCAACAGATACTTGCCTAGTACACAGCGGCAGAATTGTGTCACATTGTCCCATGTGGCTGAGTAGTGGTCAGTGGATGAAAGCCAATGAGATTGGTTTATAAAGAGTTCCGTTAACAGGGCATCCTCGGTATTGCTGGGTCAAATTTCTGTGTGTGTGTGTGTGTGTGTGTGTGTGTGTGTGTGTGTGTGTGTGTGTGTGTGTGGTGGTTTTGCATTTCACCAGAGCCTCAGTTACAACAGGAAAAAAACAAGCCAACTTTCAGGCCTCGGTAATCAAGCAGAAAATTATAAGCAGATCAAAGAATCCCACAGGGCTCTTAAATAACCTGAAGTTTAATAATTTTACAGCCAATCGTCTAATGTTTTCATTTCTTCGAACCATAGCCTTTCACACAAGATGACAAAGTAGAAACTAGCAGGAATCAATTTAAGAGAGGGATTGTTTTTACCATAAACAGCCTTGACGGCAACAATCTCATTGCATTACTTTCTATCAATGCAGGGAACGATCTGGACGTGTTAACAGTTCCTTTTATTTTATTAAATGCTCTGAATGTTTAGCATAATGGCCCCTATTCTGCAGAACATCCTAATCTCTGTATGTTTTCAGACAGATCTCCTAACTGGTTAACTTTATAACTTTTTTGTGTTATGAAACCTTGTGTAAAGCTCATTATTTAAGGTTAAGATTTCCTGGTGACGCAGGTAGATAGTACCTTTTCTCTGTCTAGTTATTAAGCTGATGTCAATGATTGTAGGTTCGAGGATTGCTCTTTTGGTAACTGTGTTCCTTTTCCATTCAAGGTTACCACCTTAACAAAAGGGCTGGTGGTGCCACAGATTGGCTTGAAGCGTGTGTTTGAGATAGCGTAGTTTCTCAGGCATACTTCTCCATCATCATGTCAAATGAGAGGAGTAATGCTTCCTCACATGTTGTTCATAGCTAACTCATAACATCAGTAATAGCATCCACTGAGGGAGAAATTAAAAGCTCTTTCCTGAACTTTACATTAACTTTTGGATGATTTGTTTAAGGGGTTATGTGTCCCGTTACAGATAGAATGATAGTTCAGTACTACACTCAGCTTCCCACATCCGTACTAAACCATGAGTGAAGAGATCTCAATGCTGGGTTCCAGGACCTGGGAGATGGACAGATTGATTGAGTTTGCTGCTGCTCCCTGAAGGATCTTCTCTTGAGGAGCTGAAGCGGCCATTAGATGAACCGAAGTAGATCTTATTTTTTAATTGAGAAAGTTAAGGGCCAAGACCTAAAGCAGAAAAGAGTTGGACAATGTTCAGGACGAGTAAGGTAGCAACTAAATTAAGGCAAGCTTCAATTTTATAGCCCAGTAATTGCAGAAGGAAGGAATACTGAGTGCGGTGAAATGTTCTACAGGCCTAGTATATAACAGATCAGTGTAAGATATGCAATGAAATTGTCATTGCCATAGACCAAGGGAGCAGGACAAATAGCATGGAGGACAGAATATTTAGAAGAGAAGAGAAAATATGGAAGTGGCAATGCTGATAGTTAGGAAATAAAGGCATAAAAAGTTGAATTGGACAGGGAAGAAAGATTAGATCTGGAGAAGTTTTCTCAACAGATGAATGTTTTCTTTTTTGTCCAAGAATGCAGAGAAACTGCTGGAAATTAATGGGAAATATTTAAATCTTGCACGGGTTTGCGTTGTACAGACAAAGCATGAACTGTTGATGGTAAGAATTGTGGAAAAGATAGGAACAGGAATTGACCATTTGGGCCTAATACCTGGTTCACCCTTCATTCAGATCAGGACTGAACCTGTGCATCAAGTCTACTTTTTTGCCTCTTCACCAAATCCCCTTGTTCAAAAAGCTGTAGCTGTGGCTAAAATAAAAAAAAGATGTTCAGTGATTTATCAAGGAAAGTGAGGCAATCAAGCTTTAATACTTCAGCATTGCACGATGGAAGAAACAGATATCCTTTGTGAATGTGTAACATGAAGGAATGTTACAACATCAGTAAAGGGCTGGCATAGTATTAAAAGTAGGAGGCCATCAATAGAAAACTTATTGATTTGATGATGGAAAGAAAAAGATTCTGAGGATGACCCATAAACTGCAGCCACAGATATGGTTATTTGAAGGGAAGGTACCAAAGACAAGTTTTTTTGAAAGTGTGTAGTGTCAGTTTTGAGGTTGAGAGCTGAAATCCTGTCTATTGTTTTGGTGTTCAGATCAATGAAAAACGTAGCAGATTTCAAATGGTATTACATTAAAAAATAAATAAAAGGTCACCAAAAACAAGGAACTGTCATTGGATCAGACAAGAAGTTCTAAATAGATGAATTGATTTAGTATCAGCAGCACTTTCCACAACTATAGGAAGCTCAGACGATTGTAGATCAGGCTGGAAGTTGGGCGGAAGGATAAACTAATTTTCTTTGGAATAGAATATGGCAACAAATCCTGAAGAGGTTGAGACAGTAGGGAAAGGGCTGCGACATTGGAGTCAGGAGAGCAGAGAACCTGACCACCTGCAATGGAATCCACTCTGCTGCTGGATGTGTTATGTTGGAACAGACCGATAGAGGTCATTATTGGCTGAAATGAGAGGAGACAGTGAGCCACAAGGTTCAGCTTGACCTTCGAGATAGTTTTGTACAATATATCACCCTCCAGCCCAATGTGGCCACTTGATAATCTGGAGAGGACAATTTACAGTTCAAAGTAATAAGTAACAGATACTATCCTTGGGCGTGTGATCTCAATACTCATTTGCAAGGCAAATGCAAATGTGCTTTGACAAAGGCTGGCAAAGTAAATTGAAAAGCAGAATGTTGCTAAGGGTCAAGTAAGTAGACATGAGCAGCACATTTACTGGGATGGATTGAGTGTAGCCTTTTCCAATCATGTGTCTAAATCAGTGCTAGCCTCCTTGCTGACTAATTGGCTTACACTTGTCTGGAAGGGGTAGGCGGGTGGGATGGTCTGTATCCTTGGCAGGTTCAATGAGCCCAGGAGCAACTGGAGGAGCAGGAATGAAGCAGCTGGTCTTTCTTCTGATGACGCTCACCTCGCTACTCTGAAAGCAGAGCTGCTCCAAGCACCGAGGGAATTTAAGTGGAATGTTTCAGGTTACCCATTGCATCTGTCTCAGGAGTCCTTGAGACCTTCTGTCCTATTGCCAAGAGAGAGCAGAAAAACATCTAAACTAAGATGTACGTATGGTCTGGTATAAACAAAGTGAAATTATCCTCGAGGACAATGAGAACAACTTCAATTCTTTCAACAGAGGAGCAAGAAAAAGTTCAGCCTGGAGCTGTGCCCTTTGCAACAGTTTGTGAGGTGTATTTTTAAGAGAGACGAGATGGGCTGAGTTTGTTTTCCTTGGAGTGGAGGAGGCTGAGGGGGGACCTGATTGAAGAACATAGAACTTAGAACATGACAGCACAGTACAGGCCCTTCTGCCCACAATGTTGTGCTGACATTTTATCCTGCTCTAATATCTATCTAACCCTTCCCTCCCAAATGTTAAACCTTCCCTCCCATTTCTCTATTATTCATGATAGAACACAGAACAAGTGTGGAAAACCATGAGGGGCAGAGATAGGGAAGACAGTAAGAAACTTCTGCCCCACCCCTTAACAGAGAACATAGAACAGTACAGCACAGGACGGGCCCATTGGCCCACGATGTTCTGCTGAACTAATTAAATCAATGGCTCCTAATTAATCTAATCCCTCTTCCCCACACATTGACCATCTCCCTCCCTTCTCTGCATCTTTATGTACCTATCTCAGATTCTCTTAAGGCTCTTGTGTTATCTGGCTCCACCACCACCCCTGGCAATGCATTCCAGGCCCCCAGCATTCTCTGGGGAAAAAAAACTTACCTCGCACATCTCCTTTGTACTTTCCCCCTCTCACCTTGAATACATGCCCTCTAGAACAAGACATTTCAATCCTGGGAAAAAGATATTGCCTGTATGTATGCCTTGCATAATTTTATAAACCTATCAAATCTCCCCTCAGCCTCCACTGCTGTAGAGAAAACAGCCCCAGCTTTTCCAACCTCTCCTCATAGCATATGTCCAAACCAGGCAGCATCCTGGTAAACCTCCTCTGCACTCTCTCCAAAGCCTCCACATCCTTCCTATAATGAGGCGACCAGAATTGAACGCCAAACTCTAATATGTGGCCTAACCAGAATTTTATAAAGCTGTAACGTAACTTCCTGGCTCTTAAACTCAATGCCTCAACTAACGAAGGCAAGCATGCCATACGCCTTCTTCACCAGCCTAACAACCTGTGCAGCCACCTTTAGGGAGACATGTACCTGTCAAAAACAGAAGGACGTAGGTTGAGGGTAAGCGGAAAAAGATTCTGAGCGATCTTCTTCACCCAGAGGGTGGTGGAATCTGGAACGCAGTGCCTGAGTGGGTATTGGAAGCAGATACTCTTATAACATTTAGGAAGTAGATAAATGAGCACTTGAATTGCCAGGACCTAGAAGACTACGGATTAAACGTTGATAGACAGGATTAGTGTATCTGGGTAACTGATGGTCGAAAGGCTTGTTTTTGTGCTCTTTATGACTCTATGACGAAGTCTATAAAACAATGAGAAGCCTAGACAGGGTAACTTAAAGGGATATTTCCCTTTGCAGAGGGATCAAAAACTCTGGGGCATGGGTATAAGTTAATTGAAAGACTGATTAGAGGGGAGTGGGGAAAAACTTAGTTTACTTAATGAGTGTTGGGAATCCAGCTGGCAAAGAATGGTAGAGGCGGAAATCATCATCAAATCTGAAGTTTAGCTCCTGAGGAGCCATAACTGGGAAGTGAGATCGGCTAAATGTCCATTTTTGGCTGGCATGGGTACATTAGACTCAATGACCTCCAGTGTTGTCGATCTCCATTCGATTAAGAAACAAGCCGTGTGACTGATATCCAGTGACAACTAAGACTGCTTTCCAGCATACCACGTGTTAAGCTGTTGGGTATTATTTTCTCCACATTCCCATCAACTCTCCTCGAATTCTACCACTCACCTACACACCAGGGTCGGGTTACAGTGGCCAATTAACAACTACTATCTAATCTGATCTACATAGTCTTGGATGTGGGAAGAAACTGGAGCACGCGGGGAAAACCCACAGGGAAAGTGTGCAAACTCCACACAGACAGCACCGGAGGTCAGGATTGAACCCAGCTCGCTGGCGTTGGCACTATTAGCTGCACCACTGTGCTGCCCGTAAAGTCATTACTGTTTGCAGGAGCATAAATTAGCTGCCATATTTTTTGGATTATGACAGGGGTGCACTTTAAGCAGCTTTCATTAGGTCTAAATAGTTTTGGACTAACCTGTGGTAGTGAAATAGAGACATAAGGGGACTGCAGGTGCTGGAATCTGGAAAAACAAACAATCTGCTGGAGGAACTCAGTGGTTTGAGCAGCATCTGTGGGAGGAAAGGAATTTGCAGTGTGGGAGATGGTGATCATTGGTGGGGGTCACAGTCCAGGGTTTGGTATGAGGAGGTATCTGAGAGCTGTCATGATCCAGTCCTGATGTAGGCTTTCGGCCTGATACATTGACAACTTCTTTCCCCCCCCCCACAGATGCTGCTCAACACGCTGAGTTCCTCCAGGAGATTGTTTGTTGCTGTGGTATTGAAAGATACTGCATTTCTGGCCTTCAGTCTCAATAGCGGTGAAGACGAGACTGTTGCTTGTTTATAAAAACCCACCTGGTTCACAAATGTCCTTCAGAGGAGGTCATCTTCCACTCTTAGCCAGTCTGCTCTCCCTGTGACTTCACATCCAACAACATAATTAATTCCTAACTACCTTCATAAACAGATTAACAAACTACTCTGCTCGGGGAATTTAAGAATTTGCAATGAACGTTGGCCTTGTCAGCGACGTTTACATCCTGCGGGCAAAATCAAAATTCCATTCCCCTTACACTCTATTATTCCATCATTCTCAATCATGTTTCTAAATGCCGTGGCACCCTAGTCTGATATTTCCCCTGCACACACCCACCCTTCCCACAACCTCCTTTTCCAACCATGTGAAAATTCTCTTCTTTACAAATCTCTTGATAACAATCTTCTGAAATTCTCCAAAAAAAACCTGCAGATGCTAAACACCCTAAAAAAAACTATAGAAAATGCTGGAAATACTCAGCAGGTCAGGCAGCATCTGTGGGAAGAGAAGCAGAGTTAACAAGTTCCGACAAGTGAAATGTTAACCCTTGTTCTCTTTCCATAGATGCTACCTAACCTGCTGTGTGTTTCCAGCATTTTGAGAGTGGTGAACCAGGTAGGTTTTTGTGACAATCCAGTGGTTTCATGGTCATTGTTACTGATAGAACCTAAGTTCCCCGATTGCCATGGTGGGGAATAGCCCCTGATTGATGGATTTATTACGCTAGCCAGATCTTGGATCAGGCAATATGATTCTGATTACATGATCCAAAACACAGCATTCAATATCTGTCATCACACAGTGTTGGTCGGTGCCACTCTCTACCCTCACTGAAAAGTTGTAGGTTCAAATCCCACACTGGTGAATGGGATTAGTATAGATCAGTGGTTGGTTTAGAACATAGAACACTACAGCACAGTACAGGCCCTTCGGCCCACTATGTTTTTTATCTTATAACCCTTCCCTCCCACATAACCCCCTATTTTTCTATCATTCTTGTGTCTATATAAGAGTCTATTAAATGTCCCTAACCTATCTGCCCCACAACTTCTGCCGGCAGTGCGTTCCACGCACCCACCACTCCCTGTGTAAAAAAAACTTAATGCTGACATCCCCCTTATACCTTCCTCCAATCACCTTAAAATTATGTCCCCTCATGTTAGCCATTGTCGCCCTAGGAAAAAGTCTCTGACTGTCCACTCGATCTATGCCTCTTATCATCTTGTACACCTCTACCAAGTCCCCTCTCAGCCTCCTCCTCTCCAAAGACATGGACGTGGAGGGCCAAAGGGCCTGTTTCTGTGCTGTATGGCTTTATGACTGGGACAGGATCTGGACTGATCATCCATTTCAGGACTGAGGGAATGATCCAATACCTGCTAAAACTTGTCATTGTCACATTCTCTTTTGTGGGATCTTGTTGTGTACAAGTTGGCTGCTGTTTCCTCTACGTTACAACAGCCACCACACCATAAGGGCTACATTGGCTGTAATAGTGCTTTTTTAACGGGCTGTGTTTGTGTAAGGCTGAGGTTGTGGAAGATGGCATATAAACTCTTACTGTAAATAGACACTCAACTCTTTGAAGATTATTGCCCATACTAAAGTGAAAACCATAAACTGTTACAAGTATTTGAAATAAATGTTTTACCTCTTTTTATTTCTTCAAAACTGGTTCAATTTCTTGTTATCTTTGTTAAATTATATATAAGTGATTTTAAGTGAAGAGGCTCAGAGTGGAATTTCCCACTGTGACGAAAGTTGACTGTCAGTCTCAACTTATTGACTATTGAAGTTAGGCCTGTATCTCCCTCAGACTGTTGCTCTAATACTTATGGTATCACACTCCAAGCTACTGCAGAGTAACAAATGGACGACTCCCATCCCAACCCCCCCTTTTAAATAAACTATAATGAATTTTCAATGGAGATACAAGAGACTGCAGATGCGGTAATCTGGAGCATTCGAACAACCTGCCGGAGGAACTCAGTGGGTTAAGCAGCATCTTTGGAGCCAAAGGGATGGTCGAGACTGTGTATTAGGTCCTGATGAAAGGTCTCGGCCCAAAATGTTGACCATCCCTCTGCTTCCACAGATGCTGCTCGACCCGCTGAGTTCCTCCAGTAGTTTGTTTTCTCACAATGAGATTTCACTGTTCCAGCATATAGTGGGTGCTGTGTACACACACAAAACCACGTGGCCTTTCGCAGCAGTACATTCCGCACATGACAGGGTTGTTTGAATGAAGCCTGTTGATGAATTGGCACAACTGGACAATTCCCAAATGTTTCTCTATTAAGAAACAGGCAGCTGGAAGTTAGAATTTGGGATATGTGCAGAGGAGAGGGAAGATGATGCTTGATCTTGACCTCCCTCTTGAGGCTTCAAGGAAGCCTGGTGCTGTTTATAGGTGAGGCTGTAAATCTCTTGCAAAATGGATAGAAATCCTCAGTCATAAATGAATGAAACATACCCCTTTTTAGCCAATCAAGATCAGCTAGAAAGGTTCTCTTCTCAACCAATCAGATGTTACTTTTTTTCTGATGGCTGTGCAAGAACCTAATGGCTTCTGAGAGTGACAGTTGCATGCGTATTTATCTAACTAGCAATGCAGAGACTGGGGATTAGACACTGTGTGACGTCTGTGTTAGGAAAATCAGCTCCCTAAGTGCCCGTTATGTCATGTGGCATTTGCACACACATTATGTACTATTATGCACTGCACTTCCTGCCGTGTTGAAGAAGCCCCCCATCATTTCAACTTGGGTGAAATGATGGAACTGAGGTAACAGTTTATGGTTTCTATTTTAAAGAGCTGAGTGTCTATTTAACAGTAAGACTTTATATGGCATCTTCCATAACCTCAGTCGTATACAAACCTTAAAGGTGGAACTGAGAAAGGACATAAGTGGTCTGGGAATTAATTAGTTATAGAATGAGGAATTAAAAAGACAGTTAAAGTAAAATGAAAAGGGCCTAAAGTTTGAAATAGTCTGTACAGCAGGGCATACAGTGTATGTAATGAGGAATTAGGAGGAATGAATATGTAAAACTAGGGACCAGTACCAGATCCTCAACTATTTACATCAAAGGCTCAACCCAGCCTGCTACTCCCATTTGCCTCTCAAGGAGTGTCCAAAGTTGCTTTGCAGCTCCCAGTGCTGTTCTCACTGCTGTGCCCACCCCACAAAGCAGAGTGGGCCACAGGTGGGGACTGGGCCTCGGGTGTCATAACCTGAGACCCCACTCCTGCAACACTCTGATGGTCCCTCGACAGCTTGTGCTGCCTGAGGGCCTTCCCACTGCCTCTGCATGTCTCTGCCTTTAGAAGCACTTGAAGTAGACTTAAATAATTTAATAAAAGATACATTTATTGAAAAGTACACTAATTTGATTACTTAGATTCACTTACCTATTTAATGAACATTGGTACCTCCATTTAAATGAATGGGGCTGTGCTGGTTAGACCAGTTGTGGTCTGGATATGAAGTGTATCTGTCCCCTTGGCTTGGGATGCTTTGGAAGAACCCTTGGGGCCGAAATCCAGAAGGCACTGATACACAAAGTCATAGTGTCGTACAGCACAGAAGTGGGCCCTTCAGTTCAGGTTGACCATTGTACTTATCTATACTAAACCTTACTCCCCACTCCATCGCCTTCCATGTCTTGACACACTCATTGAATGGTGCAGCACAATAGAGGGGCTGAATGGCCTCTTGCTTCCATTTCTGAAGTTCCAACCTGAGGTACGGTGTGACGAAAGTTGTGTGCCTCACCATCCTGACAAAGATATTTTGCAAGACAAGTTTTTCACTGTACCTCGGTACAAGTGACAATAATAAACCAATACCAATAGAAGGCAGTGTGATCCAGTCCATTGCCTGAGAGGGAAAAGCAGAGTGTGAATTATCCAAATATTCCTCTGATGGTACAAAGTGAGGAAGCTGAGCCGTGAAAAGGAGGCAAAATGTCTGCTGAGGTACACAGGCAGGTGACACAAGTGGCAACTTGCAAATGGAATCTGGGAAAATATGAGTCTTTCCAATTTTGAAGGATGGAAAAATGGTGTATTTTTAACTGGCAAGAAACTAGTACATATTGGTCTGCAAAGGGATTTTGAGTCTTTCTTGAGGTGCAACAAGCAGGAGACACAAGAGACTGCAGATGCTGGAAACCTGGAGCAATGCACAAGATGTTGGAGGAACTCAGCAGGTCGGGCAGCATCTGTGGAGGGAAATGGACAGTCGACATTTTGGGTGAAACCTCTTCACCTGGACTGGAAAGACAGGGGAGATAGCTAGTATAAAAAGGTGGAGGGAAGGGGTGAAAGAAGAGCAATTAAGCAGATGCAGTAAGCAATTAGGAAGGCAAAATGTAGGTTAACCTCTGTTTCAAGGAGTTGGGGGTGCAATAAGTATGGAAGCCTTGCTGAGACTGAACAAGTCTTGTCACGAGCCTATTTGAAGCACCGAAAGCAGTTTAGTATCTGAATCTAACTCGGCCAGGAGCTGGTACCACACGGGTTCATTAGATTGATTCCTGTCCAGTGAGGAGAAATGAGGAAGACTGGTCCAAACTCATCACACATTAGAAAAATGAGGTGTACAAGATTCTGAGGGGGCTTGTCAGGGTATTTGATAAGAAGATATTTCATAGAGTCATACAGTTTGGATTCAGGTGCTCCGCCCATACTTATCTATACCAATGCCATTTCCTCACACAGCCCAGAGCCTTCAATGCTGCGTCATCTGAAGAGTCTGGATAGGCTGGGACTTTGTTCCCCTGGAGCATAAGAGGCTGAGGGGTGACCTTATAGAGGTATATAAAAAAAATCATGAGGGCGTAGATAAGGTAGATGGTGACAGTCTTTCTCCCCCAGAGGGGAAGATTTAGAAGGGACCTGACGGGAAACTTCTTCAAGAGAGCGCTGGGTATGTGGAACAAGTTGCCAGAGGAAGCTGTAGAGAGGGGTACAATTCCAACGTTTAAGAGACAGTTAGGTACGTACGTGGATAGGAAAGGGATTTGAGGGATATTGGCCAAACGCAGGCAAATGGGACTAGCTTGGATAGACGTCGTGGTCGGCGTGGACAACTTGACCTGAAGAGCCCGGTTCTGTGCAGTGTAACTCTATGATATAATTCTTAAATATCAGAGTATCTGCCTTCACATCTCCTTGTCTATGAGTGCCAGGTTTCAACCACTCTCTGCATACATGGGTTGTAAGGGTCAGTGGAATGTAATGGTATAGATTGGTCAATGAGGAGGCACCACTGTTAAAGACGTAGATCGAAAGCATGTGGCAGGTGTTTACTCCTCCAGTGGTAAAGAGGTTTTTCTCTCTCTGCCTCAACTGAGGCTTCACATTGCAACTGAAAAATACTAAGCAGTGTGGAACTGTGCCTGATGTGTTTTTTGCTGCTGGTGCAGTGGAGGCCAACTTGTAGCTCCTACAGCACAGAACAAAATTCCTTGTTCAGAAGTGATTAATTTAGTCAGACATTTAATTATTAGTTTAATTAGTTCAGCATAACATTGTGGGCCGAAGGGCCTTTTCTGTACTGCTCCATGTTCCTTCAGCTTATTAATCAGAAATTCAAACAGGGGCAGCTAACGTCTTCCTGAACGTTTCCCAAAAATATGGAGGCCGTCCAACCTCCGGAGGAACAGAGGTTACTCCTGCACACAAGGAAATTTCATCTCAACACAGCTTCAGAGCATCGCCTTATATTAAGAACGGTACACATCCCCTAAAATTAGTTTGACCAATATCTCTTGGTAAGCAAGGACATAAGCCTGCCTTGCATCCCCACCACAGGATATAGTGGGAGACAAATATAACATAACTGGGAAACAAAGCCACCAGAGTAAAAGCACAATGAGGGGAATTTATTTCTTTTGCTTTGATTAAAATACCAGGTTTTTGAGAAACCATTTCCTGCTATGCTAATATTGAGTAAACAAGAGAGGGTTTAATTAGCCTGCTGTGAGTCCACTGAATGCATTTAGGTCAGTGACAGGCAAGAAGTAATTCTTATTTCCTCTGCAGTCATCTGTAATGGCAGGTACCTGATCTGTGTCCAGCACGCCTATTCACACTTTGATGCCACAACTGAAAAAACACTGGAAATTTTTTTTCAGGGGGTGGTTGAAGGCGTGGTGAGAATGAGCAGAGTCAAAGAGAAACAGGGTGGAGGTGGCTGGCGGCAACACGCTGTTGGCTCTGGAGGAGGATTTAACTCTCAGACCTCTCTGGGACTCAGTTCAGGTCTCTGTTAATGGGCTGAGCTTCAAAGAGCAAGTCTGATTGCTGAGATGATCTTTGTTGGTTTCTGCTCCTCCTATGAGAGAATATTATCTCATGTACCTTGCTGCTGTTTGAAATCTACGATGTCCTCATTGTTATCACGGGCCCTGATGTCAAATGTAGTGATTTGAGACATAAAAAGGTGGTTATTCTTGGGAACCCATGGAGAGAATTCCAGATACCTTTGTGATTTAAATGATTTGTGTAATTCTGACTTGATTTTTATATGGTGCAGAGGGGAAAATAGCTGAAAATTAGGACTGGTGTTGCTGATGAGGCATCTGCAGTGAAACCTGTGTGAGATAACTTGGGAAGGTGATCTCAGAAGTCTCAGCTCTGCATCAGGTGCTCCTTGATGTTCTCTGATTTGCACTGATCCAATTTCTTTAATAGTACAGCAACACAAAGTATGTTCTCTTGCTGACTAACTCCAGCATGAGTACTGCATTAACCAGAGTGGCAGTGGCAATGTGAGAATGCTTCTCAGAAGGCTTGGATTGGGAAAGGAATGTCACAGTCCCTGACTCCTGTTTGTTTGAGCATCATGTAGGGAGGGTTGGGTTAGTTTGTAGAATAACCTGTTAGCCCTTGGTCTTGAACAGCCAAATGGTGACCAAAAAAAATGTGTCCACTGAGGAATCTGGACCTTTAGAGGAGGTAGAGAGCTTTTGTGAGGGAGTACAGTAGTGATAATGCTAATCTAGGAAGCCTGACTTTGTTAATCTACTGCTACGTCTAATAACCTCTCTAAACTGATCAGTACTTCCACAATACTGAGACTTAATTCTGGAGCCCAAGGCTAGGAAGATCAGTAACTTCAAGATTTGGCACATTGCTGTGAAATGCAGAAATGCCAGATTCAGCTGGCTGATCTATCAGTTCCTCCTCTGCTAGAGCTCCACAGAGACCAAGACACCCCAAGGATTATGCTGAGGAATGGCCTCTTGATCCCATCTCAGATTTGGAGCAGGATCTATGACCATACTTCAATGTAGTGCAAAAGAATAGGAAAATCACTTCCTTTTAATATTTTACTTTAGATTAATATTTTTAATGCCTCTGAGTTTTGGAGATATTTAGAAGTTGTTAAAAGTCATTGACAGCTGGTAAAGCTGAGAGGGAAGGAAGAGGGATTGACTTATTTAGTCTCGCTCCCCAGTTAGTCCTTTGTCTGTTATCCAATTTGTTACAGCACTTGCAGTGCTGCTCCTGGTACTTTTTTGGAAGTGAATAATTTTCTTCCTCAGCTAATTTCCCAAATCAATTGACCCTTCTACTGAGAGGATTAAATTTACATCAGATATGCAAAGTATACAGCAACATCTACAACCGTGGTTTAAACATAGTAAAAAAATAAAGCAGAACATACAAGTGGTTTCAAGGTAAATGCTTGGTACCAGGGCAGGGTAGGAATGAAGCATTGCTGGTTTGCCGGGCTTGTTTTGCAGCCCGGACACTCCTGCAATGCTCTCATTCACGCATTGCTGTATCCCATCCAGACCTCCTCCCTCTTGACAATTCATGTCAGAATGTGCTGATACAGAATGACTGAGTCACCAAAACATCACTTTCAGCATACTGAATTTTCAAGGAAGAATGGGAATCAATGTTAGCAAAACCACTGTGCGAATGGATGATTAATCGCTCAGCTAACATCAACACAAAAAATCACATGGTCCCGCCTGTTACTACAGAACAACGATGTGAATGACAGAATCTGCATACGGTGACAGATTCCAATTGGTCACAATGCAATCACATGAGCAGCAGGATGCCACATGCAAGGAGGAGCATGGGAATGGTGGAAACGGGGTCACATCTGTCATGGATCAAACAGCAGCAGCAGCAGCAGCAGACAGCTCGTTTCGGCCAGAAAGCATAAATAAACAAACACAAATTATCTGATCTGTTTTAAAAAAAAGTCTTTTTACTAAATTTTAATTGACGAAATTTCACAAGGACAATGGAAAGAACCCACGGCACCTGCCGTATCATGCAAAACCATTGATAGTCATACCTTGGCTCATTCTAGTCATCCTTGTAGCACTTTAGAGAAAAAGTAAGTAAATATTCTAGGTAAGTTTACAATTTTCTTAAACTATCACATTTTGGTCTCAGCCCTTTCACTGTCACTGCCCAATTGAACAGTAAAATGTTTTAATTGAACAGTGTCAGTGAAAGGCGATTGGTAGTCTTTGAACCATAACACACACTCACTGGCAAACCCATGCTATGAAATAGCAGTATTGGAAACTATGTATAAAGCTTGCTTTACTGCATTGGGGGAGAAGAGAAAGTCACCGTACAAATCTTCCTAAAAAAATCTGCACCCCACAAAACACATGGACAGTGTGTCTATGACATTTACACGGAAGTATGCTTAACAAATACTAACTGTGGAATGAAATGACTACCATATAAAAATATCTGCTAGATTATTATTACTTTCTGCCAACATTCACGTCACTAAACCATCCCAGTAAAATATTATTGTAAATTTTTTTCACCTTAGAAAATGTAAAAGTTAATTTAGAAAAAATGACATCAATTCACAGGGAGTAGAAGAAAACCGGTTGATAATGTAACAGTCAGAAAGTAATGTTTTGCGCATCTGACTAAATTCTATTAATTACATCCTCCACCCCAATATTGTTCAGCTGCGTCTGCACTAACGATATTGAATTAGTCACAATGTCATGAATTTAAAATGACCCAACCCCATTTCTAAGGTGGGAAGCAGTAACCACCTTCACCAGGAGTTGCCTCTTTGGATGCAAGCCATGTTTCAGTTTAAGATAATTATAAAAATCTTACCCCTTTCTGTACCCTAATGCTATGCATTAAACTAATTATTATGGTGCTCTGTGTAAACCATCAAACATTAAGTAATTGCTTCAAATAATAATGTCAGTGCTTTCTGCGGAGAATTAATTGGTGTTGGATAATGATTGGTTTTTAGGTTCCTCTGGTTTGTTGCTGTTGTGCTGCAGGAAATGGATATGATGAAATCTGTTGACAAACGCATGCATATAGACAAACATGTGCAGACATATATGATGCGGTCCGTAACACAGGAAAGTTCTGCTCTGGGGAATGGGCAAAGATGGAAATTCACAAACATTCTTTGTCATCAGTTAGCATGGTCATAGCAAGCTCTCTCGTCAAGCACATACTTCTGCTTTTCCCGGGGATCCCTTGTCTTGTTCCGGTTTGGACGGTTGGTGGAAGATGGGATGGAGTGCACAGACGAGCTTTTCTTACTGGAAGAGTGAGAGGAATGAGACGAGTGCGAAACGCTGCCTCGGGACTGGCCAGCATTGTGGTCAAATTGCATCAGGCAGAAGATCACATCAGTTGAGACAAGTTCAAACTCGTAGGGTGGATTTGCGATTACATATCTACAAAAGGACAGGAAAATACAAATGATTCATGCCAGTTATCCCATCACTGCAGTGATTAGAAGTAAACCTGGCAAACAAATAGATTTTTTTTAACTCTTGCTTTTGAATATATCTACAAGTGCACTTAACAACAATTGGGAAACCAATGCCAAGGACAGGAAACTCTGGCAAACCATCATCCGAGAAGGAACAGCAACTTTCGAAGCCAACAGATGTGCAGAATTAGAGGAAAATGGAAAAAGGCAGCAACAACCAAAGCCCGATCTGGCATCTGGAACCACCTGTCCTGAATGCGGAAGAACTTTCAGAGTCAAGATTGGACTCATAAGCCACTTGAGAGCCCATAAGTAGATCAACGGAACGAAGACCATCATCCTCGACCTCGAGGGATAGCCACGACGACAAGTGCACTATTGATGATTGTGTTTCTACAGAGGAAATGGATAGTCTGGCTGCTTCTTGCACCCAAACTGTCCCAATAATTGGGCTGAAAGCAAACTGCTGGAGGAACTCAACAGATTGAGTAGCATCTGCAAAGGCAAAGGAATTGTCAACGTTTCAGATCGAGATCCTGCGGCAGAGTTGATAGTTCCTTTCCCCTCCACAGATGCTGCTTGACCCACTGAGTTCCTCCAGCAGTTTCTCTCTTATTGGAGACACAAGTTGCTCCAGACTCCAGCACCTGTAGTCACTTGTGTCTCCAACAATTGAGCTTCTTTTTGATGGCTTTCCTAGTAAGTGAAATTACAAGTTGAGACAAGCCATTCACAATTTGGAGAGCTGAGCTTTCTCCCACATATGTACCATTGCTTAGATCCTGACTGCTATCTTTGAAACAGTTAAAACCTTTGAAGAAGAGGTTTACCAGGATGCTACCTGGATTAGAGGGCATGTGCTATAAGGAGAGGTTGTACAAACTTGGGTTGTTTTCTCTGGAGGCAGAGGCTAAGGGGAGACCTGATAGAAGTTTAGAAAATTATGAGAGTTAGAGTAGACAGCCAGTACCTTTTTTCCCAGGGCTGAAATGTCTGATACTATAGGCCATGCATTCAAGATGAGAGGGGCTAAGTTCAAAGGAGATGTGCGGGGCAAGTTTTCTTTTACACGGAGAGTGGTGGGTGCCTGGAATGTGTTGCCAGGGGTGGTGTTGGAGGCAGATATGATAGAGGCATTTAAGAGGCTCTTAGATAGGCACACGGAAACGCAGGGAATGGAGGGATATGGATCATGTGCAGGCAGAAGGGATAAGGTATCATTAGCTTAAATAGTTCCGCACAACGTCGTGGACCAAAGGGCCTGTTCCTGTGCTGTACTGTTTGATGTTCTAAGTAATTGAAACTGTGGGTGTTGTAGTGACTGAAAAAGGTTCATTCCCTATACTGTGTCAAAAGAAAGCCAGAGGGATGTATGAGTGGGTCCAGTATTCTTTGCTTTGCCATCTGCTGTGACTGTTTAACAGAACTTACTTCTACTCTCTGGATAAAGAGAGTCTTGGTACAAAAGAAATAAATGTTCAGAAAGGTGAGGACATGCAGCCAATTCATTATGTGCACCTACTACCATTATTTCACGCTGGAACAAGTGATAGGGGTTGGGACTCATTGCTTGGCAATGTTCTGAAGTCAACTTATGTGTACAATGTCAAATTGTGTTGCTGTACCCCGGGATGCCATTGTCTGCATTCAGGCATCTGTCAAAGCATCTTGGCATAAACATATCCGTTTGACTTAAGACAGATGTAACACTGCAACAAATAAATATTACAGATAAAACTTTCCTCTCTGAGACTAGAGTGACAGAACCACATACTTGCCTATTTCCCTTTCTTCAACTGATCCAAATCTATCAACAAGCTCCATCTGGCTTCTGTCTTCGAGTTAGGTTTGATGTTATTCATATTGTGCTCCCAGCAAAATAATGGAGTTCTAAGAAGCTTGTACCACTTACCGCTTGGTACACTGATTGTGTGTACGCAGATGTGCATCTCTTAGTCGATAAATTCCAAAGCAAAGCATGTTGTAGGTTTTCAAGGCTTTGCAGAACAGGTCTCCGTAACAGCCACCATCCTGGGGAAAAAATAAGATGGAAAGGAAGATATCAGCAAAAGCAGAGCTTCCTGAGCAACTTTAGTCTCCCAAAATACCACACTGGGAGGTTGGAAAGTAATAGAAATGCCTCAAATGCAAAACAAAATAATTTCTTTAACACATTGGTAGCATCGATTGAGACCTGGATTCCAAAAAATTACAAGGGAAGATTTTTCTCTAAATCATTTAAAAGTGGGGTGCATTGCCGGCAAAGCCAGCACTTCCTGCCCATTAAATGACTGCTCCCCTTCTGGTGAATGTACACACAGCAGAGTGTTCCAGGATTTAGACCCAATGAAGGAACATGACATGTTTCCAAGTCAAGGGTGGTTTTTGCTGTCCTTGTCCGCTTGGTAGAGGTCATGGATTTGGAAGGTGTTGTCAGAGCAGAAGAAAAACACTGAAATCTCACTGTGATGGTTTCACTCCTAAACCTAAAGGGAATCATTTCTCTTTTTTTACCATACTGAAAACCTTTGAAAATTCCACCAATTCTCCTTAGTCTAACAAATCCATGGAAGTGACTTCACCACTCAGACCGATGTGGCTCACAACCCCCTTAAGGGATGGGCAATGAATGCTGGTCTGCCAGCAATGCATGTCTCCTGTAGAAGAATTAAAAAAAAATCCAGGGAACCTAGCCTAAGTATCAGATCTTTCTGGGGTAAAGTTATTAGATACCTCCAGGTGCAAATGATAGCCAAGATTTGGAAAACACTTTCATGAATGGTAATAAGTTTCACATTGAAATCTTTTCAGAACTTTGGTCCAGGGATTCCAGTTTAGACTTAATGAGGAATCAGGACACAAATAGCATGCGCTGCTAGTTATTTTTTCATCAGGAGCAGGAGGAGGCCATTTGGCCCCTCGTGGCTGCTCTACTTTTGAATAATTTCCTTCAGTTGCTCTGGTTTCCTCCCACATCCCAAATGCATGCGGGTTGGTAGGTTAATTGGCCACCATTGCCTCTTATAGGGGAGTTGATGGGAAAGTGGGGAGAATAAAATGGGATTAGTGTAAATAGGTGCTTGATGGTCAACGTAGATTTGGTGGTCCAAGGACATGTTTCAGTGCTGTGTCACTCTGTGACTATATCATTGTAAGATCACGGATGTTCTACAGTAGCGCCACTAACCTCATGTCCCCAGTACTGTCGATAACTATTACAAAGGGAATTGTGCTGAAGCTACCCCTCGACTCACCTGCAGACCAGAGAATGTAAAATCTTGAACAAATTTTACAAGTAGTAGTGAAAATAGATTAACCACAGAAATGTGTATCACATTTAGTCGGAGTGTCTGGTCAATAACTCACAAGTGATTGCATTTTCAGTAACTTAAAATGCCTTTAAAAAAACTACTGTATACTTATACTTTACATTACACCATGGGCTGAATGGTTCACTTCTGTATTAATTTTCATGACTAGTTGCATGGATGTATACTGCATGGTTCCAAGGAAAATTAGAAGCAATCTATTAAGTTTTTTTTAAAAGAAGCCTATTGCTGTTTCAACCTTCAAAAAAAGTTTAATTTTTCCAAGGCCTGCAAATAATTAAAATTACCAGAAAAATTCAAAAATAGGAACAGGGACAATTAGGGTGCAGGGCCATTTTCTTGCACATTACCTTTAAAATAACACAACAGATTGTGTAAACTCAATATATTTAAAGTAATTACGAATACAGAAGCAGACTGGTTAAGTTACTGTTCTAATATCCAGAGGCCTGGATAATTAACTAGGTGACAAACGTTTGAATCCCACTATTGCAGCTGGTGAATTTAAATTCATGTAATTTAATTTTAAAAATCAGAAATTAATAACATGGTGATTTTGAAATTACTGGATGAAAGTTTTTTTAAAAAAAGCACCTGCTTCATTAATATTGTTCAGAGAAGTAAATGTGGCTTCCTGACTAGATTGGGCCTGTATGTGACTCCACTCCCGTCAATGTGGCCGACTCTTAACTGTGCTCAATGTGCCACAGTTCAGGAGGAATCAGGGACAGGTGACATTCATGTCCCATGAACGAATAATAAATATTTCAAATTCCCTGTTGTGTTAGTTTGGCTAATTTTGGGCAAATTGCACAGGAAAAGAGATTTGAAGGTGAACAGCAAATTCTCCCAGTGACTCTTTATTTCCAATCTCACTGCTCCAGTTTCCCAGAACAAGCGACTGCTTAGCAAGACAAAACCAAGAATATCCTTCATGGCTTTAAACCTCCAGTAGCATTCTCAGAACACCTTTACAGTGTGCTGGCGTTTTCTGGCTGATGATGTTCAGGACATTTAATCCTTCACAATACTGAAGTTCTCCCTACAAGGTTTTCTTGTTGTTAAACACGACCATTGTAGAAATATTTCCAAAAGTTGAGTATTTTGGCATTTTAGTCTCAAAGAACAAATACCCACAAAAGCAACCAACTTCTTTCCCTTTTGTCTGTACTATTTATTATATAAAATATTTTTTGAGCACTAAGTGTTGCTGAGCATCAGCAGCAAGCAAGACAGCAGAGTGGGTTACTGCCCACAAGACTGAAAGCGCTGAATTAACTCACACAGTCAGAATGACATGATTGCTGAAGTACTCTGGGTTAATGACTGTATATCCATTAATGTCAATTCGGAATGCTCCCTTGACTGAAACCTTTGTGATGTTCTCTTTTTCTATGGGATTGAATGATGATTTGATGGCAGTGAAATTAAAAACAGTAATCCACTGTGCTGGATTGGCACTTAGATGTTCAATTCACAAGAAACATTTTTGAGAGCATTTACATTCTAATGCTTTTCCTCATGGAAGAGAGTATGTATTAAATAACTGTACCAACCCCCTCCCAGCTTGCAGATCATGCAAACTCTAAAATGCTCCTGTTTTTTTATTTGAAACAGTCCCGTTCTCACTACTCTCATGGCCTGTGTTTCCACAAATAGGTCTCTCACCTCTTGTGAAACTATTTACACAGTTGCGATACTTAATGCTGTTGGGTGAAAGTGCACGTTTCATGAGTTATGGGCATTCCCCAAACATGAAAGGACTTCAGTAATATCACATCAAGGATGTATTATATGGCACAGGGCAACAGAACTATTTTCAGCAGAAATATTTGCTTTACCTCCATTCCATTCATGCTTGGGACTACTCCATGAAGCAATGGGGTGGCGGTATGATGGACTGTTGTCAGCTCTGTGAATGGCCAGGGGGATGTGCTTTTCTGCAATGCAACCCACTGTTCGTGGTTCACTACACTGCCTCCCTTGGTACTGAATTCAGCAGCTTAAACAATGGGTGTTTAGCACCAGCCTTGTACTGGCAGAGTTGGTACATCTTAAGAGAACGCAGTGAAGCAGCCTCCACCAAGACCACAGAAGATCTGTTTCTATCTTCCTTCCACTTCTTCTGATGCTCACATTCCTCAGTATTCAAAAACACTCAGTGACTGAATTCCAACAATCCTGTGGGATGGAGAACTCTAAAGATGGAAAACAAAATACCCCAAGCTCCCAGTTGCATGCAATTTCAATTCCCCTTCCAAATCCCATACCAACCTGTCCAACCTTGCCCTTCTCCACTGCCAGATTAAGGCCCAAAGCAAGCTAGAGGAACAACATCTCATATTCCACCTGGGTAATTTATTTCACGGTTCAGCATGGCAACTGCTCTGCCTGAGACTGCAAGAAACTGCAGAGAGTTGTGAACACAGCTTAGCACATCACATCATAAAAACCAGCTTCCCCTCCATCGAGTCTGACTACACTTCTCGGTGCCTCAGTGAAGCAGTCAACATAATCAAAGTCCCGGACATTCTCTTTTCTTCTCCCCCCTCCCATCGGGCAGAAGATACAAAAGTCTGAAAGCATGTACCACCAAACTTCAGGATAGCTTCTATCCCGCTGTTATAAGACTATTGAACGACCCATTGTACGAAAAGATGGACTCTTGACCTCACAATCTACCTCGTCATGGCCTTGCACCTTATTGCCTGCCTGCACTGCACTTCCTCTGCAACTGTAACACTTTATTCTGCATTCTGTTGTCGCCTTTCCCTTGTACTACCTCAGTGTACTGATGGGATGAAATAATCTGTATGGATGGTATACAAAACAAAGTTTTTCACTGCACCTCGGTGCATGTGACAGTAATAAACCAATTTAAAATTCCTCTCCCTCCACAGACGCTGCTGGAGTTCCTCCAGCAGATTGTTGTATCTTCATCTTAGTCCTAAATAGCCAATCCCTTTGCCCAGTATTGGGGTCATGGAGTCAACCTCTTAACCTGCCTTGGGATAAGGAAACAGCCTCTCAGCTGATACAGTTTAAAGAGATCACCCTGGATTTTTCTAAACTAAAATGAGTACAGGTCCAACACTTTTCTCCTTCGTCAACCCTCTCATTTCAGGGATCAGTCTAATGGCTCCTCATTGTATGCCCTCTAAGGCAGTCAAGAAGATGAAAAGTAGATGCAGGACTCCAGGGATAATGTGACCAACACCCTGTAATATTATAAAAGGAATGTTTTAAAAGGACATACGTTGTACAGTTGCAAATAAGGTATTTTAGTGACTAAAAACATGGACTTAAATTCTATTAAAAAAGTATTTTCCTTCTCCAGAGGATCAAGGGTTCTCTGAATTACTATTACTGAATACAATCCACCAAATTTACATCATGCTTGTGTTGTCTAATTTACTAGAAAAATTATTGTAATTTCCAAACAGAATTATAAATATGGGATGATGGGATGCAGAAAATAATTTACCCAGTGGGCTACAATGACAGACAGCCCCGTGATCTGATCTTACAACTTTCCAGTTGGGAGAGAAGTGTTCAGATGATTGGATTAGTTACTGTAGCTTTGCGATATGTTAATATACTTGAAAGTGCAATGTATTGGCTTTTAGTCATTTAAAGTGACCAACTTCTCCTTATGTTGTTTTTCCTAATCAGTATACCAAGTGCTCTCACAATGTTTGGCAGCACTCCTCAAAGAGAGAATTTTAAACAAACTGTTCTTTGCATCTTTTCCCTCTTCAGTCCTAGACTTGCTGTCTATAACTCATGGTCATCAGCATGAGGTAAGAATCTTACCTCAACCTTGACAGAAATTCAAAACAAAACTGATATCGTGTTTCCATTATAATTGTTTTAAACTATTCTTCCCATAAGGTAGCTATTACAGCGCCAGCGATCGGGTTTCGATTCCCGTCGCTGTCTCTAAGGAGTTTGTACGTTCTCATGTGTCTGCGTGGGTTTCCTCCGGGTGCTCATTGCCACATTGCAAAAGACGTACGGGTAGGTTAAGTTGGGTTTAAACTGGGTGGCGCGGACTCATTGGGCCGGAAGGGCCTGTTACCACGCTGTAAATAAAATATTAAAAAAATTTAAATTTAAATAACCCCCCCCTCTCTCTCATTCCACATTCTCCCTGTGTCTGCATGGGTTTCCTCCCACATTTCAAAGACGTACGGGTTAGGAAGCTGTGGGCATGCTATGTTGGCGACGGAAGCGTGGCGACACTTGCGGGCTGCCCCCAGAACACTCTACGCAAAGATGCATTTCACTGTGTGTTTCGATGTACATGTGACTAATAAAGAAATCTTATCTTATCCTCACACTTGAGAGTGATACAGCACAGAAAGGAGCCTTTCGGCCTACAATGTAGGCTCAGACAGTTTCATCAAGGGGACACCAAAGGCAAAGCCCTTCCCATCCTTGCCAAGGTCCACACCCATGCATATTCAATGTGGGTTGATAATCAGGGATCAGCAACTGATAGGTTTGCCCATTGTTAGCGACTCTGTCACTTTGCATTAGCGAGCTCAGCACCCACTCAGGCTCAAACACAACCTACTGCACACCAGACAATGGCTGAGCAAATGTGCCAGAGTTCTGATTGTACTCTGTCTGGACCACTAAAGTAGCTGAGTGGTAACCATTTATACCTCAAAATCTTTTCTTCCAACACATCCTCCTTATAATGTGCAAATAACATAGATTATAATATTATTACACATACATACACAAATACCATATGTATTATGTTTGACATAACGGTGTCAGGCAAGCACTTGAAGTCCTAGAACATTACAGCACAGTACAGGCCCTTCTGCCCACAATGTTGTGCTGACATTTTATCCTGCTCTAAGATCTATCTAACCCTTCCCTCCTACATAGCCCCCCATTTCTCTATCATTCATGTGGCTATCTAAGAGTCTCTTAAATGTCCCTAATGTATCTGCCCCCACAATCTCTGCCGGCAGTGCATTCCACGCACCCATCAATCTCTGTGTAAAAAACTTACATCCCCCTTATATCTTCCTCCAATTACCTCAAAATTATGTCCCCTCGTGTTAGCCATTGTTGCCCTGGGAAAAAGTCTCTGACTGTCCACTCGATCCATGCCTCTTATCACCTTGTACACTTCTATTAAGTCACCTCTCAAACTATCCTCATAAGACATGTTCTCCAATCCAGGCAGCATCCTGGTAAATCTCCTCTGCACCCTCTCTAAAGCTTCCACATCCTTCCTATAATGAGGCAACCAAAACTGAACATAATACTCCAAGTGTGGTCTGTGTACTGTGTACACTTTTGATCTCCTTACCCAAGCAAGAATATATTTGGCATGGAGATGGTACAATAAAGGTTCATTAGATTATTGGATTCATTCCTGGTACAATAGTATGAGGGGGGGAGGGATATTTACTCAATTCTTGTTCTATGTGCCCTTCTCTGACTGGGAAGGTGACAAGTCACATACAATCAACCCAGCTGAGAACTGGGATTCCCAGCTGAGAACCTCCACTATAAGGCACCATGTTCAAGCACCAATCAACCCCATTCATAACCCATACCCAACTACATTATAGAAAAATAAAGCAGTCAATGGTTATATATTACACGGGCTATATTCCAGTGCTTCTTGTCCTGAATCACATCTGCTTCTCTAAGCCTCGCTCATCAATGTATCTTTTTATTGCTTTCCCCCTCATAGAGTCATATAGCATGGAAACAGGCCCTTCAGCCCAACTCGTCCATACTGACCAAGATGCCCAAGTCCCATTTCCCTGCGTTTGACCCGTGTTCCTCTAAACCTTTCCTATCCGTGTACCTGCCTCAACCACTTCCTCTGGCAGCTCATTCTGTATACGCACCACCTTCTGTGCGGAAAAACTTGCCCCTCAGGTTCCTATTAAATATTTCCCCCCTCACCTTAAACCTATGCCCTCTAGTTCTTGATCCCCCAACCCTGGGAAAAAGACTGAGTGCATTCACCCGATCTATGCCCCTCATGATTTTATACACCTCTGTAACATCACCCCTCAGTCTCCTACTCTCCATGGAATATAGCCCCAGCCTGCCCAACGTCTCCCTGTAACTCAGTCCCTCGAGTCCCGGCAACATCCTCATAAATCTTTTCTCGCACTCTTTCCAGCTTAATGGCATCTTTCCTACAGCAGGGCGACCAAAACGGAACACGATACTCCAAGTGCAGCATCACCAACATCTTGTACAACTGCAACAATAACATCCCAACTTCTATACTCAGTGCCCTGACTGATGAAGGCCAGTTTGCCAAAAGTCTTCTTCACCACCTTGTCTACCTGTGATGCCACTTTCAGGGAACCATGTGCTTGTACTCCGAGGTCTCCACCGTTCACCGTGAAAGTCCTATCCTGGTTTGACTTTCCAAAATGCAACACCTCGCACTTACCGGAATTAAACTCCATTTGCTATCACGTTGTCATGTACCTGTTGTGACGCTGCAGAGGTATGCAGAGTTGGGTAGCATTTGGGCACCTAGAGTCTTAAAGTCATCGAGCTGTACAGCACAGAAATGGGCCCTTCCACCCAACCTGTCCCTGCTGACCGTGATGCCCATCTCTGTTAATCCCACTTTCCCACATTAGGCCCTTTCCTGTCCAGGTACCTGTCCAAATGTCTTTTAAATGTTGCAATTGTACCTCTTGCTTTTCAGTGTAGAAGAGTCAAATGGCAAATTGGAATGGCACACCAACAGATTCACCTTACCCCAAGGTCTGCGAAGGGGCCGTCGTACAGAGCCAGCTGTGCCACCCGACACCTGTCCCTGTTTGCCAGTGTCTGTGGAGTGCTGTAGCCACCTCGCAAGGCGTTTTCTTCAGCCAGCATCGACTCCAGCTCTGGTGTGGCTCCCCCTGTTACTAATGTCCGTATCAGAGTCAGGATATTGTCATTGAAGTATGTCTGCAGAGATAAAACAAACTCTTTAAGTGAACACTATTAAAGTCATCACTGAAGAAATTCAAATTACGCTTTCGGAGGACTTTGTGCAGTTAAAACTAGCGGGCTGTCACTTCACATGTTTTATCTTGGAAGTGAAAAGACAGCAGACTCCAATTACTCTGTTTTAGTTGTATGTCCCATTAGGTCCTTTCACTATATATCTTTTCCTCAACACACAAATTCAGGTCAGTTTTGTTCTAAAGGGCAGAAATTGCAATGATTAATTCCCTCTATAATTGGTGTTAGTGGCGATGCAAAGTCTCCCTCTCTCAATGTTAACTTCACAACCTATATGAGGCTGGGAAAGATACAGAACTAGAGGACTCTAGACAGGTTTAAAGCCCATGCGAGCTAGAGTGCCTTTTTTCCTCATCACTGATTCAGCTGGGAGCAGCCTTTATGTCGAGAATGTCGCTGCACATTGCCACAAGTATACTCTGGCTGTCCTCTTCTGCGATCACATCCTACATCCTTACGACAGGAACTGACAGAAATCAGGCTTAAGTATGTATCAATTAAACATTTTGATTTTCTAAAAAATAAATGCATGATGAGGATAAAATCCCAGGTGGTCCTGTTTAAAACACTTGAGTGTGCAGGCAAGCAGAGTTTATTAGGTGCAGGCTCCTTCAAGATGATAGCTTGCCAGCATCGATAACCATTTCATGCTGTCAGGTAAACAATCAGGCTTAGAAATATTTGCTTAATGTCAATATGATATATTTAAACTTTATTGAACTGATAGAAGTATATAAAATTATGAGAGGCATAGATAGACTTTTTACCCAGGGTGGAAATGTCAAATACTGGAGGGCATAGGTTTAAGGTGAGAGGGGGAAAGTTTAAAGGAGATTTACGAGGCAAGGTTTTTTTTACACAGAGAGCGGTGGGTGCCTGGAACATGCTGCCAGGGGAGGCGGTAAAAACAGATGCAATCGCTACGTTTAAGAAGCACTGAGGCAGACAGATGAACAGGCAGGGAACGGAGGGATATGGACCATGTGCAGGCAGACGGGATTAGTTGAATTTGGCATCATGATCAGCACAGACATGGTGGGCCAAAGGGCCTGTTCCTGTGCTATACGATGAACGTTTCAGTGAGGAGATACTGCCTTCACACATTAAGTTTAATACCAACATACATCCGCAGAGAATCATTGAATTGTTACAGCATGAGAGAAGGCCATTTGGCCTATCTACTCTCTGCCTTCTCTGAGTAGACCAATCACCTCAGTTGCATTCCCCTGTTCTTTCCCTGTAGTCCTGCAAATTGTTGCCCTCATCTGCCCATCCAACTCCCATTCAGCTGATTAGCTCAAGGAATCCCCTCTCACAGAATGGTTTAGAGAGAGGATTATTGAGAAACGTTCCACAGCAGATGAATAAACCTAAAGTACTAGATTAAGTAACCCCCCAATAAAGGAGTATGGACATCATAATCTGCGGTCATAGTTTTAACACAGTCTGCTTTTGTAAATGGCCAGTACTGTTGAGAGGCTACATGGGGCCACTGTCATGAATACCTAAAGGCCATGGTTGGAGCAAGTGTAGTTGTTGTTGTCGATGTTACTGAGACCTGAAAAATACTAAGGTGGGAGAGAGAGCAGATTCTGAGATTTTCCCTTGGGCTTGGGTTGAAGTTGTGTGCTACACCCCACAGGAGGTCAAGGGACCCACAAGACGAACACTGCAAAGGCAGTGGGAAGGGTGGTTCTTGCAAGGTGTCAAGCCAAAAAGACCTGAAAGCAGTGCTGAGGAAGTTCAGTGTCCCATTTGCTCAGGTGTAGTGAATGGATCTGCAGACAAACTACACCACTCGCCTCAGACCCAGCCCAGAGCATCTCATCTTCATCAATAGCCATCCAACAATCTCCATCGATAAGGACTCATGTCTCATATTCCCGAGGCTGGCAATACGGGATACCTCTCATGCATACACATTGCACGATGCTAACTGACAATTTTTTTTAGGATAAAGTGACACACAACCACAGGGCACACCATGATGGCACATCTTTACCACAGTGTTGGCCGTCGTTAGTGCAGCATTGCCTCATAGCCTTAGGCTGAACCAGCAAGCTAAATATCTTCATGTCTAATGACAGTATCCATCCTTGTTCCCACAATCATTGATCCCCTTGTGGGGCAGGCCCTTCAATGTGTCCTTGGGACTCCCCTGCCTGCCCTCTCCACCCCGGCCTTCCGATCAAGAAGTCAGTCTGGTCCACGTCAAGTGAAACGTCACTCTGAACTGTTCAAATAAGGCCCTGTTAACTAAAGATCTTCCCCATAAAAGTGAAAACCTTTGCATCTGTGCAGGGAGCTGCCAATGTAAACATCCCATTGTGTCTGTGTAAGAAATGTCTGGCACAAGAGGAATTTGATCCTATTGAGCGTTAAGTAACAAAAGATTGGAGTCAGCAGACAGCCCCAAATCAGCCTCCATTTGGACCTGGGCCTCTTATCTGCGAAGAGCATTGACTCCACCAGCAAGAGTCAAACAATCACAAAATTCACAGGAACAATACACAAAGGAGCTGGGGGAACTCAGCGGGCCAGGAAGCATCTACAGAGGGAAATAAATAGTCGACGTTTCAGATTGAGACCCTTCATCTGGACCCGTCAAGTGTCCATTCCCTCCAGAGAAGCTGCCTGACCTGCTGCCCAGCATCTTGTGCGTTGCTCCAGATTCCAGCATCTTGTGTCAACATGTTGTAAAACCCCATCCAGTTCACTAATGTCCTGGGGAGGAACTCTACCTGCTTACTCAGCCGGCCTCTTTGTGACCCCAAACCTGCAGCAGTGTGGTTGATTCTAATAGCAAGAACTCAGTTATACTATAACCACAATGTTTAAAGGTCCAACAGCACTGAATACCTTCACCAGAAGAACTGCACTAGTTCAAGGAGGCAGCTCACAATCACATTTAATGTTAACGGTGGGACAATAAACACTGGCCTTGCTCCTGATACCCAAAAACTGAATTTAAAAAAGAGTCAATACTTTGTCCAGCTGTAACCAAGGAGTTCCATCTTTAATCTGTGATGTTTACAGTAGCAAATAAGTGCTGGGTCACCTTTTGTTATTTCAAGAATGGATACCTATAAACTTGGCCAATGAAAACAGTGTGTAGCGCCAGGGATTGGACGGTGACTATAAGTGAATCACACAGCCACGGCTACAAGTGAAGCCAACTCAGCTCTAACATGTGGCAGCTATCTGCGATTCTGACAACGCTGTCAGCCAGAATGATAGATGAGAGTTGTCTGTTAAACCATCAACACCTTTGTTCAATGTGAACTGCTGCCTGAATGATGTTTTGTTCTAACTGCTTTTCAAAACCAAGATAGAAGCCAAATTGAGACATCAAAGTAATGGAGTGTTTCAATGCCCAGAAATTCATCTCCTCCTCGCTGGCAACTCATGGACCACATCAGCCAATGAAGGGCACTCAATGCCAGAGCAATACCCACAAGCCCATGTAACGCTTGAGGATTGTCACTTGGGGAGCTTGATGTTGCAGCGACCTTGTTAAGTCATCTGATGTGCTCAGCACAGCTCCATTTGATGGCAATGTCTGTGAAAAGTGTGTTGACAGAAACTTCACTTTGCTGATTCTGCACCAAATCGGACTGTCTGATCAATCTGACAGATCCATTTATAAACTTTCGCCTATTAGTGCAAGTTGGATTCAACTTAAATTTGCATCTGGTGCCAGCAATGAGTTGCTGATTTTTTTTTGTTTGTTTGTTGCTGCCTGGTACAGTACATTACTTCACATTTCTTGCATCAAGTGATTTAATAGCAAATCCCAGAAGCAGAGCACGTTGGAACTCGTGCAGCTTTGCTGTACAAGGAAAAAAATACCTCCAATGGGCACATTGACCAATTTCAGTACCGGATTCACAAATTAAAGATCTCTCTGTGTGTTTCCACAGAAGTTTGTAGCCCCTGCGCTCATATTCCGGATATACTAACAATTGCTCCTAGTGCTAGAATTATGGGACCATACTTCACAAATTGTCAGCTGTGTTTATACTAATGTTTAATGAAAATGAAACCATGTCTGTTCTGTTCTCTGCAGAGTGCCAAACCTCACTGATCTGAAACTGTGGCAAATATTAAAGTGAAGAGTCAGTTCCCCTCTATTACAGTCACTTTCTCACCATGCATATTTAACATTGTGCCCCCACTTTTATCCCTTGTTCCCTCACTGGTAATTAAACAACGGTTGGAACGTATACAGCAATTTAACATCACTAATCTTACACTATTACATCGCAGGACAGCCTCCCCTCCATGGACCTACACTTCCCACTGCCTCGGGAAAGCAGCCGGCATAATCAAAGACCCCTCCCACCCCAGTCATTCGCTCTTCTCCCCCTTCCATCGGGCAGAAGATACAAAAGCATGAAAGCGCGTATAACCTGGCTCAAGGACAGCTTCTATCCCACTGCTAGAAGACTCTTGAATGGTCCTCTTGTACGATAAAGATGACCATTGATCTCTCAGTCTACCTCATCTTGACCTTGCACCTTCTTGTCTGCCTGCACTGCACTTTCCCTGTAACTGTAACACTTTATTCTGCATTCTGTTATTGCTTTTCCTTTTGTTCTGCCTCAATGTACTTATGTTTGGAATGATCTGTCTGGATGGCACGCAAACAAAAGCTTTTCACTGCATGTGACAATAATAAACCAATTACCAATAATGGACCAAGTGCAATTGTTCCAAAAGTAGCACTTGGTCAAAGAAATAAATTTTGGGGAGCATTTTAAAAGAGGAGAGAAAGGAAGGGAGGTTTAGGGGAGGAATTCCAGACTGGGGGGCATAAAACACTGAGGTGAATGAATATTCCAAATAGGAAGGAAAGGCCATAGAGGGGTCATGAGACTGGAGAGGTTGGAGAGATGAGAGCCAAGGCCATGGAAGGGTTTTGCACATGAGGGCAAAAGGCATGGCTGGGCTCAAAGAAAATGAAGGTGAGTGACCAGAGGGGCTAAAGGTGAGCAGGACCTGGTGGAGATTAGAATCGAGTTCTGGATAAACTCAAACATAAGGAGGAAAGGGGATGAGAGACCGTCAGTGATAGCACTGAGATAGCCAACTCTAAAAACCAGCATGATGGCATCAGTGATGGACTGACAGAGGTGGCTTCTGTTTCTTACAGTTCATCAAGTTGATATTGATAAACTAAGAAAAAAGACCCAAGACTCTGAAACACAGAACAAGAGAACAAGAACCCCCTTTAGTGCTTTCTTCAATCCTCACCTCAAATGATTGCATTGGTACCTTTCTCTCTTCCTGCTTTCACCTAAGCCACTGTCATTCACTGATCTATTTTGTATACCTCCAAACTTGGCTTCATGTCAAGGTTTGCCAGTTCCTCTGGGTGCTGTTACTGAATTAACGGTATTATTTAAATGCAAGTAGTAGTTGTTGTTGTTGAGTGCTCCATACGTGCTGGGAAAGGCTGTTGAGTGAGATATTTAATGCACAGCAAGTCCAGGCCTTGTACTGACACATTGAGAAGACTGGCTGTCAAAGGTGAGTCTTCCAGCATTACATTGCAACTACTCTGGAGCACTTAGCTAACTGAATTCCATTATTTCAGAAACCCATTCAATAAAAATCACCAACCGCTTTAACTGTGGTCGGCTATTATTATTTTGAAGAGATGCTTTGAAAGCTTTTGATCGCTTTCAAAATAACCCCAGCTTTCTTACATGGTGCTTTATTTTGACAAAACAAGAGCCACCCTTAAAAATACAGGTTCTGTTACTGGCAGGGATCTCAGCCGATCGATCCTGCAGGTACTTAGCACTGTTTGAAACCGCCAGAGAACTTCACACCAGCACTCTTTACAGCAAACTGTGTCATGCTAACAGGCCAGTTGAGGCCCATCATTTGAATAAGCTTTCGCTTCAAACTGATCTGAAATGCAAACTATGATTCTGCTGCAGAGTTAAGGCCAGCAGTGAGAATCCACCTTGAGGAGCTGAACTCTTAACACTGCTTCACCATCTCAGCAACTTCTCTGTTAACAGCCGCCAGCACGTAAGATAGTCTAAATGTTTCTCTGCTGGTTGAGCAGACTGGCGGGGAACTTAAATAAATCTTTATTTCTCTATGTTTTAATGTAACTCTTGCCGTCAGTTATTGTTAAAATTTAACTGCTGTCTGGATGCCTCCAAGCAGAGCTCCAGTGCTCCATTCCACGACCGAGGAGCTATGCAAACCTCGTCTGATCCCAAATCAACCTGAGCAGGTAATTATCTGTGAGTGCTACTTGTGCATTGTGCTTGTAAAGATAACTTCACTGCTATTGTCTTCTGAAAGGATGTGCTATTTAAAAAAATTGCTTCAGAGCTAATGGAAGCTTCAGCCCCTGATTGCAGTTACTCTGGCACCTTGAATTATATCAGCACACTTATTGAAATATGGAACATGCAAATGCCCAAAGGCTTAGCCGAATCCTGCTAAGCTTTGGCTTGAAGACACTGATAGATCTGTCAATGAGTGATTCACAAGAAAGATCTATTTTGAAACAAAAACATACTCATCACACAGAGCCAGTTGTCGTTGAAAGGACATGAAACCACATTGGCTTGATTTTACGTACCGCACTCATTAGGGAGTCTAACACACTGACAGCGAATGCAGTCCCACACGCAAATGGCTGCGTCAGATACAACTCGGTGTCTGGATCGTCGTCATCATCTTGGTCCAAGAATTGAACATTGGAGTCATTCACTGGAGGGAATAAAGGAAAGACAAGGATACATCAGCACACACTGACCGATCCAGGGAGGGACAAGAGTTCTTCGACAATCACCAGCGGCTTTAAAGGATTGCAATGTCTAAACTTTGCTTCTAATTTATTTCATAATTCCATGCACAGTGACAAGCAACTGGAAGTTAGTCTCTGTTTTACAACCCCGAGTTTGCCTTCAGAGAGTAAATCTAGCAGAAATAAAGAATTTGTTCTTAAGTTCTTTTCCCCTTTCTCAGACTTTTGAGGAGAGCTTTAGAAAGAATCATCAGTCAGCATGACAGAGGCCGATGAAGACGCTACAGCAAACTGTGAGCCACAATACTATGGAAAAAAAACTGCAAGGACAGAGGGTAAGGGGAACAAGGGACGCTCTGTGAAAATAATAACTGTTAGGAGAAAAAAAAATTCGAAGGACACAGCCAAGGCAGGCAACGTCAATCACAGCTAGCGAAAGAAAGAGTGCGACAGTGGAGAAATCCCTCTCAGCCAAATGAAAAGAGGAGCTATGGAGCAAGGTGAGGCTGTGTAAGAAGAGAAAGGGGCTGCTTACCCAATTCAGTTATCATTGGGATGTTGGCTCCAATGTTTTTTTCCTGACTGAATGAAACCAAAGGGAGCAATTTGCCAGGTTTAACTAATAATGAATGAGAAATTGGTAAACAGGAGAGTACAAAAGACACAAGAAAGAGAACACACAGGTAATACTTTCAATAGCACCAATACGGAGCAGCAATTCATCAAATATTTACAGTTTCTAAACAAAGAAAAGGTTTTTGTTAATTAGTTACAAAGGAGAACAAGCTTAAAGTTACTTTAAGCTTGGACTCATTTGTCCATGGTCCCCAGCTAATGAGGTGTTCATTATAAGTTTCTCTTTAGTTTTCTTCTCTTCCTTCCTGAAGGCAGTGGTGACAACATTACTACCCACGTTGGAGTGTCCCAAGCACAAGGACCCAGTAAGATTGGCTGGTGGAGGGGAGGGTTAACGTACCCAAGGTTAATCCTGTCTTTGTTAATGCCCAATGCCTGGTAACTGGAGAGGCACTACAGTCGCAAGTCTGAACCCCTCTTCACCACCACTGGGTCGCATTAGCTGAAATAAAGCGCAGGATCCTACACTGCATGGCTCCTTCCCATGAGGTGTTTCTCTCTCCACACTCCAACCCTCCGCCCCCAGGAATACAAGACAATACTTTAATCGAAACTGCTTGTTGTCCTTGAAAGAAAAACTTCAGTGAAGTTATTATTATGAAAATTACCACTGTCATTCAGCTGCTGTCAGTAGAAATCACACATCACATAAGCATAAACAACCCCTGCCAACAAGTCCAATACTTAATAGTAAGGTGCTCAGTGGCTTGCATTGCTACTGAGCATACAGATGATGTGTGTCTTTGCGAACCTGGATGCATTAACAGTGTGCAAGTATTTTGGTTTGGGTTAGCAGTGTACAATTAAATGTCCACTCAACACTGACAGCTCAAGGCTGGTGGTGTCAAATGATTAAACAACTGTGCTTTGTCACAAAGAGACCTGTAACAAGCAGGGGCAACGAGGAATCGTGTCTTGGCTGAGACATGTTTGGCTCGTGTACCAGGCCAGTAATGAATTTTCTGAGCTCAGGTGCCTTCTGGCTGGAATTCAACAAGGGAATTAATGCCAATCTAATCACTAGTGGAGCCTGCAGCTAATGCCAGGTGTACAGGTGGTAACTCAAGTTCTCCCTTAAACATTGTGCAGAAGACGTTTACCAGGAGGCTCCTTGGATTAGAGGGCATGTGTTATAAGGCGAGGTTGGACAAACTTGGGTTGTTTTCTCTGGAGCGACGGAGGATGAGATGAGACCTGATAGAAGTTTATAAAATTATGAGATACACAGATAGATAGCTGGTATCTGTTTCTCTCCAGGGTTGAAATGTCTAATACTACATGCATTTAAGGTGAGAGGTGGAAAGTTCAAAGGAGATGTGAGGGACACGTTTTTTTACACAGAAGAGCGGTGGGTGCCTGGAATGCACTGCCAGGGATGGTGTAGGAGGCAGATACGTTAGAGGTGTTTAAGAGGCTCTTAGATTGGCACATGGAATATGCAAAGAATGGAGGGATACGGACCATGTGCAGGCAGAAAGAATTAGTTTAATTAGGCATCATTAGCTTAATTCATTTGGCACAACATTGTGGGCCGAAGGGCCTGTTCCAGTGCTGTACTGTTCTATGTTCTAAATGTAGCAACTGGAAAACCCTGCCAAGAGCCAAGATAAGTTTTTGTTTAACTTGATCAGAAGAAAGTGGAAAGAACAATGCAATACTCTGCTTATAGGTCAAAACAAATTAATAGCTTGCAGGTTATGGAGGTCATTTCACAAGAGATATAGCTGTCTGTTTATGATTCAGCAGTGTTGACAGTTTTATATGAATGGTCATGTTTATATTCAACATTTGCAATGTGCTGCTGGTCTTTTTATCTTCTACAAGCTGCTATCTTTAGAATTTGTTTTAGCAGGAGATGAAATACTCAAGTTGCTGAACACCGTTGCTCTAAGTTAGGGCTAGTCATGGGGAAAGTCACGGGGAAAGTCGCGGGCTGGATCGGGATCACTACTGCTCATACTTGCCCAAGCGGATCTGGCTGGACCTCAGCACCTGAGAGCTTCAGGTTCCAGCCCCAGAGCAACCACTGACAGCCAGCAAAATCAGGACCAGAGATTTGCTTTCTGTTAAAGCTGAAAATGTTGGAGACATTTAAAAAAATAATAAAATCTAAGTAACTAGTTAAAAAAAACAAAAAATAAAGTTCGTTAAAATACCTAAAATTACTAGAAGTGTAACAATAATCTTCCTTTCTACAGGGTGAGAAGCCTCATTCTGTTACTCACTGCCTGAAAGGGTAGTGGGGATGAAACCCTGCTCACATCTAAACAATACTTGCATGTGTACTTGAAGAGCTGTGACCTACAGAGCTGCAGACCCAGTGCAGGAAGGTGAAACTAGGCTGAATAACTCTATCGTAGGTGATGGTTTCACTGTGTTGTAAATGTTCAATGGTTCTATGAGCTCCTTAAGTCCTTGCTAGCTGGCGTTCAGCAGCGAGACATGGTGACAAAGTGCCCTGAAGTCTATTGTCAGTCAGTTTCAGACTGAAGTCTAAGACTTGCTCCACTGTGAATGTAGCTCCCTTTAGAATCACCAGACACAGTCAGGAAGATTCACCCCATTACTACCTTTGATCAAACATGCAGCTGTACAATGAGAAGCAAATGTTGCCCTAAGCCTCTTGTTTTTTTCAGGTATTTCACAGGTAGTTCATTCATATTTCTGTAAAGCAACCACATCAGAAATGGAAACGTGTTTCCCATTTGGAGAGTAGATGAACTATGTACACCTTGTGGTATTACTTTTGAAACATTGTTGTATCAGCCACTGCTGTTAGTTGGGAGTCAGCTATCTCCAATAAAGAATGTTTTGTTCATAGCTTTACCTCTGACATTTGCCTTGTAAGCATATTCTCCTAACAGTCAATGGAAAAACACCATTTTTGATTTGGAAACCTTGCTAGATCATCAGATTGTCGTAGCAACAAATCAATAGCTTAGAGTCATAGAGTCATACTGCAATCAAGTTCATGTTAAATGTCGTTAATGTACCTGCCTCAACCACTTCCTCTGGCAGCTCATTCCACATACTGACCACTCTCTGGGTGAAAAAGTTGCCCAGCAGATTCCTATTAACTCTCTTCCCTCACACCCTAAACCCATGTCCTCTAGTGCTTGATTCCCCAACCCTGGGAAAAAGACCGTGCGCATTCACCCTATCTATACCCCTCATGATTTTATACACCTTGATAAGATCATGCCTCATTTTCCTATGCAATGAATAAAGTCCCAACCCGCTCAACCTCTCTCCATAACTCAGTCCCTTGAATCCCGACAACATCCTCGTAAATCTCTTCCGCACTCATTCCAGCTTAAGGGCACCTTTTCTATAGCAGGGTGACCAAAACTGAACATAATATTCCAAATACAGCCGCACCAATGTCTTGTACAACTTGTCACATCTCTGCACAGAGCAGTGAAGCAGTATCTCCATCTGAGATCCCGTGGTAATGTTACCTGATACCTTTTTTATCAGATTGTTGTTGTACGTACAGTTACAGAAAATTAATATTAAATTGTGCCAAAATTATTGGGCTTACCAAGGTTATTGGTACAGTGGAAAAATACAATCTGCAAAGTAACGGCAAGAAATGCACCCAGGTTTCCTACACCACGGGCGGTCTGTGTTACAGATATAAAGAACAATAAGCCGACTGGAATGAAAAATCATATGTTGATGGACATTGCCAGCTCTAGCCAATCTGTTTGAAAGTGCAGTTGGAATTTTTTTTGCATTAAACCCTTACAAAAGGGGTTACTATTAATTCTCTCTCTTAAATAAAGTTTAAATTCTGGTTAAAACAAGATTTTGCTCAAAGGCACTGGCATACAGTATTTCATGGATCAATGCTCATTTTCCCCATCGAACTGATCAAGATACAAATTAATTAAGATGTTTAGTTAAAACTTGGGTTAGAAGCGTTAACAGCTCAGGGCAACTCCATGCTTCATGTGAATCTAAAATCAGATAAAAAGTAGTAAGAATGCCTGTTGGAAGCTGGTCTCCCCAGGATTTAGGCAACCCAGTGGCTTGTCTCTGGAACAGATCAACATTTCACTCCCGTTCTTCTGAAAAGTTTTTGTTTATTCTCTTTCTGACAGGTCCAGAGGACAATCTGTTTTTTAAAAGCAGGATGCTGCGGTGAGAAAAAGCTATAAGGCACAGATCGGAGAGAATGTAGCCCAGGGACTGTGGAGCAGAAAGCAAAGGAATTATCCTGTTGAAATTGAGTAAAATTATCCGCTAACGTGAGGCAGTAATGCAAGTGCATTATTTTTTATATCTGATACAAAGCTGACCTCACTTATCTTTTGTGTGTTCACTATACCATGAAACAAAACAGATTAGTGACATGGTCTGCAGGCAAAGGCATGAGCTCCAGCTCACATATTAAGGGGAATATATTTACACATCCTTATCAATTATACAAGCAAATAGACAGTAGTGTGAGTCATCGTGTCTTGGTTATACAGCACAACAACAGGGATCTTTAGCCCATCAAGTCCATGCCCAGCATCTACACTATTCCCATTTTACTGTTCCCACTTTCACCTCAACTTCCCCAAGATAATTTCCACCCACTTACACACGAGGGGTAATTTATCACGGCCAACCATCCTACCAGCCTGCACATTTTTGGAATGAGGGAGGAAACTGGAAGAAATCCATGCAGTCGCGGGGAGAACATACAAACCCCACACAGACAGCACTGGAGATCAGGACTGAACGCAAATCACTGAAGATGTGAGGCAGCCGCTGTACTAACAACTGTAGTACTAGTTACTGTGCTGTTGTCTCCAGTAAGATAGCCTGACTGCTTGATGCCACTAAATACAAGGATTATCAACCTCCAACAGTCCAAAATTTTAAACAGGAGAGGAATCTCACTTGTAATGACCACATTTAATGTTTGGGTGGGTTTTCACCTTTTTGAAATTCTTCCAGCGATTCTGCATAAAAGGGTTAGATATTAAGAGGGTGTGAATATGAACAAAATGAGTTGTATTCAGTGTAACGAGCAACTTAGTTTGTTTTACACTATAGATTGGCCTGTTCTACACTACAGATTGTCACAGGGTGGTGTGTATGCTGGTATTCAAGGGGGAAATGGATCAATTCCTGATTCAGCAAAGATTTAGAGGAGAGCAGGCACAGATTAACAAAAGGCACAAGGATTATTGGTCAGATTAGGTCCCAAAATAGAGCCAAAGAGATTGGCTGGATGGATCATTCTGTTAAGTACTCAGTGTAGATGGAATAAAACCTTACACTCCCAGGGCAGACACATCAGGAATACAGGGCTGTTGAATAAATTGTGTTTTTATGTATAATAAAAGTAAACTTTACTCTTAATTTGTGCTTGGACCTCAAAAGCACCACAGAACAACTGATACAGTTCTTCCTTTAGATGTACTCTAACTTGCTGGTTAACATGGTAGTTAAGATGAGCAATCATTAGAACCTAATTATAAAATTATAATTTTTAATATATCCAGAGGGCAGGACTAATTATCCAAAGCCAGGGAGTACAAATCCCAACCTGACAGATGGGGAATTTAAACTTGGCATAATCATCTGGAATCATAACAAAAATAGTCTGAGCAATGCTGACCATGAAACTTAGAAACTGTCACACAAACCCATCTGTTTGGCCCATATGTGAGCCCAGACCACACCAACGTGAGTCTTAAAATGGTGGGCCACTCAGTCCTATCAAGAAGGCTCAACACCAACTTCTCCAAGGCAACTGGTGATGGTCAATAAATGACAGTCTCACCAGCAACATCTATATCCCGTAAGTGAATATTAAAAATCTGAGCAGCAGTGGTATTCAACAGATATCAAGGATTATTCTTGGAGAAAAGATGTTTTAACTTAAATTTAATGCAAGAATCTTGGAGATTCTTTTGGATAAATTCCCAGGTAATGAATAATTAGGTGCATTCTGCTTTGGTTTATAGGACTGGCATTTAAAGGAAGGTGACTTTCCTCTTAGAGTTATTTTCTCTGGTTTACATAGACAGTCACAATATGTGATGTGACCTGTGTGTAGTGTAGCAGTTAGCGTAATGCTATCACAGCACCAGCGACCTGGGTTCAATTCCGGCCGCTGTCTGTAAGGAGTTTGTATGTTTTCCCCGTGTCTGCGTGGATTTCCTCCGGGTGCTCCGGTTTCCTCCCACATTCCAAAGACCTACTGGTTAGGAAGTTGTGGCGTGCTATGTTGGCGCCGGAAGAGTGGCAACACTTGCGGGCTGCCCCCAGAACACTCTACGCAAAGATGCATTTCACCGTGTGTTTTGATGTACATGTGACTAATAAAGAAATCTTATGTTACAGCTGTGGTTGCGGTTGGCACTAAGACCAACATCTGCTGGTTCAGTAAATCCCACCATCAAAAGGGCAAGTTAAAACCAGTGGAACAGACTACAAGGGACCTGATAGGTGGTGATGTGAAGCTTGATTCCATCTGCCAGAGGGTCTTCAGTCCAGTGGTGGACTAGCAGTTTGGACCACATCCTGACCTCCAGTGCTGTCCATGATGGGCAAGAAGATACCAGGCCACAACGTGCTGATGGCTAGTCCATGGTTCCTTAGAGAATTGGTAACAAGCTGCTTGTGTGCACAACACATGCTCCATGCTTCCTCACCTACACACTGCAGCCTGGAATTGTGCAATGTTTTTGCAACGTCCCTTCAATGAGGTTTTTGGGAAACACTGCACATCAAAACCCCAGCTGTAGGCCAGGCATCCAGCAATGGCTGCATTAATTTAAAAGGTTAGTTTTGGTAAGAATTTTCATCTATTTGATACAGAACTAATGTAGACACGATGGGCCGAATAACCTCCTTCCACGTCGTGGCAAGTCCATCAAGTAACTTCCCCCTTGCAGAGTCAGACTGTAGGATTTTAATGGTTCCATTTCTGCGTTGAGTTTCAAGCCAGGATAGAAGCAGGCAGCCACAAGGCATTGTCAGAACACTACTAGGAGTTCTTATCCCATGAAACAGTAAACCCAACTTGCTATATCGAGTTTAATTTGCATTTGGAGTGCCGTATCTTCGAAATGAGTTCGTCTTTTCACAGCACGTAGAAATCATGCGGTAATTTTCTTCCCAGACCAGTATCTGGCCAGCGGTTGCTGGGTTATTTATGCAGCAGTAACGCCTTAACATTACACTTGTTGTTATTGTCAACTAATTCTGGGCCAATGCATCAACTCACAATGTTACCCCAGGTTCCTGTTCTTTAATACAATGACTCACAAGGTGATAGTAGATTTAAAAGTCAGAAAGTGTCTCCTTTAAGATTGCCAGTGTGCATACCACATAAAAAAAAGGATTGTTGCAATTATTGCAGATTACACATGACATGCTTAACGTATCCTAAACATTTATCAGTAACTAATTACAATTATCTCCTGGTGAACTTGCACTAATCATGTCACGGTTGTTAACCTCTTGTGCAAATAATTCACTGTGTGAAGCATTGAGATGTTGCAATGAGAGAAAGCATTTTATAAATGTGCGTCTTATTAGTGTAGAAAACAAATTAAGGTGGTGAGCACTCACGATAAAATCAGAAACAACAAGGGTATGAAGGTTAAACACGGCAGGATTCTATTTGACAACCCTAGGATCTTGACATAATTTATATGAAAGTGACTACATTAAGTTAACACTCAGCTTCAGGAGGTTAAATCCACTAAATCCAGCTTCCAAGAACCTAGACGCACTTATGCTTCCTGCAGAGCATGCCAGTAGAAGACAGTTCAGTTCTTTATTTACTCACAGACTTCAACAGCTTCCACGTTCCAAAGGCCTATTTATTTGAGGACAGCAGAGAGTTGTTGGTGGGAGTAAATGCTGCTTTGCTCATCAGTAATGCTAAAGGGCCAATTATAAGGTCATGGACACATCACACACCCCTCCCTTCTTTAGGAAATAATTGTCATCAGTTACTGATAAATGTCCGGGATAAGTTAACTATGTCGTAGGGTTGTTGGTGGGAGAAAAGCTGTTTCATTCAACAGCAATGCCAAAGGACAAATATAAGGTCAGGGACCCATTGCACACCTTTCCCTTCATTAGGGAATATTTGTAATTAGTTACTGATAAATATCTCGGATGTGTTAACCACACCAGGCACAATCTGCAGTAAATGTAACAATCCTTGTGCTGTGCACACTGGTAACCTCAATGGAGAGACTTCCTGACTTTGAACTACAAGTGCCTTGTGAGGCATTGCATTAACGAACGAGGAGAGGGAAATGTGAAGAGGTTAATTCAATATTGACTGCTTTGCACTACCAAAAGTTTAAATTATCAAGACACTTAATAAGGGGAGAAAGAAAAGAACAACTTGGCCTGGGAATGTCTGGAAGACTTGGCGAGAGACAGAAGGTAGAGCCAAGGAAATGCTAATCAGGTAAGTGACACCTGGCCTGCTAACAGGGCAGGGCTGAATTATTATTATTTTCGAAGAAGCTAGATAATTTTTTGTTTACTTCTTTGCTTTTGCAAAACTTTCTGCTTGTGGTGTCACCTCACTAAGTGCTGATCAGAAGTATATGTTATGGATTTAAAACTTTAAAAACTTTATTTATACAGCACAGTAACAGGCCCTTCCGGCCCAATGAGCCCACACCACCCAATTACACTCGTGTTAACCTATTAACCTGTACATCTTTGAAATGTGGGAGGAAACTGGAGCACCCAGAGGAAACCCATGCAGTCAGAGGGAGAACCTACAAACTCCTTACAGACAGCGGCGGGAATTGAACCCCAGTCGCTGGCGCTGTAATAGCGTTACGCTAACCGCTACGCTACCGTGCCAATTATTGAATGCAGTTTTAATACCAAGGAGATCCATCGTTTTGATCCTTGGTCCACACTATCAATTGACTGCAAGGTTGCAAGGAAAAGTAGGACCCATTTATGGAACAAATCAAAGGTACTAATGAAAGGAATGATTTATAACAATTTCATTTTGTACATTACATCAGTTAGGCAGCAGTTTTGCAAACCTACTCGTTAATCTGTATATCACATCACCAAATGTAGAACTGTGGTGGCAGAGGAGGGTGTCAACTGACCCATTGTATCTATGGAGATACCCGAAGAGCAACGTCGTCAATGCCATCTTTCCTGTAACCCAACAAATTCTCTCTCAAGTGCTGACCCAATTCCCTCCTAAATCACTGAACAATCCTGCAATTAATCCTTCTAGTGGTGTCATGATGTAAAAAGATAAGGATTTTTCCAAATATTTCTGCCAGGTTCTATTGCAATATTTAGAAACAAATTATGGATGCTGTGGTAACTATTCTCAGTTTCATGATAATCCATTTAAAACACAGTTAAGATACACGTGGTCAGCATTGCACTTTCTACCTAATCTATAAAAGGTGACCTAATGTGACACGTTATTGAGTCCCTGGGTCATTGATTGGGCTGTGCTGCATTAGCTGGTCTCAGCTGAGTTGGTCCATAGCCACCCTTGGCCTACTAGAAGAAAAGATAGCACAGGTTGAACCAAGGACCTCCTAGGTCTAAATGATCAGCAGCATTTCCTACATTTATCTCTGGGTCATTAGTGGAGGAAATTCAGTGCTGACTAAACTCGTTACAAATTCAATAGTGTACTGAAAAAATAAAGGTCTTCCTCAACAGTCAACTCTTTACCTTTGGATCTTTGATCTGTCAGGTTACAACTGGCTGCCCGTTGGCACGTCCGGGCCTGAATTTTGCTCTCAGCTGGAGTCAGTACGGATTCCAGCCATCATCCAATGTGTCTGTGCTGTCGTCCTCAAAGTTTCATCCTCATTCTTCTATTAAATTAATTAAGGAACCTACAGCATCCAGCTACTTTCTGAACAGATGTAGCAATCCTCTAAGGCTTTTTAACAAATCCATTGCTCTCAAGTTCTAGGAAACACCTTCAATCAAGAACTAAGTATATTGAGGTAACAACAACCAGTTCCTTTTAAAAACACAAGAGTTCGCATTGGTAAATCCATTGGAAACAAATCACCGGAAATTTGGATGCTATAAATCTCCATTCTGCACATACACTCCATCTCCAAAATTTACTTGGTTATTTTATGAAATTTGCAGGAACTAACTAACAGCTACAAACCAAAACAAAAGAAATGACCATTCCTGGTATGTCCCACAGCCATCATTAGGACATATGGGGGTTTCCTGGGGTATTTCATCCAACGAGGATCATTGATGAAAATACCAGCACGGGAATGTCACTTCAGAGTGATAGCCATCCTCAGCTGCAAGGGTTAAATGCATAATATTGTGGCAACTGTGCATTGTATTTCACTTCTCAAATTTGTTTGCAGTGAAGTCAATATTTGGAAGCCAAATGCAATTTGCAACTGCAAACTTTGCGTCCAGCATTTGCATCTAGGGTGAAATTTTCAGTTGCGTAATCTCAAGTCCATAACTTGGGATTGCTGTTGGCAAATGCCAAATGTGTCATGTGACCAACAGGATAATTTGACACATGCCCACTGAAACACTGTTAGTGATAATGGAATAACAAAGCACAACCCACCCAGAGGAAGAAGCCCCATACCTAGCTCAGTCATCATTGGGATGTTGGCTCCTGTGGTAACAGGAAGTCTGTCGGACCAGGCCATGGACGGGACTGTTGTCTGGTGATGTTCTGTCCATCCCCGGCGGTGTGAATCCTATGAAAGAATAAGAAGTCATAAAATCACATGTCTATCTCTCCTCATCAGAGGGGGTGAACACGGGCCCCTCGCCTCACTGAATGACCCCACTATCTGGTTCTGTGGCAACAGCACGTCGAGGTGACCCCACATGGGATAACCCTCCTGTAGGGTGCAAATAATCTCCGATCGTTGAGACTTGTTGTAGGTCCAAACACTCGGTAGTATTTCCTCACTAATGAATACATGTGTAGTGTTGACAGAGTTGGCAAACTGTAACTTTTTATTTGTACAGAATACACAAAAGATCAGCTTGAATGGAAGACTAAAAAGTAAAGTGCTGTCGTAAGCCCTCATTATAAAGCTCTCTGATGTACCACAGTTCTTGATGCAACATGCGTTGCTGATAAATAAAGTATATCAAACTCCAGTCCCTCTACAGAAACATGATTTTCGCATGGTTCCTGAAGGGAGTGTTATAGTGAGGGGCTGCAGTACAAAGGAAACTGCCAACATCTTAAGTCAGAGAAGTGACATGTGCTTTAAAGCCAAACACCCCCAAAAAATGGTTAGAAATTCTAATTGAAGTGATGAGCATCAACTGATCAGACACTCCTCAATTTGGAAATGTGAGGCACAGTGAAAGAGCAACTCCTGTGGCTTCTCTTAAACCCAGTTCTCTTCCCTCCTTTCTAATCTTTTTTAGATCAGAAACTCCATCCTGCATGCTTTTCTTCCAAATTCATTTTCGTTTTGGTGCCTGCATTAATGTTTTAATACCAAATCGACCAAGCCCACTAGCAGTAACCTGAAATAATTTAATCAATAAAGGTCACTTGATCCTATTTAGCATTTACAGGTTTCCCATCATGTTGCTGATATTAATTTTACATGTTTCCCATTTTGCTACTACATAGTGAACATAAATCCTTTTTAATCAGAAATGTTAACATTCAACATCCTAAAAAACCCACAAACATGCCATTTCTTTTGAAGTCATAGACCTTGACATTTTTCATTTTCCATGTTCACAAGTCAACACCTAAAGCCAGTAATGCAGTATACATAATACATAGACTTCAGGTTCTTTTAGAGAGAGCTTCAGGCCATTAGTTAATGCTGACACAATAAAACCCAGGCTGTTGCCTTTTAGAATTGTTATCTTTTCTTAAAAAAAAAACATACTGATCTTAAAGTTTTTAACAAAATGAACATTCTTCCAATTGACTTTTTAAGGAACTCTCTGAAATTGTTTCTTTCAAATGGGAAATGTATACTCATTTTATATTTTTAGAAAGCTTCAACTTAAATGAAGAGTTTATAATACACTTGAATATCAAGGATAAAGCTTCCGTTAATGGTTGAAGACTGCAGAGATGATCAGGTTCAGTTAGTCAATCAAAGCATTGCATTTATTCCAGGCATTGTCTTGTTTCTCCCCCAAGTAACTTGTGGCTAGCAGTTCCTGTTGAAGCAGAGTTGGTAATGTATCATTCAGGATGCTATTAATAAATTTTATTGTTATTAATAAAAACAAGGGTCTTATTATTTGCATGCAAATTTCCTGGCTAGTGTTTAGTTCTCTATATGTCATCAAGCTCTGTGAACTTTAACAAGCTCAATTTATATAATAACCTATCCTTACAGAAAAAGACTGAGTGAATGAGGAGGTCAAAATACCTGGAAACAAAATCATTTAATATCACTAATGAAATAAACAGAACTGTTTTGAAGCAGACATTAAATGCCGAGCACGTTGAAAATCTTACTGCCATTACCCTTCACTCAAATTGTTATGGATGTTTGCTGTCTCAATAAAAAAGGAAGTAACTTTGAGTTCTGAACAGTGGCAGACTCATGTTAATTAATGAGGGAACTTTGGAACCTTTGGGAAAATCAGAACTCAATGAACACTTAATGCATGTATGGGAATTACTACACAGCACTACTGCATTCAAATCAAACCTGACATTCCATAGTCTGTCCAAAGAATGTTTAATGGCCTTGGCAGCATTAGAATTATACAGAATAACCTTGATGCACATGAAACATGTATTAGTGAGGCTGGGAAGTAAAGAGAAATGATCGGACAAAGGCCGATGCTTGGGTCATCATTATTTAGTCCTCTCTGCAAAAAGTCAAAGCATTTATTGCATTTAATTCCCCAGCCCAGAGGACTCCTCTACAAGATGCTGACATTCTGTATAACACACTGTTCAGGCTTTAGAACTCCCCTGTTGTTTGAGACTCTTAGTTACTGCGGCCATGCATGGGAACTAATACGGGAATAATGAAAAGGGAAGCTGACAGTGTGCCTCTGTAGTATTGGTGACTGAGGACAATTTTATGCAGAATGAAGATCAAGGCAGTGAGTGACATATTTTAAGAGGGTGATCATTCAGTGATGCTTACCAGATAACTGAACTCAAACAATTGAAGGATAGAAAAACAACCAGTCAACAAGATAAATAAAACTCAATGACTGGATTAAATACTTTTTAATATCACATTAGTATCTGCTGCAACATAAATTATGCAAATTTCAAACCAAAGCTTATGTGAAAATTATGCAGATTATAACTTGATTAGGCTTCTATCAGGAGATCCAATTTGGCTTTTTTTTATCTATTAAGCTCCAATAAATGAAGCATCTGAATAGGTCCCCTGAGCAGCTGCAGTAATAACTGCACCAGCAGTTGTTTCAGCGTTTGATGTTCAAGTAGTTCTGCACATAGAAAGTGGTGGGAGGAATGAGGGCAAAGGATTGTTCTTCTCAGTGGATGAGTTTATATTTCAGAGGTGACAAAACCAAGCAGCATTGACTAACCCGGAACATGGAAGTCAGTCTCTCCCGTCACCCTGGGTGTCACAGTAATAAACACAAGAGTAATAATATACTAACATTCATTTAAGTGCAAGTGATTGAAATATAGACCAGCAGACTGGTTGCAGGTATGGTAATGAGATCACCGGTCAGTCACACAGTTCCATGTTGGGGCACAAAGCAATTATTAATGGGCTGCCCTCTAGTTTAGTCATCACTGGCTTCTCTCCTAATCAAGGCGCAGTGGAGATAAAAAAATGTTTTGAGTGAAGAGAAAAAAATGATCATATAACCAACTAAAAGTATATTTAACCTCTGCAGTCATAATAAAGACAATGTGTGGCCACAAGTATTGATGGATAATTTATTTTATAGGGGCGCTATCCCTTCACTGGCACAGTTGCTCCACCTTCTGTGCTGTGGGATTAGTGCGGAGGATGGAGGGGTCAGGGTTGCCTCAAACAGGGACCTCATTTTCCCAATCAAATTGCTCCTCACCACTTTCCGAATGTACTCCAGGGTTTGTAATTCAGCAATTTTCATGTGTTCTTGGCAACAAACATTATACGGAGCCTGAAGTGGACCTCCCTGGGTTGTACCTTTTGGAAACCAGATCTTAATACGGAAATATAGTATTGTCTTTTCCCAGGGTTGGGGAATCAAGAACAAGAGGGCATAGGTTTAAGGTGAGAGTGGAGAGATTTAACAGGAACCTGAGAGGCAACATTTTCACCGCAGGGTGGTCAGTATATGGAATGAGCTGCCAGTGGAGGTGGTTGAGGCAGGTACATTAACAACATTTAAAAGGAACTTGGATAGGTCCATGGATAGGAAAGGTTTTAGAAGGATATGGGCCAAATGTGGGCAAAATGGGACTGGCTTAGATGGGAATCTTGGTTGGCATGGACCAGTTAGGTTGAAGGGCCCATTTCCGTGCTGTGTGACTCTACGAAGATATGGGCAATGAACACTATCCACACTGAAATCGTTAGTTTTGTAAAGAAGTGTGAGGAATAATTTGATATTCTGAACTAACGCAAACTAAATTACTCCCATCAAGAAGCCAAAAAATGAACTGTTGGAAGGAAGGTAGAGTGCTCCAGTTATTCTTGTATATCTATAATGGCTATGAAGTCCTATGTAAAGTTCCTTTGGGAACCTTACGCATTTTAGCAAGGGAGTAAGACTTGCAGGAGAAATAGAGTGGCCTTTCTATGGTCTTGATTCTCCTATTTATTGTCTAAAACCTTTCTTTTACATGATATAAACTGAAGAAATCATCAATGTGCATTGTCTGCTGCAAGGTGAAAACTTGGTGAAAATAAGAGCTCTTTAAGCATTGCCATGGCATCTTGTATACCCACCTTCAGGGATAGACAGAGCCTTGGTTAAATTTCTCATTGGAAAGATGGCATCTCTGACATTGAAGCACTGCCCCAGACTGCATTGGAATATCAAATTTGGCTTCTGTACAAACTTCTCCAGAATATGCTGGATCTGGGCATCACTGCCAAGGCCAGCATTTATTTCCCCTCCCTAACTGTGGGGGTTGCAAGGTGACATGATGGTGCAACTCTGTCACAGTTCCAACAACCTGGGTTCAATCCTGACCTTGGGTGCTGTTTGTGGGAGTTTGCATGTTCTCTTTGTGGGTTTCCTCCACGTCGAACGTTGACAGTAAAGCACAAGAACAGGCCCTTCAGCCCACAATGTCTGTGCCAACCATGATCCAACTTAGTCACAAAGGCCTGCACATCATCCCTATCCCTCCATTCCCTGCCTGTTCATCTGTCTGTCTAAAAACCTCTTAAATGTTGCTATTTCATTTGCTTCCACCACATCCCCTGGCAGCATGTTCTGGCACCCACCACTCTCTCTGTAGAAAACTTACCTCGTAAATCTCCTTTAAACTTTCCCCCTCTCACCTTAAATCTGTGCCCTCTAGTATTTGACATTTCCACCAGGGAAAATGACTGATTACCTACCCTGTCTAGGCCTGTCATAATTTTATATGCTTCTATCAGGTCTCCCCTCAGCCTCCAACACTCCAGAAAAAACCAGTCCAAGTTTGCCCAACCTCTCCTTATAGCTAATACTCTCTAATCCAGGCAACATACTGGTGAACCCTCTTTGTATCCTCTCTGGCAACCAATGGGGCAACCAGAACTGCACATAACACTCCAAATGTAGCTAAACTAAAGTGTTATGCAGCTGCAACGTGATTCCTGACCTTTATATTTAACACCTCAACCAATGAAGCCAAGTATGCCGTATAACTTCTTTACCAGCCTTTCTACTTGAGTTGCTACTTTCAGGCTGCTATGGACTTGCACATCCCATGTCTTAAAGATGTCTTGTAGGTTAATTGGTGACGATAAATTACAGGAACCAAAATGGGAGGTTGGCGGGCATCTGAGAGGGAAGAGGTTCCAATGTTACAGGAAATATATCAAGGGGAATGGGACTGATGAGATTACTCTGGGAAAATTGCTTCGGCCAAATGGCCCCCTCCTGTCTTGTAATAAATGTGTTTGAAGAATCATCCATGTTGAAGTCACATGTAATCCTTCAAGGATGTTAATGAACAAGAACAGTAATGATTGTCTTTTTAAATTCAGGATTATTAACCTGAATTTAAATTCCACAGATACCACAGTGGGAATTTAACTCAGGTCTCTGGACTGTTAGTCCAGGCCTCTGGTTTACAAGTCTGATAATTTAAACACTACCACCACTGTCCCCTATCACAATATGACCTGGAAATGATTGTTATTGCATTAAACAATCTTTAATTGCGAAACACTGAATACAACAACATTATAAGAGTGAAATTGTGGGTATATTGAGACAGGACAGAGAAATAGAAAATAGAGAAACAAAAGGACTGCAGATGCTGGAATCTAGATGAAAAACACGATGATGCTGGAGGAACTCAGCAGGCCAGGCAGCATCCGTGGAGAAAAGCAGGCGGTCACGTTTCGGGTCAGGACCCTTCTTCAAGGACTGAAGATAGGAAAAGGGGAAGCCCAATACACAGGAGGGAAAAGCAGAGCAGTGATAGGTGGACAAAAGAGGGGAGGCGGGGTGGGCACAGGGTGGTGACAGGTAGATGCAGGTAAGAGACAGTGGTAGGCAGGTGTGGGGGAGGAGGGGAGAGCAGATTTACCTGGGGGATGGGTCAAAGGTAAGGAGGAAAAAGGGAGGGTAGAGAAAAGAGATAGGTGAGGAAAGGTAAGAAAAGAGGCAAGGTTGGGGGGGCGGGGGAAGGTTGAGGGGATTACTTAAAGTGGGAGAATCCAATGTTCATGCCATTAGGCTGCAAGGTTCCAAGATGGAAAATGAGGTGTTGTTCCTCCGGTTTGCGCCTGGACTTCTCCTGGCAGTGGAGGCCGAGGACTGACATATCTGTGATGGGGGGGGGGTGGGGTGGAAGTTGAAGTGACCGGCAACGGGGGGAAGCAGATCGCGGTTACGGACGGAGCGCAGGTGTTCTGCGAAACGGTCACCTAGTCTGCGTTTGGTCTCACCAATGTAGAGGAGGCCACACATGGAGCACTGAATGCAGTAGATGATACTAAGGGAGGTGCAGGTGAATCTCTGTCTCACCTGAAAGGACTGTTTGGGTCCCTGGATGGAGCTGATTGCACCTATGGTGGGGGCAGTGGAAAGTCCCTGGGGTGGGAGCAGGATGGGTGGGGAGGGAGGATTGAACTAGGGAGTCGCGGAGAGAGCGGTCCCTGCCAAAGGCAGAAAGGGGTGGGGGAGGGGAAGATAGGGTCCCGTTGAGATGGCGAAAGTGGCGGAGAATGATGTGTTGGATACGTAGGGTTGGTGGGATGAATGTGAGGACAAGAGGGACCCTATTCCTGTTGGGTCTGGGAGTAGTGGGGTAAGAGCAGAGGTGCGGGAAGTGGCAGAGATGCGGGTGCGAGCTCTCTCGACCACAGTAGGGGGGAAGCACAGTTTAGAAAAGAAGTTGGACATCTCGGATGTCCCAGAGTGGAAAGCCTCAACATGGGAGTAGATGCAGCAGAGGCAGAGAAAATTGAAAAAAAGGGATAGCGTCCTTGCAAGAGACAGGGTGGGGAGGAGCTGTAATCGAGGTAGCTGTGGGCATCAGTGGGTTTGTAGAAGATGTCAGTGGGATAAGGACTCTCCTGAGATGGAGGATGGAAAGATCGAGTAAGGAGAGAGAAGTGTCAGAAATAGTCCAAGTGAATTGGAGAGCAGGGTGAAAATTTGTGGCGAAATTTGTGAAACTGTCGAGTTCTGCACAGGGTGCAAGAGGTGTCACCAATGCAAGTCGTTGATATAGCAGAGAAAGAGTTGAGGATTGGGGCTGGAGGAGGCTTGGATCAAGACTGTTCAAACGTAGCCAACAAAGAGGCAGGCATAGCTGGGGCCCATGTGAGTGCCCATGGTTATGGCCTTGGTCTGTAGAAAGTGAGAGGAATCAAAAGTAAAGTTGTTTAGGGCGAGGACAAATTCAGCCAGGTGGAGGAGAGTGTTAGTGGAAGGGGACTGGTTCTGTCCTCTGGTCAAGAAAGGAAGCGGAGGGCGGTGAAGGTGTCATGATGGGGAACAGAGGTATATAGGGAAGATGGCACAGACAGAGTTATGAAAGAGGGATGACAAATAAACTTGGCTCACGGGAGATCAATGCAGGAAATGACCAAATTCTACCAAAATATCCGGACACATAATGTTAAGAGTTTCCCACTAGCAACAATGATGATTGTTTGAACTGAATATTATTTATGTACACTAAAAATAAAACCATTCCTACTTCTATTACAATCTGGATATTTAGTTTGGGTTTTGCCACAAGTCAAAAGAAGAGCTAATAATGAAAAATCTGCTGCAATGATGTTGTTACAACTCGTGAACTTTAATTACCATAGATGCAAACTTTGAATGATTAGCATTTCTGACACAGAATGAATAGAATATTGATATAATTGTATGTAGAGCTGAAGTGATTCAATTCTTTCACTGGTGTGCTTAATTATACACTGTACAAAGCACTGAACTGTATGGCAGTGGTTTAATATCTATTTCATAATAATGCTGAAATAGGGCAAGTTAATCGCCTATGCTGAGATGATGGCCATAGTAGACTTTGAGCATTGTGATATGCACTAACTTCATACTTCGAATGCTGGAAATGATTTCCTTCTTAAAGCTCATTCATTACTGAAACTGGCAGCTGAGGGATGCCCTCAAAAGTCTTCCCATGATGGAGCTGACAGGAAAGATTATGGAAATCATTTAAAAAGTAATCAAGATGTCACAAGATGAGAGTATATTGCGTTGCACCAATGTCATAGACAAGCAAGAGGGTCCCAATAGGTTCCAAGCCTTATCTTATTTTGATGGTTATCTCATTTTATTTTTAGCCAAATATTTAGGTCAGTGGCTTGGAGGTGAAGGATTTGGCCATTTTCTGAGTCCTGGAGAATTGGGAATTCTGGAGAAACTGCTATCCCCAGTGATTAGTGGGTAGGTGGGACTTGGCTCCAAAAAACCAAAGGGGTGAGATGAAGAGCAGAGATGTGTTTAAGGAGAGACACAAGGAACTGCAGAGGCTGGGATCTGGAGCCACAAGCAATCTGCTGGAGGAACTTAGCAGGTCAAGCAGCATCTGTGGGAGGAAAGGAATCTCGATGTTTCAGGTCGAAACCCTGCGTCAGGACCTGAAACGTCAACAATTCCTTTCCTCCCACAGATGCTGGTCAACCCACTGAGTTCCTCCAGCAGATTGCTTGTGTTTTAGAAGAAGCAGGGAGAAAGGAACAGACAGATCAAGTGATGGGGTGGGTCTAGATAGAGAGGCTGGAGGCAGATGTGGAGCAGATACACCAGGTTGGAACCAATGGGCCAAATGGCCTTTTGCTTTGCTGTTAATTCAATGGGAATAAAAGCAACTCTTCAAATAAAAAATGGAGCCAATGGAGATGCTTTTCAACCCAGGTAAGGTAACCATTGTAAATCAGTTCTGCCAAACTTAGGGCACTGCTGTATCCTGGGGCAGGTGGGAGCCTCATAGTCAAGTGGTTTGTGCAGTTTTACAGTCCAGTCATGCTGGGCACCAACTCTCCAGCATGCTCTAAGCCTTCCCATGTATTTCCCAATGCCTACTGATTTTAAGTGCATGGGGATATGGCTTTGAAAGGGTCTTCTTGTTAACTTCATTCTGTTTTGGTCACCTTGTACCTGTAGGGAATCTCTGAGATGGATATTGTTGGGGAAGGCTTCACTTCCCAAAGATTCCTGTGGCCATCACACTACAAAGTGACTACCTTTCTAAGGTGCCTCCCTGGGATAGCACCATGAAAAAGGAATGTGTATCGGGGCATCGGGAGTGGCAGTGCTTCATTGGTTTATACTTACAACCCAATAAGGTTGGCCTCACTGAATTATACCTTCAAGACCAATGTGCCAGGTTCTTCCTGGGTATGTTCTGTTCCACCAGCAGGACAGACTTACTTGAGGGGGTGGCACATTGGTGTACAGGTGGGAGGGAGTCACCTTAACATTGCCACTTGGCTCTGTGGTCTCATAGTATTAGATCAAGCATGGGCAAGGACTCCTGATTACCACCCAACATTCTCCTCCAACAACATATTGATGATACCCCTCCACGTTGAACCACACTTGGAAGAAGCGGGGAAAGTTAGAAGGACAGACAATGTACTCTGGGAGGCAGATCTATGGCAGATGCACCAGCCTGTGATATTCCTGGCAGAAGTGACCATCACACAGTGTTTGTGGAGACAAAGTCCTATCTTCACATTGAGGACAACTGCTCTGGAGCATGTAGAACTCGAATCATGGAGAATAGGATTGAATCAAGACAGATCTGGCATCCATGAGGTGTTGTGGACCATCAATAGCAGCAGAAATCCAGGCCACCACAATCTATAACCTCAAGTGTCACCATAATCAAAGAGCCCTCCCACCCAGACATTCTTTTCCCCCCTCCCATTGGACAGAAGATACAAAATCCTGGAAGCACGTACCACCATGCTCAAGGACCGCTTCTATCCCACTGTTATCAGATTATTAAACGGTCCCCTAGTACAATGAGATAGACTCTTGACCTCAAAATCTACCTCGTTATGGCCTTGCACCTTATTGTCTGCCTGCACTGCTCTTTCTCTGTAACTTTAACACTATATTCTGCATTCTGTTATTGTTTTCCCTTGTAGTAATGAAATGATCTGTATGGATGACATGCAAAACATCGGTACATGAGATAATAATAAACCAATTTACCAATACCCCTCACCCTATCATACCAGAGATTAACCTGGCTCATTGAGGAACACAGAAGAACATGCTGGAAGCAGAACCAGGTATACCTAAAAATGAGGTGCCGACCTACTGAAGCCACGACACAGGGACCACATGGGAACTAGACAGGAAGAACAGCTAGGAACAGACAGAGCTGAGCAATCTCACAACCAATGGATCAGAGCAAAGCTCTGAAAATCCACCATGCCCAGTCATGATAGCTAAGGGCGGAGGAGGTCCAGTATGCTAAAGGAATGGCTGAAACTTTCCCAACTATATTACGACAGAAGTCGGAGTGGATGAATTGGAATTGGTTTATTATTGTCACATGTACCAAGGTACAGTGAAAAACTTGTCTTGCATACTGTTTGTACAGATCAATTCATTACATCAAGGTAGTACAACCTGCCTTTGGTCAACTGGACTCTTTCCATGCAACATCAAGAAACAGACGTCAGCACTCGATACAACAAAGGCTGTGAGACCTGACAACATCCTGGCTGTTGTATTGAAGAACAGTGCCCCAGAATTACTGCATCTCTAACCAAGCTGTTCCAGTACAGTTACGAGAATGGCACCAGTACAGTTACAAGAAACACTGTTCAGGTGTATCCTGTTTGCAAAGAGTAGGGCAAATTCAAGCTACCTAATTACGACCCAATCAGTCTACTCTGGATCATAGGCAAAGAGGTGAAAGGTGTTGTGATAGTGCTATACATGGTGCTTATTCATCAATATTCTGCTCACCGATGCTCAATTCACCAGGACCATTCAGCGCCAGACTACATCACAGCCTTAGTCTAAAGATGTACCAAAGAGCTGAATTTCAGAGTTGAGGTGAGAGTGGCTGCCCTTAACATCGAGGCAACATTTGACCAAGTGGCAACAAGGAGCCCATAAAATTGATGGCAATGTTCATCAAGAGAAAAACTCTCCGATGGTTGGTGTCAAGTTTCGTACCAAGGCTGTGGTTGTTGTAGGTCAATCACTCGAGTCCTAGGGCATCACTCCAGGAGTTCCTCAAGCACAGTGTCCTATGCTCAGCCAGGTTAAGAGCTTTATCTATAATCTCCCATTCATCATACATCAGAAGTGGGGATGTCCATGACGTCATAGAGTTACACAGCACGGAAACAGGACCTTCGGCCAAACCTGTCCATGCCGACCAAGGTGCCTACTTGAGCTGGTCCCATTTGCCTGGACTTGCCCCTGTAAACCTTTCCTCTCCATTACCTATCCAAATGTCTTTCCAATGTTATAATTGCCTCTACCAGCTTTTAGACCATCCATGTGAATTACTTTGTCCCAGCAAAGGTGTTTGAACATTCAGAGGTGTCTTGTCAGTTATAGTGTGCTTCCACTGTAAATATGTAATTCAATGGAACCATTTGTTGGACTCAAAATATTGAAGTAAACAAATGTCATTGTAGCTATTGAAATTGTATTGAATTTGTTCTCAAGAGTATAAAAACTGGATGTACTTTGAGTTCAGAGAGATTCTACTGAGAATATCTCCAGGAGAATGCCTGCTTGTCGTGATGAATAAAGACCTCTCACAGCTTCCGTCTCTGTGTGGCTTAGTCACAGTCACAACAGCAGCTTGCAACACCGACACATTCAGCAATGGGCTAAGAAATGGCACGGAACATTCATGCCACAGAGGTGCTGGGCAATGACCTTCTCCAACAAGAGAGAATCTTTTCACCTACCCTTCACATTCAGTGTCAATACCACCACCGAGATCCCCATTATTCATATTCTGGGGATGACCATTGACCATCTATGACAAAGATGACTATGTCAAACTCCTATTTATTGATTGTAGCTCCACCTTCAATACCATAATTCTGAACAAACTCATCTGCAAACTCCTAGACCTACGAATCAGCATCTCCCTTTGCAAGTGGATCCCTGACTTCCTGACCAATGGACTGCAATCAGTGAGGATAAGCAGCAACACCTCTGCCGTGATTATTCTCAACTCTGGTGCCCCACAAAGTTGTGTCCTCAGCCCCCTATTTACTGCCTATACTCTCACGACTATGTGACCAGATTCTGCTCTAACTCCATCAACAAGTTAGCAGATGACACCACCGTAGTGGACCAGATCACAAATAATGACAAGACAGAGTACAGAAAGAAGATAGAGAGTCTAGTGGCATAGTGTCATGATAACAACCTTTCCCTCAATGTCAGCAAAACAAACGATCTGGTCATTGACTTCAGGAAGCGGGGCGGAGCACATGCCCCTGTATGTATCAGTGATGCTGGGGTGGAGATGGTTGAGAGCTTCAAGTCCCTAGCTGTAAACATCATAAATAGTCTGTCATGGTCCAACTACTTAAACGCTATGGCCAAGAAAGCACCCCAGCACCTCTACTTCCTCAGAAAGCAAAGGAAATTTGGCATGTCCCTGCTGACCCTCACCAAATTTTATAGATCCACCATACTATCCATACAGCATACTATCCGGATGCATCATGGCTTGGTGTGACAACTGCTCTGCCTAAGACATTGCACAGAGTTGTGGACGCAGCTTAGTCTATCAGGAAAACCAACCTCCCCTTCATGGGCTCTGTCTACACTTCCCGCTGCCTCGGAAAAGCAGCCAGCATGATCAAAGACCCCACCCACCCTGAACATTCTCTCTTCTCCCCCCTCCTATCAGGCAGAAGATACAAAAGCTTGAAAACACGCACTACCAGGCTCAAGGATAGCTTCTATCCTGCTGTTATAAGACTCTTAAACGGGCCAGTTGTACGATAAAGATGAACTCTTGACCTCACAATCTACCTCATCACGGCCTTTGCACCTTACTGTCCACCTGCACTGCATTTTCTCTGTAACTGTACCACTATAGTCTGCATTCTGTTATTGCTTTACCCTTGTACTACCTCAATGTACTTATCTTTTGAAATGATTTGTATGGAGAGCTTGCAAAACTATGTTTTTCACTGTATCTCGGTACACATGACAATAATAAACCATTATCAATACCAAGAGCTCAACTGAACCAGCCACATAAATATAATAGCTGCAAGAGCAGAGCAGAGGCTAAATATCCTGTGGTATACAACTCCCTTCTGACATTCCAGAGCCTTTCAACATCAGCAAGGCTGTCAGGACTGTGATGGGAAACTCTCCACTTGCTTGGTTATGCCACTCCAACAATACTCCAGAAAGTCGGCACCAATCAAGGCAAAACTGCTTGCTTGACTGGCACCCCATCCACCCCTGTAATATTCATTCCCTCCACCACTGACACTGGAGTATACTCCGTTTCCAAGATCCATGGCAAATACTAGCCCAAACTATTCTAGGGGCACCTCCCTCATCCATGACATCTCTCACCCAGAACAGCAAGGGTTTTAGGCACATGGCTACACTACAACCCATAGGCTCCCCTCCCAGGCACACAACATCCTGACTTGAAAATTGATTACCGTTCCTTCAATGTGAGTGGGTCTAAATCCTGGAACTCCCTCCCCAACATCACGGTAGCTGTTCCATGTGGTAGCTCACCACCACCTTCTCAAGGGCAATTAGGGACAGACAATGAATTCTCACCTTGCCTGCCACATCCCAGATACTGAAAACTGAATAAATGCAGTAAATACTTGCTAAAGTGATAACTTTTTCACTGTACCATTCATAAACACTGAAGCCAAACAGGAGCATAAGAAGTAAAATAGGAGTAGGCCATTCAGCCCCTTGTGTCTGCTCACAACGTGTAAGATCATGGCTGCTTCTTTACCTCAGTAATTTCATGCACCGATCCCATCTATTCTCTTAATATCTAAAAAACTATTGAATATTGTCAGCAAATGAGCCTGCACAGCATCTTGGGTTGACAATACCAAAGATTCAACAACTCTGGGTGAAGAACTTTTGTCTTATCTCAGTCCTGTACGGCTGACCCCTTGTTTTGAGATTATTGATCCCTGGTTCTAGACACACAGCCGGGGGAAATATCAACTCCCCATGGACTCTACTGCAGACAGGAATCGTGCTTTAACCAGTGTCTTCCCACCACAGAGTGCAACGAGGAAGGCAAGAGCATGATGGTTAGAATGCTAGGAACTCAAGGGGAGCAATGAGTCTGATTATCAGCATCATCAAAGGAGTGAGACCAGGAAGGCTGCATAGGGGAGCTTAGAAATGAAGATGACTCATCACAAACACTGTCTCTCCCAGGGCCTGCACTGGGGACAGGGTTGGAAGCTAAAGACACCCAATAATCATTTAGCATTAAGAATTCATATGTACAGAGTATGGTGTGGAGTCTGTGTCCAGGTTTATGGATGTGAATCATTAACTCGTTCCTCTAAATATGGGTCAACAGTAAAGAGCAGCTACTTCCCTTCAACTGTTTGGTTCTTGAATCAACTGGCACAACCATAATCACTGCGGTATAGCAACACTATGGCCACTTTGCACTAAAATGGACTTTGCGTTTTGTTTGAATTGTGTTCTTTCTTGTAAAAATTGCATATAATTTATGTTTAATTTATGTTTTTCTTGTGAGGCTGCTTATATGATGCTGTGTGCCTGTGATGCTGCTGCAAGTAAGTTTTTCATTACACCTGTGCACACATGTACTTGTGCACATGACAATAAACTCCACTTTGACTTTGATTTTGAATTCTTGTGCACACTCTCCTGGCAAGGGATGTGAGCCAGGCACTGAACAACCTCCACTGCCCTCAACGTTCTCTCTCACCCCCACACACACACACACACACACACACACACACACACACACACACACACACACAAACAGTTGATCAACGGACTGAAACTTTACAGAGAGTTCAGAGCTCACAAAGTGAAAAATAAAACAAAATGAAAGAGAAAACGAGCTTCTTAGAGCGGATTCTTGGCGCAGGATATCCATCTGAGATCAGAGATTGCAATACGCAGAGACAGATAGGAACTAAAAATGGAGTCATCAAAGGCAAGGGTTGACAGCTGTTGGTTGGACTTTCATCTTCAGGAGTTGAAAGCTACAATATTATCGCCTGCCCACAGGACATGAACACAGTGATCCACACATCAGACTGCACGAGAATCAAGGACAGTGCACACAGAGGGAGCGCCGTCTGAAATAAGTGAGGAATGCAGTGGAATTATCTGCAAGTTTGATATCAGGACTGAGGATATTGGGGTTAAATTTGCATTAAGCTCTATACCCACAAAAGTTCTTTGTTCTACACCGTAAGGCAACAAGCAAGAGTCAGCCAGCTTCTACCTACACAGGTGAAGAATGGAGTTTGTGTAAGGGAGATGTAGTTTTACACAACTTCCTCCCTCCAGGTTTCTCTGCTGTTTTTTTGAAAGCAAATGAGGTTCTTGGTGTATACAATTCCTTCATGATTCAAAGCAGTGAGAACTAGAAAGGTATTCTGGAACAACGGCACTGAATTTACAGCAGAAAAGGAAACCCTTCGGCCCAATGCTCTGTGATGGTCCTTATAATCCACATAAGCCCACTCCTATCTTCTAATTCCTTCTCCCACATTTACTTGTATAGCTTCCTCTTATCACTTCTGTTGGGTTCAACCACTGCACTGAATTCCACATTCTCACCAGTCTCTGAGCAAGGATGTTTCTCTTGACTTTCTGACTGGTTTCATCTGTGAAGTTACCATGAACCTTTATAAAACTCTGGTTCAGCCATAACTGGTATACTGTGGGAGGATATCTTCCCTCTGATGCAGAGTCACGACCCGGAATGTCGATCATCCCTTTGCCTCCACAGATGTTCCATGACACATTGAGCCCTACCGTCAGCACAACATTGTGGGCTATGTTCTATGTTCTATCAGCAGTTTGTTCTTGCTTCATGTTACAGCATCTGCAATCTCTTGTGTCTCCACTGAGCATCGGCACCAAACTCTAGGAAGATATTAAGGCTTTGAGATGGTGCAGAAGGGATTCAGCAAAATGATTCCAGGGATGAAGGAGCTTGGTTATATGGATTGACCAGAGAAGTTGGGATGTTCTCCTTGCAACAAATGAGGTTGTAAATCATGGAGGCACAGAGAGAGTGGAGGGAGAGAAACTGCTCCCATTAGTGGAGATGTCAAGAACAAGGGGCAGAGTGAAGGCAATTGGCAGAAGTGAGTGAGGACAAATTCTTTTTACCCCAGGAGTGGTTGTGGTCTGGATAGACTTGCCAAATGTGGGAGTGGAGGCAGGTTCAATAGTAACATTCAAATTGGAACTGGATAAGTATCTGAAAGGAATGAATTTTCAGGGCTGTGTGGAGTAGGATAGACTAGATGACTTTTTATGGAACTGGCACAGGTTTGGTGGGCCGAATGGCCAGATTTCATGCTGTCTCATGATGTTTCATGCAGGCCAGATCTTGTTCATCCAGAGAAAATATCAATTGTTATCCCAACTTGGAAATGAACAGGAATAATAGCTGTGAGGGGAGAGTGAGGGGGAAGAGTGGCCGCCAGCCGGCCTCACTGACTCAGGGAGTGAGCGAGTGAGTCTGTTCAGTGCTCCCAGCTCTGCTCGCTTCCAACCAGCCCCTGATTGTTGTGGCTCAGGGGATGGGGAGCGGGAGGGGGAGGGGGGAAGGCACATGGTAATGCTCTGTCCCCACCCGGCAGAAGATCCTGAAGTCCTGCAGCTGCCGGCAAATCCATCCCTGTCCATCCTACTGGTTTCCAAAACGCTCACTCATATGTCCGGGCTGTCAGTAAGTCAGGCACTTGTAACCCGGGCAGGACCTGGAACTTCTTCTGTTCACCTGCTTATCAACTCCCTTTGGTTCTTTTGCCACACTAAGGAGTAATGTACAGCAGCCAATTAACTCCTCAGCACGTCTTCAAGAAGCAGGAGGAAACCAAGGCATCTGGCAGAACCCCACACAGTCATAGGAGAACATGCAAACTCCACATGGACAGCACCTAAGATCGGGATCTAACTGTGACTGTAACCAGAAGCCGTGAGGCAGCAGAACCATTGTGCCACCTTACAGCTGTACTACAACTTTTCTACTTGTACAGTCCGTTCCCTTTACAATAAATTTGGCCTAAAAAACTGTGGACGGGAACTTTGACCCACTTGACGTTGGTTTAACATCCTTCATCCAGAGGGCACCCCTGAAATTCTACATTCTCCCCAGTACTGCACAGGGTATCAAGTCTCAGGAGTGGGGTCTGAACTCACACCAGTGGAGACCTGAGGTTAATCAACTAAGCTGGAAAGAGAGATCTTGCCAGGACAGGCGAGGCTCTCTAAAGATGTATCTGAGCATAAAAACCAGACCCAGCAAACAAAATGGGATGATGGATTGATGGCAGAAAGAAACCTTTTACAAATGTCGAGTTCTTCCTTTTTTTGAGCTCACTCAGTTTAAACAGTAAAATATAAATTAGGTAGCAGAAAGTTGCTAATAAATCACAGATAATGAATATGCAACATCCTTAATCATCCATGCCATCAATATGCCATAACTCCTGAAATATATTCAAGTTCTGAAAAACATCTGCATGATAACAGAGCTGCTGTCATGCTTGCAAAATTATATCTTATTTATTCATTTAAAAAGGTGAAATAGTCAACATTACAAATCATCAAACCTCACTTTCTGTTCTTATAACAAATCTATTACCGAGAAATATGTAAAGTGGGGATTTCACACCTGAAAAAAGACAAACCAATGAATCACCAGAACAAAATGTTCTGTGCATATTGTACTCATTCTTAAATGTCACAGTTATGTAATAAATATATTGTCCCCCAGTGGCTACAGAGACACTTGGTGCTTTGTCAAATGCTTGTTTGATGGTCTATCTGCATGGGGCATTTCAATGTGGTGGAGGTTCTACATAAATGCAAGTTATTGTTTGTTGACATGCTCCCAGCCTGTACAACAGGTAGGCAATTCATGCCATTACTGTGACTCTAGTAGACAATAATGACAGTCACCCACTTGTATAATGGAGACTAACTTTGCTTGAAAATTACACCTAGTTACACATTCAGCTTGTCTGGTGTAAGAGATGCAGAACAGATCATTGGAGAGGCCTAATTCAGGTGCACAAGAGGGACTGCAAACCAGATCCCCCTTCCATCTATATCTCCAATGCTAAAGCCTTTAAATAAGCAATAACTCAATTTAAAATGAAGGGTCCTGCTTTCAGAAACTGCATTAAACTCTGGGTGGAGGACACGCTGTGCAAGCTACCATTTGGTTTTCATTTAACAGGGAAAGCAATACATCGTTCCCTTGTTGTGGAGTAGGTCTATCCATCGCCCCACCGCCACTGACCTCTCCTCCATCCCTCTCTTCCAATTACAGGAGTTTGCTGCATAATATCAGAGCACACTCTCCCCACATGCAGAGAGAACACAGTTCCCTCCATCCCCTGTCTCTCAGGGTTCATAACCTTTCGCCCAAAATTCCTTTTAAGGACTGCTCCCAGTCACAATATAGCTGCCACTTCTCTCTCTCCCACCCATTTCCAGTCTCTGGTCCACTATCTCCTCCAAAGCAAGTTGTAAATCCCCAAAACCCTGAGACGCACTACCTCCACCTGAACGCAACTTCTCTCTCCCCCCGTGCTAATACCAAACATTCCGATTCCACATTTCCGAGCTCCCCTCCCTCCCCAAGCTCCTACCTCCAACCCAAAGTCTCTGGTTACCTCTCCTTCAAGTCCTGCACCTCACATTCTGCATCCAAAGATCTCCTCTCTTGCCCAACTCCCTTCTCTCTGATTGCCAAAGGTATCCCAGCAAACATTCCCCAGATCCTGGAGTGGGGCTTCACCTGAACCTGGGTGGTTTGGTCAGTGATCGCTGTTGCATCCCAAGAAACAATATGCTGGAGGAAATCAATGGGTTGAGTATAAGATTTCTTTATTAATCACATGTACATTGAAACACACAGTGAAATACATCTTTTGCGTAGAGTGTTCTGGGAGCAGCCCGCAAGTGTTGCCACGCTTCCGGTGCCAACATAGCACGCCCACAACTTCCTAACCCATAGGTCCTTGGAACGTGGGAGGAAACCGGAGCACTCTGAGGAACCCCACAGAGGTGCGGGGAGAACGTGCAAACTCCTTACAGACTGGTATTGAACTGGGGTTGTTGGCGCTGTAATAGTGTTATGCTAACCGCTACACTACCGTGCCTGCCTGCGGGTGAGGGGTTGGGGGGAGGAACTGTTGACGTTTCTGGTTGAAACCCTGCACCCAGTTCTCATCACCAGCACAGATTTGCCAGTTATTGAGACTGGCTGTTGAAACACAGGCCTTTGCATCAGGGTAGAAAGATCACCACAACCACATCTATGCAAGCGCTCCAAACATCTGTCAGCAGCAATGGATGAATACATTTAGAGGCTGGACTTCATTCTGTCACACAGCCCAAGCAGGAAGTATCGGAGAGGAAGAGAACACAAAGGAAGTGCATTTAAATAGTACCTTCCACAGCCTCAGGATGTCCCAAAGAGTTTTAAATCCAGATGCACACCTTTGAAGTATAGTCACTGTTGTAATATAGAGAAACACTGAAACACGACAAACAACAGTGAGGAAAGTTACTTTGCCATCTGGTTTTGTGATGCTTATTGAAGGACTTATATTGGCTCCAGAGAGAACTAAGCTGTACCTTGCTGATAGAGTGCAATGGGATCTTATCAACGCATTGTAGGAGCTCTGGCTCAACATCTCATCTGAAAGCAGCACTTCCAACAGAGGGGCAGTCCAGTACCTCACTGGAACGGTAAACCAGATTACTCATTCAATTCTAGTGGGGCACTTTGAACTGAGGGGCCAGGGTGCTGCCATCAAACCAAACTTTGGTGTGAACAGGTCAGCAGAGAGGCAGAGGGAAAGTGGTGTCCCTTTCTATCCAGATGTTTATAACCATTTTCAGTCCTCTAATCCTCTGCAATCTTTGCATACCTCCAATTCAGACCTTGTGTGGATTCCCAATTTCCGTCACTCCACCAAGAGTGACGTCCTTAAGCTCTGGCATTCTGCTCTGCCCAAGACCACAAGAAATTACAGAGAGTTGTGAACACAGCCCAGTCTATCACAAAAACCAGCCTCCCCTCCACTGACTGCCCACACTTCCCGCTGGCCTCAGGAAAGCAGCCAATAATATCAAAGACCTCTCCCACCCCAATCATTTTCTCTCCTGCCCCCCTTCTGTCGGGCAGAGGATACAAAAGCTTGAAAACACGTACCACCAGGCTCAAGGACAGCCTCTATCCTGCTGTTACAAGAATCTTGAATGGACCTCCTGTACAATAAAGATGAACTCTTGATCTCTCAATCTATCTGGTCATGGTCCTTGTACCTTATTGTCTACCTGCATGTTCTCTGTAACTGTAACACTATATTCTGCATTCTGTTGTTGTTTTCCTTTTGTACTACCTTGATGTACTTATGTTTGAAATGATCTGTCTGGATGGCACGCAAAACAAAGCTTTTCACTGCATCTCGATCCATGTGACAATAATAAACCAATTACCAATTAATGAAATAATGTCACCTCCATTGAAATTTCCTCCATCAAGCAGTAGCTTAGGTCCCTTCTCTTTGACCAAGCGTTTGGTCACCTGCTCTAATATCTCCTACACATGGTTCTGCAGATAATGGGCTTCTAAGACACTTCAGGATGGTTAACTGTGCAGAAGTATTGGAGGCACAAAATAAATTCAAGTAATTGAGAACCAAGATTTATGCTTAAAATTCCTTGCAATGGTTGCTAATTACATCTGGAGCGTTACATACAATGCTGTTTGTGGATGTGGTGGCCAGCTGACATCAGGTGAAGTGACAAGCAGAACACACTCTAAATGATGGTTGGTATCCCAATACATATGGGCTAAAGTAAAGCTCTTGAAACTTAACGAGATGGAACCACTAACATTTCCTAAAGATATCTGAATAATATATTTTAATATTTACAACTGTATACAATTCCTGACAAATTTTCCATTCTAAGTTCCGATATCCACAGTTCTGATGGAAACTCACAAAACATCACATTACAATTACTTCGTTCACCCAGTGAAGGTGGTCCAAGTGCCACCACTTAATGCAAAAGGCTTTTAACAGTGTGACAAGTTTACATAGGCTCCCCCTTATAAATATGGATATAGGGATTTAAAGATGAATACTAAAGGATGACTTTAAAATGCATGACTTTAAATTGGGTACCAAATTATTTACGTTTGTCCTGTTTGTAACGTACTGTGCTGCTGCTGCGAAAAGCTAATTTTCATGGCATTTATACCCTGGGTATGTATGCCCGTAACAATAAATATGAACTTGAACTATAAGCTTTTTGCTATCATGTACCCATCAAATCCACCCTGATTCTCCTACTACATAGCTACAACAGGGCATGTACAGCAGACAATCACCTACCACATGGGAAGAAACTAGCAGTCCCAGGGAAAACCCACATGGTCACAGGGAGAATGTGCAAAGTCTACACAGGCAGCACCAGAGGTCAGGATTGAACCAAGTCACTGGACCTGTGAGGCAGCAGCACTATTTATAAGGCAATTTTAACTTAGCCTGCCCAGTGGGAGCCACCCATGCTGAGTGGTTACTCTGGAGTTGGGTACTAAGTTGGGGACAGGTCCTCATGATGTCTCTGGGATTCAACTCAATTGTAATTTAGCAACTTGAGAGGGAAATCTCAAGAGGCTTTACTGCTTGGTAAAAATGGCAGGACCGGAACTAGTAAGGTCCCACACTTGAGTCAGGACCTGAAATGAAAGCTAGAAACTTCCCAAGCAGGGATTTATCCTTCCACCCCTCCACCACATACTCATCAGAAAACTGTCACAGGATGGTCCCAGATCTTTCCACTTGCCTGGCTTCATATCACAATCTACGCAGAGCAGTTGGGAGCTTGATGCCTGGGTTTGAAGCACCCAGGCCTGCAGTCTGAGCTGAGTTTCCAATTTGTAAAGGAAAATAAATTTTGGGTTAAGGGCAGGCATTTTCCCAGGCACAGTTGTTGTTTGCATCTGGATACCGAGTAAGTCGATTCTACTTGTGGAAATGACCTGCATCCTTCCTGACCGTCACCTTGACATGGTGTCAAGACGACAAACTTTCCCTCAGTGTCAGCAAAACAAAAGAGCTGGTCATTGACTTCAGGAATCAGGGCAGAAAACACGGTCCTGTTTACATCAATGGTGCTGAGGTGGAGATGGTTAAGAGCTTCAAGTTCCTAGATGTAAATATCACCAATAGCTTTCCTGGTCCAACCACATAGATGCCATGGCCAAGAAAGTGCACCAGTGGCTCTACTTCCTCAGAGGGCTAAGGAAATTTGGCATGTCTCCGATGATCCTCACCAATTTTTACAGATGCACCATAGAGAGCATCCTATCTGGATGCATCACAGCTTGGTATGGCAACTGCTCTGCCCAAGACCACAAGAAATTGCAGAGAGTTGTGAACGCAGCCCTCTCTATCATGAAATCCCACCTCCTCTCCATTGACTCTGTCTACACTTCCCACTGCCTCGGAAAAGCAACCAACATAATCAAAGACCACTCCCACCCTGGTCAATCTCTCTTCTCCCCCCTTCCATCAGGCAGAAGATACAAAAGCTTGAGAACACGTACCACCAGGCTCAAGGACAGCTTCCGCCCTGCTGTTATAAGACTCTTGAACGGACCTCTTGTACGATAAAGGTGAACTCTTGATCTCTCAGTCTACCTTATCATGGCCTTTGCACCTTATTGTCTACCTGCACTGCACTTTCCCTGTAACACTATATTCTGCATTCTGTTATTGTCTTTTCTTTTGTACTATCTCGATGTACTTACGTTTGGAATGATCTGTCTGGATGGCATGCAAAACAAAGCTTTTCACTGTACTTCTGTACATGTGACAATAATAAACCAATATTAATTACCAGCCTATCAACTTTGCTGAGGATTGTCCTCTCACTGAAGACCTGAGAATAAGCATGCACTGTTTCAAACTGAGTCACATTGGTCCAGCTTCAGGTGGTCAAGTTCCCTGCAATTTCTTATAACCCTACGCTCAGAATTTTGAAACAAAAGAAAAGAGTCCTTTCTGTCAATGGGCAAACCAGGGGCAATGAGAGCTGCCACAGAAATAAATCCAAATCTTTGGAGGACTCACTAGTTACCTTTATGGTGGTTTAAGTTAACAAAGCTCCTCTTCCCGGGCTTTTGGCTGAACATGTCGGTGGGGTTGAGTGGCTGTAATCGAAACTCAGATAGGTCTGATACGGGAGCCATCATGAGCACCCATGTAACGATTACAACTGTAATTGCCTGCCAGTGACTTCATTAGCTATCACGTGACAACCAACATACCCCCAAAACCAGCAGTCGGCCACAGGGCATGTGCAGCTGGATTTATGTGGTGGAGTCCAGACGGGGATTCAACCTCCCACCGAGGTCAAATGCAGAATACATACACTGTAAATTCATAGCCAACATTATGTGAGTGAGTCTAATTAGTGTTGTAAATCCCAGAAAGCTCCCATTGACAGGGATGCTGAATGCTTGCAATGTTTTACACCAGTGATCTAGGCTGACTCAAAAATCACGCCCTGGGCAAACCAAAAGCAGTGTGTAGCTAGCTACTTCTGAGCTCCTTTAGCATACTAAAAGCAGAAATGATGTGAGTTTTCCGTCGGACTTTCAATGATTTACGAGCAGGCTGGGAAGTCAACTGAGGACCATGAATTTCAAACGTTGGGGCCACAGATAAAAGGCGTTCAGAGGGAGCTCTGCAGACTTTCGGACTTTACACAGCTGCACACCCCCTGGGCGAACCAATACATGAATTCATGTAATGTGGGCCTCCGGTTTGTGGACTGACAAAAGCTGGGTTTACGCTACCTTTTTAGGAGAGGATGGAACGAAATTTGGAAGCGTTCCTCGAGATTTCATCACCTGACCTCCCACCCCTCCACTGCCTCGATCAAACATCCTGCTCATCACCTGCCCACCCCCCAAAATTTATATGGTAAGCAGAAGACCATGTGAAAAGGACAGTTCATGGAGAAAGTGAATCCAGGTGTTTAAACAGATTAAGGGATTTGGTTGAGTTTGTGCGGGGGAAACCATTGCCTCATGGGAAATCCAGCACAGGAGAGCATAAATTGGAGGGAAACTTTAAAGCTGAGAATGGAAACTTCAACTACTTATCCCACAGGGAAAGATAAAGTTTCAGTGGCTCCAAAGCCCCGATCAGTACCAGACAATGGTGACCAGGGGAAGGGGGTGGGTGGAGGGTGATTGAGGGGTGAGCATGCTTACAGAGGCTTGGAGTTTCCATACTGAACAAGTCTGAATTATCCTAGTCACCCTGGCTGAACTAAAACAAGTGACATTAAACTTACCTCAGTGATCTGCATTAACTCCTCAACAGAAAGGATGGGGTATTGGAATTGGAATTGGTTTATTATTGTCACATGTACTTGAAAAACTTGTCTTGCATACTGCTCATACAGATCAATTCATTACACAGTGCATCGAGGTAGTACAGGGCAAACAATAACAGAATGCAGAATAAAGTGTACCAGCTGCAGAGAAACTGCAGTGCAGGTAGACAATAAGGTGCAAGATCCAATTCAACTGATAGTTAAAATTTCACTGGGGCCCATGTATGTACACTGGACTCTGTTTTGTATTCATCAAGGAGAGTTTCACTTATGGGGTTTCACCTGCCTCCAGATGAAAAGGAGTTCAAACTGCAGATTGGAGAAAGTGGGACACAAAATAGAGCCACTTCCTTGTCACCATGGACTCACTCAAATCCTGCTAATCAGGAAAGTTAATCAATCCTAACATGTTTGTTAATGTTTGATGGCTGAAGAAACAAGAAGCAGCTTAAACAGTTCAGTTAAAAGTAAATTTAACTCATTATTAAAATATAATAAATATACCTTGTTATTAAAATATAATAAATATTGTCGGCAGTTTGAGAATTATAATTAGTCAATTATTCTCCCAAGGATCTGATGTAACTTCAAACTTTCAATGGGGCTCATCTTTATTTGTTAAAATGAACTCTCCCTGACCCTCCAGAGTTCACCACTATACCTGGCAACTACTGTTCATATTTCCGATGCAACACCTATTAATGTATATTAAATAAGAACTTCCCATACTCCTGCAGTATTCGGCTAAAGGAGTTTATCTTTTCCCAGGTCAGAAAAACTAATCATTTCTTATTTATTCTGTGAAACCCATAAATAAATTCCATTAAAGCTCTTTTGGACTTCTCTGCTCTGGCATCCTAAAGCTTAAAAAAAACTTAGCTTGCCATTACCAATATCAATCAAAGAGTATAGTTTTGGACATTGACAATGACTCAGTGTCATAATCAGGCTGTGCATAAATTTATCAATGATCCTCATTTTTATCTACGAACGCTGAAAGATGGTAGCCTTTAAGGTCTGTGGCTTGTCACCTGAACTTACACTTTCAGGAATTCTCACTGGAAACATCTCTGATCAGCCTATCAGTTACCTAAAGTAGAGTTGCCAATGCTTCAGGATTGAAATATGAAACCCTGGAACACCAAGAAGATATTTATATTTATTTGTTCATGAGCTGTGGCCATTGCTGGCAAGGCTGGCATTAATTGTCCATGCCCGATTGCTCCTCAAACTTACTAGATTGCTCATTCCAGAGGACACAAGGAGTCAACCACAGTGGTGGGTGAAACTGGGTGAAAATATCAATGAACGAAATGGATTTTTTTTTTGCAACAGTCTGGTAGTTCCATGGCCACCATTAATGATACTAGCATTTTATTTAATTATTCCAAATCTGCTATGGGGAATCCACATTCCTCTCTGGATTTGTCATTTAGATTTCTGAATACTATTCCAGTGTCACTGTAACTCTGTATGAATCCAGTGAAACAGTTACAGGTGTGATAAACATAATGTTTTTCTTTCATTTTCTTTTAATATTTCAGTTCCTTTATATAAAAATAAAGGATGGGGACAAATGACTTGGAATGTTGTCTGCCTTAAAGACAGGCATGTCAACCAACCAATTGGTAGAGGGTGAAGGGGGAGTGGTTGGAGTCAGGAAATGACATGATGGCAGCTCTAGCCCTATGTGCAACAGAGTTGGTAACTCTATGCCAAGGGAATGTGCACCACCGAATATAATGTTGCCACATTGCTTGGTTTATAGTGCCCTGTGTTCACAAGAGGCAGCCTCATTGAGACAGGAAAGATTTTGAAAGAGGCTGACAGGGCAGATGCTGAGAGGCTGTTTCCTCAGGCCGGAGAGTCTGACCAGAGGCAGTCTCAGGAGAAGGCCACTAAGGTAAGCAGAGGCATCTTCAGGCAGTAGGTTGTGCATGTGTGGAATTCTCTCCCTTGAAATCCAATGGATGTTCAGTCCCTGAGCATGCTCAAGGCTGAGATTGATAGTTTTTGGGACTTCAAGGGAAGCAGAACACATGAGGATTGTGAGGAAGGTATTGAGACATGGAATTGGCCATTATCTTACAGAATGGTGATGCAGGCATCAGAGAATGTGTGGCCGGCTCCTGGACCCATTTCTCACATTACTTGAGAACTAATGACAGCCTTTTCGTGAATTGAGACAATTCAGTGGGGGAAAAGCATTTGAAAGCTGGGAGATAAAATCTGGTCTATGTTTCTCTTGATCACACTCTTGGACGCAAGGTAAGCTATGTAATCCTCTCTAACTCTGTGGCTGTTGGGGTCCTGCCTAGAGACAGCCTTTAGTGAAGAATGAAGGAGAGAAAGGTCAGGAATGTATGTGGACAAAAAAAATGAGTAACTCTTCACAATAAACGAAATAAAGCTGCCCACACTGAGATAAGAATGAGCAACTTTGCATGACTCAGTAGGTGCTGACAAAACTCCATAACGTTGCAGTGTGAGTTTATAAAGGTTCAAGATAATGAACAGTGAAATCCCATACCAAAGAGAACTCAAGTGTATAAAGGAAAGATTTGCATTGCTCCATTTTAAAGCCCAATTGGGCGGAGATTACTATTTTTATTCAGGGTGTGTAATTGTAGTGTTGAATAGCAAGATGAAAGTGAAGTGTCTCATAAATCAGAACCTGCCAGTTTCAACTTGATACAAAGGCTAATTAAAGCCGAGTTCACCTTATCACAGGGAAGTTTCACGAGAGCACCACAGGTCACAATAAGCTAATGGCATTGAGCAGAAACTAAGGACAGCACGTGTCTCTGCTGTTGACTGAATGTGGACATTTACCACCAGTTTAACAAAAAAAACAAGGGGACAGGCAATTGGTGAAGCTGATGTTTTGATGTGGAATTTCCCAAATACATGCTACGTTACAGGGAAGAATATAAGATATCTTTATTAGTCACATCACACAGTGAAATGCATCGTTTGCGTAGAGTGTTCTGGGGGCAGCCCGCAAGTGTCGCCACGCTTCTGGCGCCAAGATAGCATGCCCACAACTTCCTAACCCGTACATCTTTGGAATGTGGGAGGAAACCGGAGCACCCGGAGGAAATCTACACAGACATGGGGAGAACATACAAACTCCTTACAGACAGTGACCGGAATTGAACCCAGGTCGCTGGCGCTGTAAAGCATTACATAAAGAAAGAATCCTAGGGCAAAGCACACAAAATGCTGGAGGAACTCAGCACGGCAGGCAGCATCTATGGAGGGAAATGAACAGTCGACGTTTTGGGCCGAGACCCTTTGTCAGGAAAGGAAGAGGGCAGAAGCTGGAATAAAAGGGTAGGGGGAGGGGGAGGAGCACAAGCTGGCAGGTGACAGGTGAGTCCAGGTGAGAGGAGGAATGGTAGGTAGGTGAGGGAGGGAGGGGGTAAAAGGGAGTGATGCGAGAAGCTGGGAGGTTATAGGTAGAAGATGCAAAGGGCTGAAGAAGAAGGATTGGGTTGGAACAGCATGGACTGACCCTCCAGTAAAATGCTCGGGGAGCATTGTGCGATCAGATGTGTTACCTTTTGGGTGAAGCATTAACCTCAAGCCTCCATGCCCTCTTAGGCAGGTGCAAGAAAAAACCCATGCTACTCTGAGGAGGATGGACTTACGAACTTGGAGCAGGAGTAGGCCACTCGGCCCCTCAAGCCTGTTCCTACTATTTAATAAGATCATGGCTGATGTGTGATTGTAACCTCGACTCCACAGTCCACTTACCCACAGGATCCTTTCACCTCTTGCTTTTCAAGAACATATCTGCATCTGGTTTCAAAATATCCAAAGACTCTGCTTCCATTGCCCTTTGAGGGAGGGAGTTCTAAAGACTCCCGAGAGAAAGAAAAGTTCCACCTCATCTCTGTCTTAAATGGGCGACCACTTATTTTCAAAGAATGAATCCCTAATTGTAGATTTTCCCCAGGAAGAAATATCCTCTTCACATCCATTCTGTATGCTTCAATCAGGTCCTCTCTCACTCTTTTAAACTCCAGTAGATACAAGCATCACCTATGCAATCTTTCCTTATTAGACAACCTGCCAATTCCAGGAATCAGATTAGTAAACCTTCTCTGAATTACTTCCACTGCCTTTACATCCTTCCTTAAATAAGGAGACAAATACCGTATTCAGAACTCACCAAAGCCCGATAAAACTGAAGCATAACCTTCCTCCTTTTGTATGGCCATGCCATTTTTCACACAACCCAGTTCAAGAACAGCTATTTCCCTTCAAACATTTGGTTCCTGAACCAACCGGCAAAACCGTAATTAGTACACCTTAGCAACACTATGACCACTTTGATTGCTTTGCACTAAATCAACATATTTTTGTTCTAATTGTCTTCTTTCTTATAAAGACTGTGTATAATTTATGTTTAATTTATGTTTTTCTTATGAATGCTGCTTAGGTGATATTCTGTGCCTGTGATGCTGCTGCAAGTAAGTTTTTCATTGCACCTGTGCATACATGTACTTGTGCATATGACAATAAACTTGACTTTGATTTTGATTCCATTCCCCTATCTCTCCTGATGACTTGTTGTATCTGTGTACTACTAGCCTTTTGTGAATCATGCACGAGGATACCCAGATACCTCTACATCCCAGAGCTAGCAATCTCTCACCATTCAGATAATATGCCTCTATTTTCCCTTGCAAAATGGTCAATTTCCCATATTCCCACATTATGCTCCACTTGCCAAACCTTTGCCCACTAACCTCTCTAGCCCTCTGTAACTTCTGCAGCTTCAAGTTCCTGGGTGTCAGCATCTCAGAGGATCTATCCTGGCCCCAACACATTGATGCATTCACGAAGAAGGCACGCCGGTGGCTGTACTTCATTAAGAGTTTGAGGAGATTTGGTATGTCACCAAATACTCTTGCAGATTTCTACAGATATACGGTGGAGAGCATTCTGACTGGTTGCATCACCACCTGGTATGGAGGCTCCAATATGCAGGATCGAAAGAGGCTGCAGAGGGTTGTGAGTAGAGCCAGCTCCATCACGGGCACAACCCTCCCCACCATCGAGGACATCATCAAGAAGCATGCCTCAAGAAGGCGGCATCCGTCATTAAGGGTCCTCACCATCTGTGACATGCCCTCTTCTCATTGCTAGCATTGGGGAGGAGGTACCGGAGCCTGAAGACCCATACACAACGTTTTAGAAACAGTATCTTCCTCTCCGCCATCAGAGTTCTGAATGATCCATGAACCCCACCTCATTATTCCTCTTTAGCACGATTTATTTATTTTTGCAACTTATAATAATTTTATGTCTTGCACTATACTATTGCCACAAAACAACAAATTTCATGAAATATATCAGCGATAATAAACCTGATTATGAATCTCATATTCTCTTCACAGCTTAATTTACTACCTGCTTTTGATGAGGGGATTTATTCCTCAACTGACGTAACCAAAACAGATTATTTGATCATTATAACAATGCTCACTGTGGGATCTTGCTGTGCACAGGTTGACTGTCATGCTTCATCCAATATAGATATGACCACACTTTTAAAGTACTTCATTGGCTGTAAAGTGGTTGTGGCAATCTCAAAATGTTGTGCAGCCAATGATGTATTTTTAAACTGTAATCCAGAAAGGGTTCTGAAAAGCATCATGGCAATCAAAGTCTAGCCTCAGCAAAAGGAATTCCTTCTTGCTGATTTCTCCTCATCTCCTTCCAGTGGGACAGAATTCCAGACAGCTGGATGATATCATGTCCAAATTGAGTAAATATCCCGGGGAGAGTCAAGACCAGTTCCTGGCTTGTGATTTCACTCTGGACAGCTGGTATAGAAATGAACTCACACTGGTAAAACACGGGGTAATTTGGAGAGGGAATAGAGTCAAAGAGCCATACAGCATGGAAACAGGCCCTTTTGCCCAACTTGTCCATGCTGAAACACCGTGAATGTGAGCAGTCAGGATGGGGTGTATAAGCAATCAGTAAGCACTCGGTGTTGTGAATGAAGGCAGTGATCAAGACTGGCTCACACCACCAACTCAACCATGCCCACCCAAAAAATCACCTGGCTTAAGTTAGGGTTCAGGGCACTGATCGCCAGATTTGGGACCCTTTTGTCATTTCTTCCCCTTAATGGTTCAATTCCTGCATCTTTCTAAGTTATTTGTAATTGGTGGGAGTGTCAATGGGACAAGATATATTTAAAACATAATAAGTCAACCATTTCTCAGGACCATCATTGATTGAGAAGAAACTAAGAATTCTAAAGAAGAAAATGTGGTGAAGTACTAAAAATACTGATAAGAGTCAATGAGCTTTCTGGAAGTGTTCCTTAGTGAGAAAAGTACTGACTCGCTAATGACATCAATTTGGAAGAGTTGTGTGATGCAGTTAAAATTCAACGTATCCCTGTGCCAGATGCCATCTATACACTGGGCACTTTCCTGAAGATGGAAAGTGTTCTTTTTGGGACAACATTTAAGATGTCTAAATGCCTACTTGGATAAACACAGATGATAAACACAGTGACACCCAGACCATCACTATACCAGAAGCAGCTTGTGTAAACTCACTAGAGTTTAGAAGAATGAGAAGTGGCCTCATTGATACATGACAGAAGCTTAATTGAAACCTCTGAGAAGTTTTGACAGGATAGATGTTGAGAGGATATTTTCCCCAATGAGGAATGTAGAACGAGGGGGCATAGTTGCAGAACAAGTGGTCGCCTCATTTAAAACTGAGATGAGGATGCATTTCTTGTCTCTAAAGGTGCCGAATCTTTGGAATTCTCTACTGCAGAGGGATGTGGAGGCTGAGTCACTGAATACATTCAAAGCCAAGAGAGACAGATTTTGGACAGGGAAGTCAAGCGCTTTGGGCACCAGGCAGGAAAGCAGAGTTCAGGTCAAGCACTATCTTATTGATTAGTGGAGCATGCCTGAGGCCCATTGGGCCAACTCTTGCTCTTATATCTCATATTCAAAGTTTGTCTCATCATTCACTCTTACATGAGGAATGCAAATCATCTGCTCTTTGTTTAAATATTAACAAAGCAGTAAATATTTTTATTTCTGACTTAATAACCAGTATTAAGTGCTGGGCTGAATGAGCCAGAGCACAAGTTTTGATGGATTGGATAGCTTTTTCTTATCCATGGTATCTTCTTGAAGTAAAGATGTCTTGCTCTACTTAAATAGGGTCCTGGCAAAGCCTCATCTGCCATGTCGCGCACAGGTCTGCACTTCCCGCCTAGGAAAGGATAAACTTGCAATAGAGGTGCAGTGAAGGTTCACCAGATTGATTCATGAAATGGTGGTTTTACCACATGATGAAGGACTGAACAAACTAAACCAGCACTCTCTTGAGGTTAGAAGACTGAGAGATAATCTCATTGAAATGGACAAAATTCTTCAGGGGCTTGTCGGGATAGATGTGGAATTGATGTTCCCTTCCTCTGGCTGAAGTGTCAATAACCAGGGGTCATGGTCTCAAAACAGGGGTCATCCTTTCAGGACGGAGATGAGAAGAAATATCTTCACACAGGGGGTACTGAATCATTGGTGTTCACTACCCTAGAGGGCTGTAGAGTCTCAATCAGCAAGTAAAGGTAGAGATCAGCAGATTTTTAGATATCAAATCAAGGTTAGTGCCGGTAAGTTGTACAGAGGCAAAGGATCTCACTGAATGGTGGAGCAGGCATGAGGCGTCCAAAGATCTTTTTCTTATGTCCTCATGGACCATTAGTGTACCTCAGCTAGGACCACAATCGAATTTGGAACCTTCAGGATTTGCAAGCCTTGATGGCAAATCAGGTGTCAGATGCACCCAGAAAAGCACAGGAAGACCTATTCTGTTACAAAAGTGATAATGCCAGCTGCTCCCGCATTCCCAAGGACATCTGTGTGACGGCAGTAAAACCTTCTGAGGGAACGTTCACACAGCCCAGAGGAGATTCACAGTAACGGGGCAGGTCCAGTCACACAAAAATTCACTACCAAGTTATCTGCAGCTCAGGCAGTTTTTTAATTGGACCTCTGCATAAAATAACAATTAGACCATGTTCCAAATGAAGATAAAATACACATTTCACCGGAATTCACTGCAGGTTTCAAAACATTTTTTTTGCACTTCATACCATTGAACAGTAAAAGAATGGCTGTGTAGGATTAGTACAGCAAGTAATAAATGGAAATGGCAGGAATTTGGAGGTAATGTCTTTCCTGAACTATTCCCTTAAGGCCATGCTGTGAAAAAATTCCTAAATGTAGATACCACACTAATGTACTTCACCCTGCAATTAGAACATTACTGGAACCATTATCCACTTAAACAACATCATCTGATGCAGTCCTTATAGTCTCATTAGAATTTTAAGGGTTATGTAGTTTACTCACATTGTGCTGCAGCCTTGAGTTTGCAATTAGTAAATATAAACCTGCAGGGTGGCTGGTTGTGTCATGCCAAAGGTGTGTAAGATATTACCATGAGAATATTTAATTTTTATTTGCAAGCGAGTGGTTTAAATGGCACTCTCTTAGCCAATGCAGCCCTCATTTAATTAAGATTACTGAGCCTCTTAAGAAAAAAATCAAAGGGCCAAAAGTCATTCTAATAAGGCACCAAACACAATTACAGTAATAATGATAGAGCTCAAAATCTATTCCAGAGGCTTTTAAAATATACTACCATCACGTCAAATACCTTACTGGCATGAGAGCTTTTCAATCTATTCTGAGGAAAATTAAGACTAGCCTTGGAACAACCTGTCCAATATTAAAGACGCTGAACATTTTAAAAGTCTCAAAGGAGGTATAAAGTGCTTTTATAAATATTTCAGAAGTACAATCATTTAAACGGTGTTATTATCTATTGCTCTGTTAGCTTTCAAATACCACTACTTGAAGTTGGCGAGTGTTATTTAGCAATTGTTGCAAATCGATTTCAGTAATTTTATAAACAGCCTAAAGCAATGGTTGATTTTCAACCTGTTGCCTAGCAACTGCTGTAATGCATAGTCATCTATATAAATCATTTCCTTCGGTTGGACCAAATGTTGATGCACTCGTACACTTTAATTAAATCATAATACTTTTTTCTAGATTAAAGTACATAGCATGTTGGGCAGAACCCAAAATGGAATCTACTTAAACATCTCAATGTCTTAAGGCAAGAACAGATATTAAAATATTTATAACAGGGTCTAAGATGTAGTAAATAATGGCACTCAACACCTACATGGAGATGTTATCGTGCATTTATTTGCTGCTCTGAAACGTCCCCCGTCATTTCTCACTTGCAAGGAGAAAGTAAGACTTGTCCCAAATGAGAAGGAAGCATACTAACGATTTCTAATATGTTTCTATCCCAAGACAGTAGCGTTTAAAATATTTTCACATTACTGCACAAACAGTTGCACAATTCGAATCTAAATCTTTTCCAACAAAACGTTTTATGGCGTTAATCCATCCCCACCTCAATCCATCACGAACAGAGTCAAAGCTAGTGTATGATTAGTCATAGCTAGGGAAGTATGTATGGTGCCTATCAGTAGGTGGACAAGGATGGTCTCTTCTTGAGCTAAACAGAGAGCCCAAGGAATCTTCTCCAAAACTCTTCAGGAGACTGCAGAGCTGGAAAGATACAGCCAACTCCATTCATCCCTTGACCTTGTGACAAAGCAATGAAATGTTTGAGGATAGCAAAAACAATTGTTGCAAGGGAAATTACCATATATATTAAAATATTTTTTTCTTTTGGTCATATTCTGCTTGGTTCTTTCAATCAGTCAGAAAAAAAGACCACACACAAATTATAAATATGAACCTTCTAAGCACTTAAGTTTAATTGTTCCCGTCTATATTAATATTCAACTTGTTTGAAAATCCCCATCAATCCAAAAGCATTCCTTTTCATTGTTATTTATCTCAGTCCTGTTTAAAACATCAGAGCAGTCAGTTGTCCTTACTGTCAAACAAACCAATACGAGACTGTTTGAATTACTGAGTGAGAGATATTCTACTTGCCAGCTCCTGTCCCCTTAAGGCATGGCAGGGAAGTATTATAGGGCAGTCCTTACCTTGGGAATTAGCTTGTAAGACCCCTATGCTGTCATCAAACTGCATAGATTTGATGTTGAGTGACGCCAAGATGCATTCTTTGTCTTGGAGCGAACAATCGTCGATATTGTTCTGATTGGCTGATAAAATAACACACATGTCGCAGAGGTTGATGTTGACAGCCCTTAAATCAGCTCGACATAATGGTGTACCCTTCAGCAAATAAAAAATAGAAAAACAAATTAAAGATCAAGACTGGAGCTATGGGACAATACTTAACAAGTAGTCTTTTATACTCCAACATTAAACCAATGTAACTATGTGCTGGGGAATTGGAGATGTGCACTTATCTGAAAGGGTAGATGGTGCTGATGGCAACTCTCTGGTTCATTGTCTATACTCAGTGAAGCCATTAAAAGCAAATAAGAAGTCGGCTTGTTGCCAGCTATTCACATCAGACTCACTGATGCCAAGTCAATAACTGTGAGCAATTTTTTCTAACTGGCAAACTCTGGCATTCAGAATGTGTGAACTAAATGCCAGGCTGCTCATCACTGCTACAAAATGTCAAAGAGCTAGTTCTGCATCTGGACATGCACAAAAGTAAGGGTCAGTGCAACGAACAAGGCTCAGCCATAACAGATACTTGTGGAGACCAGTCCTCGATAGCTTGTTGACACTACCTGTGCTGCTGGATCTGCTGTCACTGAGAACTGTACTCTTGTCGTCAGTTAAAGTTCCATCTGAGGGAGAACATTTCTGTTGTGGAAGATTGCGTTTTGAAGAGTGCACGTTTCCGATGGCTCCTAAATATTTGATTTCCGTGTGCAAGCACCAATAATGTGAGACCTCTTGGTTTGTTATGATTGTACGCTTGAGGACAAAAGCACGTAGATCAGTTTTAGTCTCTGAAAATCCACCAGGACAGAAAGCAAGTGTTACTGCTCCAAGGACTGCCTTGTTGGTTGTGGTCCCTCTCATTGTCAGTTGACCTTTGAGCCATACAGTGCTTCAAAAGTGTAAATGCAAGAGGTGATTTCTCCTCTGGAGCCCACTGCCTAGCTCTTTGAGTGCTCTGGTGGTGGGGACAGAGTGTTGACATAGAACTAAAGCCAGATTGATTGATATGTCTTCACAAGGTTGAACATCAATCATTTACTGCTAATAGCTGCATTTATGTCAATACCATCCACTTGCTGAAGTGAAGGCACTGGATTGGTGCTTAGATGTACAAGGATAGAGCAGCTAAGCCAAATGTAAAGTGATGCAAAATTTATGACCAGGCAAAGTAAGGGTGAGAATTATTTATTCCATCCCATAGACATACATTGACTGCTGGAACCCTGCAGAGATCATAAGAGATGAGAAGGCAGTTTGGGGGAAAGATCTGGCAGCTGGTAAAACTTACCTTCAACAAGAGCGGTGCTAGTCTGTGCTCAGTTGGGGAGCCTCTCACTCTTTTAGTGAGCAGGAGCAAGAGCCAGGAGCATTTCACATTACTGTGAGCTCCAACTGTTTTAGCCCTTGTATTTTGTGATCAATTATACAGACTCAGTTCACTGCTGAACACCTTGGAAACAATGGCTGCCTTCTCTCCTCCCACACCTGAGCATACTCAGAATGATACAAAGTGCTCTTAAAGGGGAAACGCACATCGTATTCTTAAAAGGAAAATGGAATAATATTGCATAACAATAAAATGGCATAAAAACACTACAAATCTTCCTGATTTCTATGAACATCATCCAATTTACCTAAGTGATGGCATTAAATTGGTGCTTAAGCATGCATTGCGGTCCAGAAGATTTGAGGGTCTTAAAGACACCAAGTTATTTCTCAAACAGACGACATCTCATTCTTCTTTTTAAAATTCTATTGAGTGCTAACTTGGACATCAGTGTGAATTTCCAACACAATAGCAATTCTGGAAATTAATCATAGCTATGGTGTCAGACAGCATGGAAACAGGACCTTCTGCCCACTTACTTTCCTGTGGCTAGTTAAATCCACTGACCCACAATTCTTTGGGATGTGGGAGAAAACTGGAGGACTTGGTGGAAAGCCACGTGGTCTCAGCGAGAATGTGCAAACTCCACACAGGGCAGCTTGAAAGTGAATCCAGATTGCTGGAGCTATGAAGCAGCAGTATTAACTGCACCACTATGTTGCTCCAAAGTTAAAAAGCACAGAAAGAGACCTTTTAGCCCACCTAGTCTGCCTATCCACCAGCCATTTGCAGTAGTTCTACACAAATCTTATTTTATTCTTCCCTCAGACTCCACCACTCACCAATGCAATAGAGGCAATTTACAGTGGCCAATTAACATACCAATTGTCTTTGCTATTGTGGGAGGTAACCAGAGTACCTGGGGGAAACCCACACGGTCACGGGGAACATGCAAACTCCACACAGATGGTAGCAGAGGTCAGGATTGAACCTGGGCCGCTGGAGCTGTGAGATGGCAATTCCAGCGCTTCTAGTTTCTCCGTTCTGTAGTGTTCCAAAACCCAACACATTAATAGGACTCACCGGTAATATCGACACTTTGGGAAAGTTGTGAAGGGTCTCCCACTCTCTCGTCAGGTATTCCAGTGTCCCAACAAAAACAATGTGCTTCAGTTCGTGGTAATGGAAGTTGCTGGCCCGTAAAGGCATGACGAGGTTGCGTAAACCAACCAAGGCAGAGTTCATGTCCCCAAAAATACACACAACCACGTGACCACTTAATACCGTCATAGCAGCCTCACTCCGGGTCTGAGAGACAGAGACCATTGTTAATGTCATGCACACAGGCAGCAAGGGCTCAAACATTAATCACAGGAGGATTAAACAATGGTACAAGAAAGGCCTGGTCTGTCGCCAGGAAACGAGCTGGTTATCTTACCTCTATCACAGCCATTCTGAGTAGTGATGGAGCACTTAAGGAGCAGTTCATAACGTTAGAACATGGAACAGTACAGCACAGGAACAGGTCCTTCGGCCCACAAGTTGTGCCAAACTAATTAAAATTGTAATCAAATGCACAACTAAACTAATCCCTTCTGCCTACACAATGTCCATGTCCTTCCTTTTCCCTCACATCCATGTGCCTACCTAAGAGCATCTTGAATGCCCCTATCGTATTTACCTCCACCCCCACCCCAGGCAGCACATTCCAGGCACCCACCACTCTCTGTGTAAAAAACTTGCCCCGCACATCTCCTTTGAATTTACCCCCTCTCACCTTAAATGCATGCCCTCTGGTATTAGACATTCTCTCTTCTTCCATCAGGTAGAAGATATAGGAGCCTGAGGGCACGTACCACCAGGCTTAAGGACAGCTTCTACCCCACTGTGATAAGACTATTGAACGGTTCCCTTATACAATGAGATGGACTATGACCTCACGATCTACCTAGTCGTGACCTTGCACCTTATTGCACTGCACTTCCTCTGTAACTGTGACACTTTACTCTGTACTGTTATTGTTTTTATCTGTACTACCTCAATGCACTCTGTACTAACTCAATGTAACTGCACTGTGTAATGAACTGACCTGTACGGTTGGTACACAAGACAAGTTTTTCACTGCACCTCGGTACAAGTGACAATACTAAACCAATACCAATATCAACCCTGGGAAAAAGATTCTGGCTGTCTACCTTATTTATACCTCTCATAATTTTGTAAACTTCTATCAGATCTCCCCTCAACCTCCGCTGCTCCAGAGAAAACAACCCAAGTTTGTCCAACCTCTCCTATAGCACATGCCCTCTAATCCAGGCAGTATCCTGGTAAACCTCGTCTGCACCCTCTCCAAAGCCTTGACATCCAATAACGGGGCGACCAGAACCGAATGCAAGAGTTGCCCCACTCTTTCACCCATGAATCCTACCCATACCAATTCCAAGTTTTTCAATAAGTGAATCAGGAGACTGTTCCCATTGGCAGAAGTAGGGTTGGTTAGCAGAGAATGCACAGTAATATAATTACCAAGGAGTCACAGGTGAGATGAGCAGCATTTTGGTTGATTTTATTGAGTTGTGATGTCCTGCCTGAAAGGATGATGGAAACAGATTCAACAGGAACTATCAAAAGTGAAGGCTTCATATGGGGGAAACTGCAATCCTGTGACTAAATAGTAGGAGAGTGGGTCCAACTGGAGAGCTCCTTCAACGAGCCAGTATGGATTCAATGGGCTGAATGTTCCCTTCAGCACTATGAGATTCTAAGCCACTCCCTCTGCATTGGCTCTGAGGTGGAACAGTTCATTCTCCTTATTTATTTACCTGCCTTAGAATTGGAGAACTTTATTCCTTGCAGCGTAGGAGACTGAGGGGTGATCTTACGAAGGTGTATAACATCAGGAGGGGCATAGATAGGGTGAATGTGCGCAGTCATTTTTTCAGGGTTGGGGAATCGAGAACTAAAGGGCATAGGTTTAAGGTGAGATCAGAATAAGAACCTGGGGAGCAACCTTTTCCACATAGTGGGAGCTATGTATCTGGAATGAGCCACCAGAGGAAGTGGCTGAGGCTGGTAAAATAATACCATTTAAAAGACACTTGAACAGGTACATGAATAGGAGAGGTTTGGGGGGATATGGGTCAAACAGGAGCAAATGGGACTAGCTCAGATGGGCATCTTGGTCAGCCTGGACGAGTTGGACTGAAGGGCCTTTTCCTGTGTCGTACGACTCTATGACTCCAGTGCAGAGAAGATTCACCAGGTCGATTGCTGGGTTGAAGGGGCTGTGTTATGAGGAAAGTCCAAGAGGAGTGGGTCAAAGAGAGTCATGCAGCACTGCAATGTGTCCTTCAGCCCACTGAGTCTACTCCGACAATCAGGCACCCATTTACATTAATCCTACACTGATACCACTTTATTCTCCCACATCACCATAAACTCCTCCCCCCGCCCCCCCCCCCCCCCCCAGACTCTACCACTCACCAACACACAAAGGGCAACTCACAGTGTCCAATTAACCTACCAACCTGCATATCTTTGGAACATGGGAGGAAACTGCAGCACCCATCAGCAGGCCATCGGTCCGAAGGCTTGAATGATCCTTTATAGCCCTGACCTATTCTTAGCTATTACACATCACAGAGGCAGAATGGGAGGTGAGCCACCGGAACATCTAAGTTCCTGAGGGAGCTTGACTGGGTAGATGCTGAGAGGTTATTTCCCTCCCCACCCCCACATAGAAATTTAGAACAAAGGGACATACTTTCCAAATAAAGGGTCACCCATTTAAGACAGAGATGAGGAAGAATTACTTCTCTCAGAGGGTCGTGAACCTTTGGCATTCTCCACCCCAGAGACCTGCAGAGGAGGAATCATTGAATATATTAAGCGTATGATCAATAGGTTTTTAGACTACATGGTAGTCAAGGGTTATGGGATCTGGCAGGATAGCTGAGTTGAGGTCAAAGATCAGATCAGCTATGACCTTAGTGAACGACAGACAGATTGAAGGTCCACGTCCTTCAATCCAACTCCTGCTCCTATTTCTTACATTCTACCTTCTACAGGCAGCGGAGGAAACTCCTTTCAGCTCCTGCTGTCGTCTGTGGGCTGTGTTCAGCTGGAATGGGGCTGGTGGCCACACTTCACATGGCATTGATTTTTGTGACAATATTTTCTGTGCTAACCTTTTTTCAAGGGAGACAAACTGAGAGTCAAGTCAATCCTCAGAATCCAGTTCGGCAGACTTGGAACTGAGGCATTTTCAAAATGGCACCTAACTTCAGGCTCACTTGTGCAAGGCTCCAGCTTCCTGCACCTTTGGGCAAAATCCTGGCGTAGTCGACAGCAAGTCTTGTTAACAGCAGGGAGCAGGGGTCGGTTCCCACCCTCTCAACCTCTTCTATCATTTAATATCCTGTTGCTCAGCAGCTGCTCCATGCAGTCACTTTGTACCCTTAACCTGTGACAGCAATAAAACACAGTGAAGGCAGCTGGAGCCACATAGATCTAGGAAGCCTTGGAATAAACAGCCTCAGAGAAAGAGGCTATCCAGTATCACCAGTCTCAGCACAAATTAGACTAGCCATTCTCCAGATGACTTGTGCTCTCCCGGTCCAAAAGTGCTGGATTTCTGCAGGGCGCATCAGAACAGAATTGATCTCCCACTCCTTCACGGTAGTCACCAGGACGTTCTGTAATGCTCTCAGCTGAGAGGGGAGGGGTTTGTGGGTGGATGCAATTTGTATCTGGCCACTTAGCTTTACACCAGCCATGGCTAGTGCATCCAGCATTGCCCAAATCAGGACAGTGTCAGGTGATGACAGATGGAGGCAGGCAAAGGAAAAAAAGAGGCAGATGGAGCAAGGTTGGGGGGTGGGGTGGGGTTTGAAGGTTGGAGACCTTCACCTGTTCATTCACCTGCCACTGTCTCTCCCTCCCATCCCCAACCTGGCACAACCCACCCGTCACCTTTCACCCCTCCTCAGTTCACCAATCACCTCGGACTCCTGTCTCACCAATGACCCCTCTCCTCTCTATACCGGCCATCTCCTCTCTCCACTCTCAGTCCCGATGCAAGGTTTCGACCTGAAACATTGACAATTCCTCTCCCCCTCCACAGATGCTGTTCGAACCACTGAGTTCCTCCAGCTGATTGTTTGTTGCTCCAGATTCCAGCATCTGCAGTCTCTTGTGTCTCTTAGTTGAAAGAGTGCCGCAAATCCATGGCAGAATCCAAGGGTGAATTGAGGGATTGCCCTTCAGCCACAGTGAGAGTTGGAATGCCGTTTTCATTGGGTGCTCATCCTCTGAAAATGCCAACAGTCAATTCCTACTCATAAAATACCTAAGTGGAAACATGAACTGGCTCAAGCTGGTGATAACTCCCATGGTTGAGCAGCCTGCTGTCACATGGTGTCCAAGATCACTCACAAGTCCACCGACAGCAGGTGCTGTAACTCCCTGTAACCCATGGATTGCAGTCCAGTTCAACAGGAGATACAGGGCAGAATAAAACAGGAGCACTTCGAATGAGGTGTAATTGTGATAAGAAAAAGCTGCAGATAAATACAAAAAAAAGAAATAGAACCATGTCCTTATTCAGCAGAAAATCCTCATTTCTTCCTTCCTTCAACCTATTTGGCAAAATATCATAAAATCTCTTTTAAAACAGTTTGTGATAGATTAGATGCAGCAGAGTGAATGGCATATCAATGCTCAGAGACAGCAGAGATGTAATAATGTTATTAATGGTTGGGCATCAACAGCACCACAGCCACCATTGTTCAGTTCATGGTATCCACACCAGTGTCTTCTCATTTCCTCTGCTGACATAACATATCACCTGGCAAGAAGTACTCCTAATACTAGTCCTCCTGTTTTAACGCTTGCAGTACTTGAAACCATCAGTCATTGACCTGTATATCACAGCTGCAATGACTTCAAAACTATGGGCCTCCAATGCCATTACGCTTTCAAACTGACAGAAACTTTGGGAGTTCTGTGAATAGTTGCTGTCAATGATTCAGCCCACTCCCTCAGACTGTTCCATCTGCAGCCATCCCCAACGGAATCAAGGGAAATTGGTCGAATGGTGAGAACGATGGAACCAGTCATCCTGGAAAATACTTGATTCAAATGATTAAACTACCTTCGAGCTGCATTGATGAGAACCAACGACAGCAAAGGGGAGGTTCACGCCTTGGTGATCACTTGGCCTTTGTGGGCGACTTCCTTCGAGGTCAGCAGCTGGTGCTATTGCAGCTCCTGTGACTGGGCCTGCCTACACCAGTAGTAATGACATTGGTGCATCAGTGAGGAACATGCAATGAATAAATCCTCCAGCTATCAGTCCATGTTATGTATTGTTCCTCTATTGGTGCACTAGTGAAGACACAGACCAATGGGCAAGGGCAGTGTCTGTGGTAGAAATGACCAAGTGCATCCAAGGTACCAGTCCCTGGCAGGAATGGAGTTGGCTGATCTTCACCATAGTTGGGCTAGAACTGTAGTCACCCAGTGTTTACAGGAAAGGGGAGTGAAATCATTCAGTGTCTCTTCTCACAGCATTTCTCCCTCCTGCCAATGGAGAACAAGTGCCGGTTGATGTTAGATGAGGACAGGAGTAAGATCAAGATCAAGATCAAGACAGGAGCACCCCCCACACTCATTCTCCCAAGGACAGGAAGATGGAGGGATATGGGCACTCTGTAGGTAGGAGGGATTAGCTATGTCGGCACAACATTGTGGGCCGAAGGGCCTGTTCTGTGCTGTACTGTTCTATGTTCTATGTTGAACCAACTGCTAACATCTGCCATTGATCAGACATATAGGAAGGCTGCTGAGAAGCTCATGATGGCCACCCGACTACAAGAATGTGCCAGCATGATGCTAGGACTTTGCAAACCATCTAAAGAGTGTCTGACCAGTGGGATCTCTGCCACACCAAACTGCCATGATTGATGAGCCCTGCTCCCTGCTGTTCACAAGGCTTGCTCTCTGTTGCACAAAGATTTCAATGACTTCCCCAAGGATGATGGAAGACCAAGCCCTTGGATAAGTGAGCCTCAGGTTAGGTGCCATTTTGAAAATGTCTCAGTGCCAAAGCTGAAGACTTCCATGACCTATTTCAGCACCGATCTTTCCTGCAACTTCCGCATGGAAATCTCACATTTAAATCGGGATAGTGCTGAACTCTGTGATGGGGTCACTTAAAGTGAACGGACAGAAAAAGTTGACAGGATGCGAATCACTCACAAAGCCACTCAGAGCCGATTCCAAGGCACATCCATGTACTAAGGTATGGTATCACCTCACGTGGCCGGACAGGTAATACCCGACTCCACAAGAAGAAGGTGCAAGCTAGGGGTCAGCTTCACTGCAAATTTTGGTGCATCTTACACTGCTGACTGCTACTGAGTCCCTGCATCAGCACTACCTTTCAAGCAGGCTCTGAAACACGCAAGGGGAGGAATCTGCACCCACAGTGCTGTTTTCGATGGACAGAATTCACGGGAAAGTAGGGAACAGTGAAACCAATGGCTTCATTGGCATCCCTGTACAATTTGATCACAAATGACTTCGCAATGCCATTGATGAAGTTCTAGTGAATAATATGGATATTGTGACTAATAATATGCCAATAGATATTGCCTTCCCTGGGTTTTCCCTGCACCCAGAGCTGATCAACTGTAGGATGCTCTAAGGGTCAGTGGAATGGAGAAACATCGTTAAAGAATGCCAGCACAAATGTAAGGATTTATTATTTGCAGATGAGAACATATTAGTGTTGTAAAATGTGTCATGACTGACAGTGTGACAGAACAAATACTTCTACTCAAAGGGTTGCCCATTCCTGATTTGCAAACCACATCCATGTACTGAGACATTTTATCAGCTCACATGGCTGGGCTGGAAGTACACTGCCCTACCAAGCTCAGACTGAAAGGACTCAGCTTCTCTGCAAATTCTGGTGCGTCTCACACTGCTGACTGGTACTCTATCTCTGCAACAGGACTGCCCGCCAAACAGGATCTGAGGAGAGCCTCTGTGAAGAAATCAGATCTCCAGCAGAGGCTGCGCAGGTAAGCATGTATTTCAAAGGAAGACTGCCACATTACTGCAAATCAGCAGAGGGATCTTACAAACAAGAAATGGCATTTATGCAATCAATACATGCAACTTCACTTTGAGCCTCAGATACTCAAAAGTAACCAGGCAGCTAAATGCAGAAATGCACAGCTGATTGTTGGTCTGATTGCAATTAAATAGAAAGTTTAGAGCTCTAATCATATTTGCATGGTTGATATATTCCAAAGGCTGTCTGCAACTAGCTGAACCCTGTTATTATTGGGATAAATGAACCATACCCAATGCTAGTTGCTTCAGTATCTCAGACTAAGTGCGGTCAACATCTTTCACAGGCCATGCATTTAATCCCAATCAGACTGTATCCGATTTGCCGTGATACACCCGTGAAATTAAGCAAAAAAATTGGGTATGGTTGGAGAAAAGTGGATCTTAAAAACATGATAGGAGCAGAAATCACCACGGTTTCTCAGTCTTATTCCACCATGGCCCCAACTCCACTTCCTGTACCTCATAACCACTGACTTCCCTGTAGTCCCAAATCTATCGCCACCTTGAATACATTCAAAGAGTCAGCCTTCGCATCCCTCAGGGGAAGAGAATCACAAGGAGCCATGACTCTCTGAGAGATGAAATTCCTCTTCAATGGGAGGCCCTCTATTCTGAATGTCTTAATGAAGCTCAGGAGAACTGGTGGAAGCTTGTAAAACAACGTACAACTGCTCCTCCCGGAAATGATTGGAAGTCTCACCACACACAAGAGTCATATCCCGCTCCGTAAAATATAGCTGGCATGTGATTGGGCGGCCTTGTCACTCAAGTATAGTTCGTGATACCCACCAGGATGACCTTTTCCATTTCTTTGGCTGGACACCAGTGAAACATGCCAGTGGAGTCGTATTTCTTCACGCTGGCATCTTTTTCTTCAATCTGATCATTTCCTGGGAGTGACAGGGGGTCGTGCCTGCAGAGACAAGGAAATCGAGACAAGGAGTTGCCTGTCATCCTGACACCTTGCCCTGATCTTTTCCGACCAGTTGTAGCCAGTCAGCCGGCCCGAGTTGTTTAATTTACGAGCAGTCCCATTACTGTGGTGCTTAGCCCAGACATCACCCCACCCCCAGTGCTCCCACCCTCCTCCCACCCCAAAAAATAACATGATCAAAGGGTTCGCATTAACTGCTGCAATGAGGTGAAATAGAGAGAGACAGAGCCTCTCGCTGGCTGAGTGGCAAGAAGATGAAAAGCCAATTACAGGCTTTTACCGCATACAACTTCCGATGCTGTTCTCTGAGCAATAAAAGCTTTAACAGGGTATACTTGATATATTTTAGCAATTTTGCCCCCATCATATTTTGCTTTTTTTGAAAACTTGAAGCCATTAATGTTTCAGAGGATGTCAGCTCAGAGCAGATTGATTAATTCACATCTGCATCATGAACAGATGATTTTTCTCCCGAAGAACACTGAATATAAAAGTGGTCCTCACCAGCTGCCACCTGGCCATCAATGCCTGCACTTCTAACATTTCACTGCTTTCTGCACATCCATCAGTCACCAGCAGCTGTCATCTTTAGACTCGGTCTTGAATAGTCAGCAATAAACACCCCATTTCATCATGACCTAGCTAAAGCTCTACCAGAATCCCCATTACTTCAGATTCCAGCACTTACAAGGTAATTACATCCGTAGCACACCTTCCCTTTAAACTACAGAAGTTGCATTTAAGAAACGCTAAAAGAATTGCCAACTGTGAGAAATAAATCAAGGTACATTTTTGAGAAATCAGATTACTTCCAATTCTAAAGCCATAGATTTCAAAATTCCCACTAATATATTCTTTAGTAACAAAAACAATAGTTTAAAGTATATTTACAGATGCAGACAGGCAATATAGGAAACTTGCCCCTTTTAGCAAATATTTGATAAATAGACGGCAAGTTGGCCAGGTTGAACTCTTTTAGTTGGAGAAGCTTACATAGCGAATCCTTTATTAACCCTTAAACTGTTATGTTCTGATTGTACTGCAGTCCCCACCTATGTAACGCTATCAGCAGTGCTCATAGCTCCCCTGTGTAAAGTGATGTTTCTTCTACTTACACTGAGATGAGCACTTCACACATTTGAGAATCCTTACTACATAGAATTAATTAGGGAATGGCTGAAAGTGTGTTTACAGAAGTACAGGGAAAGACACAAGACGCTCCGATAGTTTAAAAACTAAAAAAACAAAATCAAGTTTCAATTGCCCTGCTAGGAATTCAGTTAACTTCCTTTGAGAGGACTTTGACATGACTTATCAAAAGCTTCTTCTTATTGTATTTAATACTTCCACTTCCTCTGTCGATATATTTTGAATCTCCCTGTGTTTAAAAATTGTTGCCATGCTACAAAGCGGAGATGGTTTCCAATAACCAGCTAAGAATACGTTGTCAGATTTCCTTTAGGTGAGGACCTGTTTGAATGTTGCATCCAATGTTACCAACAACATCAGGTGGAAACTGTGGGTAATTTACCATGAGCGGACACTAACCCAGCAGTCTCACAAGCACTAGCCAACAGCAAAACCACAAATCCCAGCGACTCGCTTTGCCGGGGATGTATTTTCTTTTGTACAGCTGACTAGATGTAGCTCCCATGCTTGTCTGCAATTTGAGTGCCTGCTTGAAACCCCACACGTTCACATTATTTTGCCTCCTCCCCCACCAATCTCACTCTCTGTGTTTCGCTCTCTTACTCCTTCACAACCGTCATGACAAAACATTTGTCTATTAAAATGTTCATCGCCTAGATGCATGCATTCAGCGCAGTTGCTAATAACTGCAAAATCATTTAGTGATTTTACACCATGGCTGAATATTTCATGATGCTCCGTGTGTTTCACGATTTAGTCAATGGACCTCTGTCACTTCAATCTTTGCTGACTGCCTTGACTGCTGCAATAAAGCTCCGCCAAGATAGCTATCTTTCACCAACTGTCACTCACTGCAGCCTGTCACTGGCAAACTCCTGTTCAATGCTGCTACTCACAGGGAATAACTATGACATTTGTTACACCGTAATGTTCTATTCTGATGGATTTGAACAAATGCGTTGTGATTAATAGACCCAACATTCGCTGACTGCAATTAGAACCAAGTATCCGATGACCCCCACCCCCCTCCCCCCTGCCGAAATCCATCAGAATGGTATTAATTTCATGTAAAGAATGCTGGACTGCCACTCGTTAGAACTTGTTATACTGAAGGTTCAAACAGGCCTGTGCTTGGTGCTCAAGCTGCGTTTAGCAATTCCAATGTGTTGCTGACTAGACAGCACAAGCAAGGGATGACTCTTCTCCCTCAGTGCCACTCCACAAGGCAATGAAAGCAGCCAGCTCTTTGAAATTTTCCGATCCCATCATACAAACTGACAAAGGCATGCTTTTCAAAACCCACATCCAAACTGTTGATCATTACTTATTTACAAAGGCCTTGAGGCATGTGTGCCTGCAAAAACCATACTTGATACAATATATACCAGCTTATTCACCCTTGTGCAATAAGCAACCCCTAGGCATCCTTAAATCGGCACTTAATATTGCCCATAAAACCTACCTTGTAATTGCAAAATATGTAATATTTAAGGTATAATATATCTGCGGGATAAGGATTTCTGAAAGCTTTGGTGACTTTGTGTTCAGTAATTCTATGTTTTGCTGAGGGCTATGAGTTGAAAAAACTGCACCAAGCATAGACGAACTGTCATTTCACTACCCAAGGGCCACTAATATAAAGGAGTACCCTAGAGCAGAAAAACTTCGGCACAGCTTTGAAGCATAGGAGAACAGCAGAACTTGCTCCCCCAGAATTATTGCTGCATGCAGATCAAAAGACCCAGTGCATATTTTACACAGTAAACAGGGACCTTCTGTTAGTCTATGAAATGTTTGGAGTTTCTGTAAACCTGAAGCAATTCTCGTGTAATATTGTTTCATATGTTAAGTGGATGAAGCTGTTTACTTGTCAAACATTGTACGCACTTTAACCCCTGACACAGGAGTAACAAAGCACCCAATACATCCCTCTCTCTACCCTTACCCCACCAATTATTAGCCTTTGTTTTCCGCAACCAAGTCAAAATCAATTAATGGCAATCTAATGTAAATGGACAAGATAAAAGGAATGTAAAAAATTTGGGTTCGTTTCTCATCGTGACACCACATCTCACATATGGCCTGAAGTACAGAAAAGAGGGCTCGAAGGACTCCTTGCAAACGATGGATAGCCTGAGGAAAAGTAACTGGATGAGTCCCTCTGATTGGTTACTGCTGTCATTAGTGCCACTGCTGTTTAAGAAGTACATACAGACGGGCTGGAGTGACAGCTAAGACTTTAAAGGCTGCGTTTTCTCTAACAGCCTTTCCTACCTCTTTCATGACAGAAATTTTTCAGCTCTATCATTAACTGCTGACAGTCTGACAGAATAAATACTTCAGCCTTTAAGGATTTCTCTCTCTCTCTCGCTCGTTCTCTCTCCTTTTAGACACAAGAGTTCTTTATGCTGTCTTCTCTTACCTCATCAGTTTGGGTGAACTGTTGGGTGAATTTCGCATGCCTCCATTTCGTTGCTTTTTTTTGGGAGACAGTGCTGATGGGTTTTCATCTTGAACTGCAAACAGACGGAAGATGGAAGATTAGCAGCCATTCAGAGGCGGATACAAGATGAAAACGCAACATTAAATAAAAAGGCATATTAAACCGAAAGTGACTCATTATCAAAGTTAAAGGTCCCCACACTACAAGCAGCTAACGAGTCTTCAGAATTAAACAAAATATTAATCAGGATGTTTAAAACCCTACTAAGGTTAAAATTATTCTGATTATGGTGCAACAAAAAAGGTAAGAAAAGGAAAATTCAAAGCAATGCACATCAAACAAAACACACGCACACACACACACGCGCACACACACACACACACACACACACACACACACACGCACACACACACAGAAAGGAAAACTCTGATTGGACATGGCTTAATTTGGGTGCTGGAATACAAGGGATCACCCACCCTCTGCAAAAAAAACACAAGGAACCCAAACATACTTGAGATGTAAGATATTTAATGTGGTTACATGGTTTAGTAAAAGAGAAATCAAACCGATCGGCTTAAACGTGGGGCCATTCCAAGCGTGTAGTTTTCATGTATTGACTCCAAATGTTCGGCAGTGGTGAAAGGACAAATACATGGGCACACTTGCAGGACTGGGCAAAGCAAACAAGGTGGGAGAAAAAAACTGCAGGGTGGGGCCCACTGCCTTCCAAACAACAGCTGTTAAAAAAGGCAGAGACAATGTTTAACCAAAGTATTTAATGCATTAAGGAAACACCATTAATTCTGGCTCTCAACTTAAACAGAACGTAAAAATAACAACCCCGCATAACTCTATGCCCACGCATCTCTGCTCTGATTTTGAATACATTTCACCCAATAAGAATCTATAATTTGATGCATAATTTTCATCAAAGTACTGGGATTCAATTGGAATGTTTAAAAGGCAGGTGGAGGGAAGTTGTCACTGTTCTCTGTACAGGCCTTGGTTTTAGATGTTTTTAGGACAAACAACGATGCTTTATATCTGCATGGGATGGCACAGTGAATTCATGAGAAGTGCAATAGGACAATGGAAGGAGAATCCCAGGGGAAAAGGTCAGTGAGGGCCAGTTAGACCAAAACTATGAGAGGACAAGAGTAGAGAGGGAGTTGGCTCTAATGATTGGGGTCACAGAGTATTGGGGTTTGTGGTATAGAACTAGTCTTTCTGTTTACCGTTTGCTCCATGCCATTAACCCCATGAGTTTGTGCAGAAGCCCAGCCTTTAGCACAGCAGGAGTACAGATATAATACTCCCCCAACCTGCATCGCTGAGCTAAATACTGGCAGCAACAAAGGCAGGGATGCATTGATCCATAAAGCACGCCTTTGGAAATGGGCTGTAATATTGCAGTTCCACCAATATTTCTGAAACAATTGGGAAAGGCTTGATATCACCGCCAGCTTATAGCAAACTCAGCAACTCACAGCTGGAATGAGCATTGCATAACACCATCTTGAACATAATTAGCGAGAGATTAGTTTCTACTGAAATATGCTCTTACTTTTAGAACAAAGCCAAGATCTGTTGTAGAGGGAAGCACTGTGGGTACAAGTGAAATTTGGACAGGAAAGGGTCATTCAACAGCATCATAATTGCTCTACCATTCAGTGTCAATGCTAGTTTCTATTGGAACCTATCAGCCCAGTCCCTACGTCTTCAGCGTCCAAGAACCCATCAAGCTCAGCATTGAATATACTCAACATTATCCACAACCTCTGGGGAGAAAATTCAAACCATTTACAAGTGAAGAAATTCCTCTTCTCCTTCCTAAATGGCCGACCCCTTTTCCTGAAACCTGTCTGGGATGCTTCAGCCAGGAGAATCATCGATTCTGACAAGCCCCTTAAGAACTTTATGTGTTTCAGCGAGATCAACTCTCATCCTGAATTCAAGAGAATACTGGGCTGGTCTAATTAATCCCTCCTCAATCACAGCAGTTGGAAAGAAAATAACTAATGGGCTGTTAAATCAGGGTGAACTGAGATATTGGCTGGCGTGAAATGCTAAAGAGCAGGGTTTTGGCTCAGGAATTCTCAACATTTTCTGGATCATGTTTAGTCAAACTTCAAACTGTTTTTACTGGCAAGTGATAAGATGACATGATCCCCCAGACAGCTATCCACAAAACCTGGAAAAGCACATTCTTCACCTTTAAGTCTGTAATATATTACTTTCAAACTGTACTGTGTTTTCATTCCCCATTTGCAATGTCATTTTATTACTTGTTTGAACATTCATTTCTTTAACTTAAATCAGCACAAATAGGTGGCTTTGTCCACATGGGTTATTCATAAACTATGGCGTGCACTAGTGGGTGTGTGGCTGAAGGTTCATCAAGCAGCTACTGCGGCTCCTCACTGTAATCGGTAGCCACTGATAATTCTACGGGGTGCGTAGGGAAAAAAAGACATAATCAATGATAAATAATTTAAAAAGCCTGTCCACGCAGCTGTCTGCTGGGTTTATGCACAGTGTTCTGAAAGTGACTCGCCTAGATTTTTGCTCATTATTAACTTAAGTAAATGCCATGTATTGTATTTCAAAACACAACAGCTTTAAACTCTCAAGCTCTGGAAATGGCAGCTCTTAATAAGAGGAGCCCTGTCTGTGAGTGCATCTGCATGGCTGTATCTGAATGCTGGTGTGTGTGTGTGTGTGTGTGTGTGTGTGTGTGTGTGTGTGTGTGTGTGTGTGTGTGTGTGTGTGTGTGTGTGTGTGTGTGTCTCCACTGGTAAATGCAGGCATGTGCACAAGTGCATACATATATGCATGCATACATGACTGAGAGGAAATAAGTGTGACATTGTGTGTGCACACATGTGCTTGCAGAAGCATGCACAAGAATTGTATGAGAGTGCCCAGGTTGTGTGCTTGCAATTGCTTTTGTGCATGTGTATACATGCATGAGAGTGTGCGCTTGTGCGTGTACGTGAGAATGTTCACAAGTGCGTATGCACGTGTGTGTACATGAGTGTGTGCGCATGAGATTGTGCCCGTGTCTATACATGCATGTGTACATGAAAGTGCGTGCTTATGAGTGTGTGTGTGTGTGTGTGTGTGTGTGTGTGTGTGTGTGTGTGTGTGTGTGTGTGCACATGCACACCCGCATATAGGTGCAAAAGACAGTGTGAGTGTATGGATGTTGGCACTGTGTGTGTGAGTGTGCCTGTGTGTGCGTGCGATGTGTCAGTCTGTGTCAGTGGTCTTATACTTTGAAAGTTAACCGCATTGATTTGGGTTTGTTTTTCTCAGTATAGAGACTGCTGTGAAGCAGAGACTGAGCTCAGATCACACATTAAAAGGAGCACTTCTAAGTGGACCATACTCCTGTCACCATTTGGCAGATTTTCTATCTGTATGTGTGTGTAATTTTTCCAGTAATGTTTGAAAGAAGGAATAAAAGGCACCCCAAACTACAATGTCATGCACAGCTGTCAGCACTGACTGCCAGCTGCAGCCCAGGACAACCTCTGGAGGTCATTGAAAACAGAGCAGTTGGGCTGATACGTCGCAGGCAAGCGTGGGGTCCACTGCAGCCCACCAGGGACTGCACATCCCCCTTCCCTCGCATGCAACACACTTGGGTAGCTGGGCACGGAGTCACTGGTAAGCAGAGGGCTCCTTTGCAGCTATTAATAAGCAGCATGGACTGTGTAACAGATGCTGCCCTTGGTAACTCTATGTGACCTGTGGCATTGCAAGTTAGTTTGGCAAATGTACCAAGAAAGAGGAGAGACTTTGAAAATAAATGGTAACTGGGAACAGTAGCACAGTGGATACATTGGTTTTCTGTGATTCAGAGATAGAGTCATTGAGAGATACAGCATGGAAACAGGCCACCAAGTCCAAGCACTTTCAAGCACCTGTTTTGATGATAATCCCACCCTTATCCATCATATTCTCCAACTTCCCCATCAACTCTTTCCCCTGCCCCCAGATTCTACCACTCATTGACACATTAGAAGTAATTTACAGTGGTTTCAGGAGGAAACTGGATCATCCGGGGAAAGCCTCGTCACAGGGAGAATGTGCAAACTCCACAGAGACAGCACCAGAGGTAAGGATTGAACCCAGGTCAATCAAGCACCTGTTTCAATGGAGCTGTGAGACAGCATCTCTACCAGCTAATGACCAGAATGGATGAACCATAGAACCACAGAACCATACAGCACAAAACAGGCCCTTCGGCCCACCATGTTGTGCCGTCCATCAAACCACCCTCACACTATCTAACCCTTTCCTCCCGCATATCCCTCTATCTCACATTCCTCCATGTGCCTATCCAACAAACTCTTGAACCTGTCCAATGTATCTGCCTCCACCACCACCCTAGGTAGTGCATTCCATGCACCAATCACTCTCTGGGTGAAAAACCTCCCCCTGACATCTCCCCTGAACCTCCCACCCATAACCTTAAAGCCATGCCCTCTCGTCTTGAGCATTGGTGCCCTGGGAAGGAGGCGCTGGCTCTCTATCTATTCCTCTCAATATTTTATATACCTCTATCATGTCTCCTCTCATCCTCCTCCTTTCCAGTGAATAAAGCCCTAGCACCTTAAGCCTCTCCTCATATTCCATACGCTCTAATCCAGGCAGCATCCTGGTAAATCTCCTCTGCACCCCCTCCAACGCCTCCACATCCTTCCTATAATGCGGCGACCAAAACTGAACACAGTACTCTAAGTGTGGTCTAACTAGAGTTTTGTAAAGCTGCATAAAATCTTTCACCCTCTGCAACGAATGAACCTGCCATTCTTACCCAGTTTGGCACATAGGTGACTCCTGACCTACCAAGGTGATTGATCCCTTACTGAAGTGACAGAACAAAGGCAATGTGGAATGGGTAACAAATGTTGGTTTTGCTGGCAATGCCCACATCCCATAAATGATTAAAGCAAAATGTTAGCAACATCTCACAGCTACCATTGCCCTCTACTGTAAAAACTAGCTTGCATGGATTGACTGAAGGGATATCAGATGTTCCAGTGATAAACTAACCAGAGCCAAACTGAGCTGGTGATCTGCAATGGGTAACAGTCAAACAGGCCGTGCAAAGCCATGCTTATAATTTGTTATCCTGGACGCTGACAAGTCAGTCAGAAGCAATTGTCATTAGTCTGACTGTTCAGATAACAGTGCACTCACCAGCTGATGATTGTGAGGCACTGTTTTAGTGCCTGTAATTGGATGATTGATGGCAACAAGGCCCACATCTGCTCCTTAAGCTATCTTTGAATAAACAGCACAAAGTGATGAATTTCATGGATATAAATGGTGCTAAACCAGAGGGCAGCCAAAGAACAGATCTTCCCCCATTCTGCTGTTATGATAATTCATGAATAAATGAAAACTAACATACATAAAAGGAAATCAAAGTAACTTCCTTTCCTTCTTGCTACTTTAATACTCTTTCACTGGCTGGGTCTCCTCAGGCTTTGACTTGTTTGAGAAGGTAAGACCTTCCTCCATTTTGCCAGTGGTGATCTTGATCCAAATGTTAGGAGGCATCAGGAACCTGAGTCTCATTGCAGGGTTTTGACTCAGAACATCAACAATTCCTTTCCCCTCACAGATGCTGCTCGACCAGCTGAGTTCTTCCAGCAGATTGCTTGTTGCTTGGATTCCAGCATCTGCAGTCCCTTGTGTCTCCGTCAGGAAGGTCAGGACAGGCTTGTGGTTTTTCATCCATCCAAGGGTTAGGAAAGTGCTTGTCCATTGCAGCCTAGCTAAAGTAAGGCAGTCCTTGTGTGGGCAAAGCCCAGTGCAGTCCTACTTTCAACAGCTCTGTGGCACAGCTTCCCAGCACCAGTGAAGACAAGGTTTGTTCCTTTAATGACCCGCCATTGCAACCTGTTCTCCTGCTACTTTCAGCTCCCAATGCCACAGTCCGACACTGAAGAATCAGTGCCAGTTGTGCTGCAGACTGAGTGGTTACAGCAACAGGCAGAGATCCCATTATGTCTCCAACAATGGTCCCCACTGCTGCACCTTGGAACAATAACTATTAATGGCTCAGTTTTGTATTGGCAGTCCAACGTTGTGCAGGGCAGGAGGGAAGGGTATTAATCACACTAATTGGTGAGAAAGCCTATTGAAATTCAATTAGTATCTTCCATTTACACTGCTTAGGGATCTACATCTAAAACCCTCCCTATATGTTTTTTGACATAGATCTAAAACCCTATCTCTAGTCGCAATTTGCTCTTCTTTGTCTCACCCATTTCGCTCACATTTCCTTAAGACATGGAAGGAGGCCTTTCAGCCCATTGTTTCTATGCCAGCTCTCAGAGCAACCCCATTTCCCCTCTTAATTCAATTTAACTTCCCATCAAAAGCCACATAATAAATGCCCAGTGGCAGTGAACATACAAAACCCCATAAAGCAACTTCTAAAAAGAAAATGTGGCCATCCATCAAAAATTTTGGATGATATTAATGGATGGTGTGATTGATTATAGTTTGATTGATGCAAAATCATAAAGTGCTTTTCCTTCATTCTTTGACAGCACTGTAACAGGGCCCAAGTGCTGATAATGTGTGACTGTCACCTATGTTTCATTAGCGTATGCAATAATTGCTTTATGAACAATTGCAAATTATTTGGATAAATTAACATTTAGAGAAATGCTTGAGAGATCGACAATAATGCAAGTAAATATTTATGCTTTCTCATATTTATTTGCATAAACAAATTACTTGTTAGAAATACTATATTATAATGATTGCTATATTTATCATTGACCATTAATGACTTTGCAACTTTGATTTATAAGACGCTGAGTATATTAGAAAGCTTAAATCAAATCTTTACAACAGGCTTGGAGTCTGACTCAAGCATGCAACCTGGGTGAGTGCTACAGTGTAATTAGACAGGTCTAATTCATATCGTCTGATCATTATTCTAAATCTTATTGAAGTGATCACCAAGCATCAGAAAATGTCAGAATAACTTATTGAGCTCATTGCACTTTCAATAGAGGCCAATGGCATTTTTGAAAAATGTTGCTCTTGTGCATTACAGAGGACATTTCCTCTATTCTCTGGACAACAGCAGCAAAATCCCCAAAGTAGCTTGGAGCAATCTGTGGAGGTTGATTCTAACGTCAGCTGCTGGTTAGATTCAAACCCCCGCATTGATAACTCCTGGATTCATCTGCGCGTTGTCAAACATGTACAGCATTAGTTTGAGAATACGCAAGGTGGCAGTTTCACTGAGGACTTCGAATGATCCAGACGGCTGCTGTCTATTTACGTGCAGCGAGGCAAATGACGAGCTTGCCTTGCATTTATTCTCAGTTTATGTAATGACCAGTTTGCAATTAAAAGGATAAAAGTCCAAGAAACTTTTCTGCATTTTTATCTGCTGCCACGTTACGCGAGATTCCTTATCACCTCTCTCGATTTGGCCAGTTTTGCAGGTTAAAGGTCATCCTCCTCAGCAGCACAGGAAAGGATCACTGGAAAACATCTCTCTGGATACAGTCAGCTACAATCATTCAGATTACAGGTGGAGAACTGATCCGTTTCCATTCAGAGCGTGAAGTCCCAACTGTTCACCCAGCAAGCTATCAGATAGAATCTTTTGGCAAAATCTACAGGGTTGGCAACAATAACATTCAGAAGCTTGAGAAAGCTTATCATCTGCTAGTGGCACATGTCCGAACCTTTAACACTTTACTCTGGGCCCAGCACTGCAGAATTTTCCTGTGACTCAGGGAGAATAAGTAAAAGGAAATAAGCTTACTATTTACTCTAACATCAGCATGAGTGAGTGTGTGGGAATAAGAGTCTTTGAACATGTGTGCAAGTAAGTGTGAATGCGAGTATTTCTGTATGTGTAAACAAGTGAGTGTGAGAGGTGGAGTGTGATAATGTGTGTGGGCTATAGCTGTGCAGGTGTGAGTGTGCGTGTGACAGTGGGAAAGGATACCCGCATGTGCAGGTGTGCATGTGGTGTCCCTGTACAAATAAACACGCAGCTTTCTGTGGTATCTTATTCCTGAAGTAGCAGCACCACCTGCTGTTTACTGCATTCATCTAAGAGTTGGAAGAGACTGCTACACACCAGCATTCACTGCTTTAGTTTAAGTTTTACAGGAAAATATTTACAAGGTATTGTAGATTCGTGGGGATGGTTACATTTGACACACTGAAGCAGTCCGATACATTATTACTAAGGGAAACCACTGCATTTAATCAGTCACAAATTTTAAAAAGATACTCTTCTATGCTTAGAGTGCACTGATTAACAATTAATGGGCAAAATGTTCAACTGTTCTAGAGTGATATTATTTGCACAGATTTTGTCTGTTTGATCCAAATATAATGCCCTGGCTGGTAGTTTCAAATGACAGACAGTGAACAGCATGGATCGTCTCCAGATCTAAGCCATCTGAGCACAGTGTCTGGACTGTGCCAGTGTCAGTGTTGTGGCATTCCCAGATTCAATCCTTGCATTACTGCTCCCACACTACAACAGTGTAGGACAGTAAAAGACCACACAATTTTTAATGTGGCAATAACGAGGCGCATGCACTGAAAACACACTGGAGTAAAGGCTACGATCCAAACTTGAGCCTTGATAATATTCCAATGAATGATGCTTTCCCTTGTGTGTTACATTAACGCCACCACTAAAAGTGCTTGCTCAGCCACTGGGACTGTGGCTTCCTCCCAGGTACCCATGTCACTGACCAGGCCCTGTGCCAGCTTCACACAAGGATTATTTTTACAACCTTTAGGATTCTTCTGCTTGTACAATATGTTTGGAGAGTAAGCAGCCTGTAAATCGGGATGGAGTGGGGCAAGTGCCAGGGGACCGCTTGGCAGGCACTGCAAGTATGTCCAACAATTACTCTTGATCAATGGGCAGACTAGCATTGCCACCAGCAGCAGCTCAAGGCTTTGTGAGTGTCCTGGCATCTGCACTTGGGGATTTAACATACAGGTCCAAACACTGCTCCTCCACTGTTTCATTCACCTCCATTCCCTCCCCATCTCCCTAAGGCTCATTACACCCAACCAGGAGAAACCCAGAAGGTCCCCAGGATTCTAGTGGTGGTACAATGGTTAAACCACCAGACTAGACTAACAATTCAGAGATGCAAGTTCAAATCCCACCATGACAGCTGTGGAATTTAAAAAAGAGTGACTACTAATAACTGGATTGTTGTCGAATCCAATCTGGTTCATGCATGTCCTCCAGTGGGAGAAACCAAGCTACATGGTCTGACCTTAATGTGACTTCAGACCCAGCATTGCGGTTGATGAGTGATTGCCCATCGTAATTGCCCAGCAAACCATGTGGTTGTATCATAACCCCCACCACATTACTGCCCGGCTCAAGGCAACAACAGCCTCACCAACAGGTTCTCAGGGTAATTAAGGATGGGCAATAAATGCTGGCTTTGCTAGTGATTCCCAGATCTCAAAAAATGAATAAAGAGGAAAAAAAACATTCTCTGATCTGTGACCAGTTTACTGACCTCGGGCTGGTTAGCATCAAACTTTGGGTTCAGGAGGTACAACTTAGTCTGAATTTCCATTTTTGTTTAGTAACTAATCAACTTAGGAGCAGGAGAGTTAAAAGCTGAGTCAATACAGGAAAGGATTCAAATGTGATTATTCCCCAGCCTCTGTTAAGCCTGCTTTATAAATAAAGACCATTTGGAACAGAACTCTAATTGGCAACTTCTAGCTGTGAAACCGGATCCAAACTTGAGGAAGGGGCAAAGAAACCCCTCTACTTCAAACTAGAGAGACCAGATATTTGACCCTATTTGTTTTGGCTGTGATTCATTCCAATGAGGCTGAAGAATTGAAGGATCAATATTCCAGACCAAATGTTAACTGATCACACTGGTCTAATTGACCATCAGTTTGCAAAAACAAAAGCTAACTAAAAATTAGGTCATCACTGCACACCGACTAGAAGGGTAAGGGTCGAAAAATGGAATAAAACAGGAAAGTCAGCTGGGTTAGGGGGAGAACACATGGGAAAAGAAATCAAACGGGAGGCAACAATTCAAGGGGAAACTAATTGTGGCAAACCAATAACTTACTTGAGCTGAGATATCCATTATAGCCATATCTTGCTGAGGACAATGCAAAGAAATGAGAGGTTAAGAGACGTGGAAACAGGAATCATGTTTCATGAAAGGTCAACGAGAAGCACATAGAGAAAAAAAGTCAAATACAGGGAAGTTGAAACTGAAAAAGATGTTATGATAATGTACTCCATCCAATGTCAGCTCACCCATGCACCACTGATGTATTGCTTTCCCAAATGATCACTGATGTATGTCATTTCCAACCATTCCCAAAGATGCCCTACAATGAGGCATGTTGTTCATCCTGCAGTATGTCACTGATCAGGGATCCTGGAGCCATTACAAACATCCTTTACCTGGATCTGTACCATTAGGATGGCACAGGTTGCTGCCAATCTTGTTGTTAAGTTTGGCATCTGTATCCCTGACCACAAAAATGGACCAAAGCTTCCAGTCAGTGGTAAAGTAATGGCATCTGCCACCGACCGTGGAAAACTCCGCACCATCTCACCATCTCCATGGCAAGAACATTCCCTTTCCAAGCACCTGTTGTACTCAGGCACCAGGAAAGAGGGATCCCCAAAGTCAAGCTGCCTGAGCAGCCAATCAGCTGCCTGAGCAGCCAATCACATTAAACAATTCTCACAGAAAGCAAACCTGGAGACAATATGTTCAATTTTAAATTAAGTTTTAAACATTATCCAGAATGCTAAATAAATATCAGAACATGCACATGATTAAAGTTCCGAAATTCTATAAAAATATTTTTAAGGATGTTCACACTTTAAGATTCCTTCTATATTGAAATAATCATGTGAAGAAATTATAAACCTTACAGATAAAATTAATTTTTAGGATCACTTATTTGTTAAGCACTCATTATGGCAGAATGCTGTTCAAAATGGAAATAGACCTTTTATAAATAAGCACATGATTTTCAGGAAACTTTGCAGCTAAACTAATGTATAAAGAGCTGAAGTTTATATCAGTTCAAGTGATATTCTTTGATTTCAGTGAGGGAGGCTCCAAACAGCCCACCCGGCAGAGCTGTGCTGCGTTGTTTCCATCATGATTTGTACACCCAAGGGGCACGGACATTCATAAAGTTGTTGTCAGTTTTGTTGAGTGATAATCGCAAATTCCAGTAGGTTGGTTGTGATTACCCCCCTCACCTCAGAGCTGACCATCAGAAGCAACAGGACACATGACAACACCTTCCATCTCCTACAGAGAGTCATGCAGCAGAGGAACAGGCCCTTCGGCCACCACATCCATACTGACCATCTAGTACCCATCCATTCTAACTCCACTTATCAGCACTTGGTCTGGAGCCTTCTATGCCTTGGAAATTCAAGAGCTCGTCTAGAACACAGAACAGTACAGCACAGGAACAGGTCCTTCGGCCCACAATGTCTGCGCCGAACACGATGCTGAATGAAACTAAATCTCTTCTGCCTGCACGTGATCCATATCCCTCCATTCCCCGCATATTCAGGTGTCTAACTAACAGCCTCTGAGACGTCACTATTGTATCTGCTTCCATCACTACCCCTGGGAGCCCCATTCCAGGCACCATGCTTAAATGTTCAGATTCAGATTAACATTGTCATATACGCCAGGGTGCAATCAAATTCCTTGCCCGCGTGAAGCTCAGAGCAAACAGTATATATGGTAATAACAGCTATATACAGCAACGAGTGCAAAACAACAGAATGGTGCAAAGTATAGTAGTGCAATCTGAAGTAGTGCAAAAAGAAATGCTGAAGCAACGATAACAGAATAACCGAGGGAGGTAGAGTTAAGAGTCCGAGAATCTGGCAGCACCACTGGGAAGGGGATGTGAAAGAGGTGGTTGGTGCAGAAGTCTGACAGCAGTGGGCAAGAAGCTGTTCTTAAGTTTGCATGTCCGGGCTTTCAAGCTCCCGTATCTTCTCCCAGAAGGTAGAAGACAGAAAAGGGAATGGCCAGGGTGGCAGGTATCCTTGTTGATACTATTAGCCTTCCTGAAGCTTGTGAGTGTATCGACCCCATCAGTTTTTCAGGTATTGAGTCTCACATTGTGAGCACCCTCTGGATGACCATATTTCCCTCAAATCTGCTCTAATCCTTTTACTCCTCACTTAAACCTATACCCTCTGGCTTTAGACATCTCCGTTATGGAGAAATTTTCCTACTATTTACTCTAAATGTTACACTTTGGGAGATCGAATTTGAAGGCAGAATACAAGGTTAATGGCAGGACTCTTAGCAGTGTGGAGGAACAGAGGGATCTTGGGGTCCACGTCCATAGATTCTTCAAGGTTGCCGGGCAGGTCGATAGGGTTGTTTAGAAGGCGTATGGTGTGTTGGCCTTCATTAGTCGGGGTATTGAGTTCAAGAGCTCCGAGGTGATGTTGCAGCTCTATAGAACTCTGGTTAGACCACACTTGGAGTATTGTGTTCAATTCTGGTCGCCTCATTATAGGAAGGATGTGGAAGCTGTAGAGAGGGTGCATAGGAGATTTACCAGGATGCTGCCCGGATTGGAGAGCATGTCTTATGATGATAGGTTGAGCGGGCTAAGGCTTCTCTCTTTGGAAAGGAGGAGGATGAGAGGTGACTTGACAGAGGTGTACAAGATGATAAGAGGTATAGATTAAGTGGACAGTCAGAGACTTTTTCCCAGGGCAAAAATTGCTAACACAAGGGGGCATAATTTTAAGGTGATTGGAGGAAGGTATAGTGGGGATGTCAGAGGTAAATTTGTTTTTTTTAATGCAGAGAGTGGTGGTGGGTGGAACGCACTGCTGGCAGAGGTGGAGGAGGCAGATACATTAGGGGACATTTAAGAGACTCTTAGATAATACATATGGATGATAGAGAAATGGAGGGCTATGTGGGAGGGAAGGGTTAGATAGATTTTAGAGCAGGATAAAATGTCAGCACACATTGTGGGCCAAAGGGTTGTACTGTGCTGTAATGTTCCTATGTTCTAATACCTACCCATCCTCATCCCATTTACCACCGTTAGTCCAGCAGTTTCTGTCACCTGCAGTCCTGACCCTGAGGGGAATGAAGTAAATCCCCAGGAGGAAAGGCGCAAGATGGAAAATATTTCTACTGGTTAACCACCAGGCCATCTTGTAGTGGATCAGAAAGAATTCTCAAGGAAACCCTTCAAACGTGATGTTATGATGAAGGAAACAGTGTTGGAATGAGAAAGCGAGACAACAGAAAACAACATAGTTCTTTGGCTCCTGCATGGTACCCTGTTCTAGACATAATGTTAACAGAAGAATTGCCTCACTAAAATTAGTGAGTTCAACACTGACAAGCGCGATTGCTGCTTGTGTCTAGATAGGCCGGTCAGATCACTGCTCCTAATGCAGGCTGACTTGAGGGAAGGGAACAGGAGCTGAATCTTGCTCTGAGCCTGCTCCGGACAAGACCTGTGCATCTCTGTAAAAGGTTTTGCTTTATTCACAAAAGGTCACTCCTTGGGCTGAAGGCAGCACCATGACAGAAATCTTCCTGGGAAACAGTTCTTATCCTGGCATCTGTCGCTAGGAATAGCGCGGAGCAAAAGGACTCTGAAAAACAACTGTCTTGCATGAAAAAATGTTGCAAGAGGAATCGGCTGCCTGGTGGTAAGAAACTGTCAGGGTGAGTTTTGTGACAACCAGCCACACTCAGGGAAATGAAAACGCAAACATAATTTCCATGTCACCATATATAAACCCTCCACTGAATGCACAGCAGAAGATGCAGACAGCATCATTTTCCAAGCCTGTCCACATCACAAACGAACCACTCACTGTTTCGGTTCCAGTGACCACTGGTAAGAAACACTGTGGTAACAAGCCATGCTAACAACTGCCTCTAGCAATAGAAATTCCCCGACCTCTCTTCCTGTTAGCCTACACAGGTTCCTTTGAAATGCCATTTTGGACAGTAATATCCTGCTTTAAAATGTTTGCACATTGTTAAGAATAGGTTTGTGGTGGATACAGGCGGGAGTGCTAGTGTTATCTCTGGTTTTAAAGCACTGATGGTTGTGTAACTTCACAGATTACACACACGACAAGCAGCTCAGAGTCACTTGGCCCCCCTCGCTACCCTGTGAATGGGCACATACACCAACGCATTCAAAGTTCCCCTCTCCACAACTTGACGTTTTGACTTGGTTACACCATCATTTCCTGATCCTCGTCCTGCCATTGTTGCCAATAGCTGTTCCACGAGGCAGAACTGTATCCAGGAGTAACCTCTTGGGGTTGGGAGTGGAAACCCCGAAGCCCTGCCCCTGATGGCTTGGCTCTTTCCCACTGAGTTCAAAATGCCTCAGACGCACTTCCAAACAATTAGAGGAATATGAACATAAAATTTTAAAATGATAAGTTCACTTAAACCCATATTACACTTATGTAAATAAACAAAAAATTATTAATTAAAATTTAAAATGTTTTTTTTAACCACTTGCTTTTCTAATGAGATCGACAGCCCCATTGACATCAATGGGGCCACTGCTGGGTGAGGTGAAGTGGAAGGGTAGGATAAGATATGTTTATTAGTCACATCTACATCGAAACTCACAGTGAAATGCGTCTTTTTGTGTAGAGTGTGTCTGTGGGCAGCCCGCAAGTGTCGCCACGCTTCCGGCGCCAACATAGCATGCCCACAACTTCCTAACCTGTACATCTTTGGAATGTGGGGGGAAACCGGAGCACCCAGAGGAAACCCACACAGACCGGGGATGACGTACAAACTCCTTACAGACAGTGGCGGGAATTGAACCTGGGTTGCTGGTGCTGTAATAGCATTACACTAACTGCTACACTAAGTACATTCAGCACTTCAGCTCAGTGCATTACAGAACAACAACCCAGGACATGATGGTGACGACAGAGCAAGAAGCCAGGAGTGCTCCTGTCTGACCTTCTGTATATCCCGTACATGTTGTCCCCAGGCTATGGTTCTGTTCCTCTGAAGTGTTTGTAACCCGAATAGTGTGCAAGTCAGAAATGCGGTTGCAAACCAAGTTCCCTCATGCCAGAAGATGCCTGCAGCTCTGCGGCAGCCAGCAAATCCACCCCTGCCAGTCTCCCAAATGCTCGCTCGCATGGGACGATCTGTAAGTACTTGGGGAATTGTAAGCTGGGGACAACCTGTACTTCTGCACTGCATTGGCCAGGCACAAAAGTCCAAAAACTGTGCTGACTTTAGATGGTCATACAGCATGGAAACAGGCCCTTCAGCCCTGCAACTAGCCAATGCTTCTCCCTGGAATTGCCAGCTTGACACATCATGGAATGGCCCAATCACTTCCCATTCAAATAACATCCTTACCAACTGATAAACTAACCCAGGATGCTTCACAGAGACTTATCAAACAAATAAAAGGATATTAAGTCGCACAAGGGGATGTTGGGAACAGATGACCAAAGCATTGGTTAAAGATGTTGGTTGAAAGAGTCATTCTAACAGAGGAAGGGGAGGTTTCCGGAGGGAATTCCAGAGCTTAGGGCCTTGGCAGCTGAAGGCAGGACCACTAGTGGTGGAAGGACTGATCAAGAGATCAGAATTAGAAAAATGCAGATATCACAGAGTATTGATGGCAGGAGACGGTTACAGAGAGAGAAAAGAGAGCATGAAAGGATTGAAAACGAAGATGAAAATTTTAACATTAAGGCCTTGCCTAACCCTAACCCTAACTCTAACCCTAAGGCAATGAGTACAGGCATGGTAGGTGAATAGAATCTAGTAGAAGTTAGGACAGGAGCAGCAGAAATGTGGATGGCAATGATCCAAGGAACTGCCTGAGTGGGACTGGCCACCTCATTTCTCATTCCAATCCTGCAGTCCTCAATCTAATAACCTTACCTTGTCAGGAGCCAGAATAGTGATCTTGCTGGACTGGTATTCTGAACCACAAGGCCACCACTGTTGGTGAGTCTCAAGTGAGGTGATCAGTTGACATGGGTGGTGGGCTACTGAAAGAGTCCAGCTCATGGAACTTCTCTGACACCTTTATTGGAGCAAACTCCCAAGCCAGGGTTGGCCAGCTGTCAAACTCTGTCAATATTTCTGATTGTCTTGACATACAGAAGTACTTAACAACTTTTAAATTTTTGTTTAAAAACTATATTTGAAAATTCTAAGCACATGTAAATAATTTTACACATTATTGTAAAAAATATAACTTACCTTATTCTACCTTCCCTGGAGCTCTACAATCTCTAATCAAAATGAAAAGGACTGATGGATCCTGTTCTACTCAGATTGTTGGAGAACATGTCCTTAGTCCAGAGGGGGAACACAGCTGGAGGACTTGGCTGTATGTTTGGGACTGGTGTATTTGTGCAGCAGTCTCAAACCTCATCGTCAATTAAAACTGAGGAGCTGTCAGCAAAACCCAGGCTACCTAAGTATACATTTCCACATATGAAATTTTCTCTGGAAGATGTCTTAGTTGGTGCACTCATCAGCTAATTTAATGCTTTTGCCACGTTGTGAGGGCAACAACTGATATTTTGCTAATGTCATACTATGAGAACAAACTGAATCATAAGGTAGCATCAGAGGAGCAGTGACTGTAATTTTTATTCATCCAGATCAATGTTATCGCATCACAGCATCTACCATTCCTTAACAGACTCTGCCAATGCTTCCTATTTCAACTTGATACAAGAATTACTTCTTCCCAGCTGTGCCGAACATGCTGCCCACAAGATTGAACATGTTAACTTTTTATGCTTGTGAATTACACTAGACCGTCATGGAATCACAAGGACCAGATAAACTCACCCTGGCTTCCAGCACAGAAAACCCAAGAGCTTTAAGCTGAACTCTCAATATCGCTGTGCAAATTCTTATCACTTAAGCATGGACAACGCAGTTCTCCTTGTGTGTAGGTTTTTGTGTTCTTACGATGATCTTGATCACACTGTGATGTACTTGCTTCGCAGTATCACAGATAGTCTGAGACATTCGGTCTGCCAGCTGACAATCTTGTCAGTTTAGAACAGGCAAGTATTTTGATTGCCAAAGGGTCACATTACCACAGCCTGTTGATCCAAGGCCAAGAGAAACAGCTAAAGCAATTTCAGTGGCAATCCAAAATCACAACAGAAAAGAAAACTTCATAATTTGGCATGAGGGAACAGGGATCATAGAGTATCTATGCCATAACCAGTAATGACAACAAACAGACAGGCAGTTCAGTAAAGGTGTTAACAAACACTGCATTGATATTGCTGCAAACTCTTTGATAACAAGTCAAGGCAAGCACCTTTGAACTGAAAACCTGGTGAGGTTTTACAGACCTTAAGGGAACAGTTCAACACTGCAGTACAGCCACACATCATCATATAATATTATGAAAACAAGACAACTTAAATGGGGAAGGATGGGCTGAGACAACTCCAGTTGGATTGGAAGAATCTTCAAAGTAACACCTTGACATGTTGCTGGAAAGACTTCTGATATGTACAAAGACAGGTCCGGCAGCATATCAGGCACAATGCACGCATTCACCTCTGACCAGGTGCAGCCAGGTCCCCTACAAGCCCAGGCCATCTCCAAATGCTCTAAAGAGTTCAGTGGAGAAGGAACCAGGGAGGTCAGAACAAAATAGTGTGCGCATGAGTAGAGTGAGTGAGCCATGCTAAAACCACACTTAATCTAGCCTTAGACAAACAATATCTGCTAACCACTGTAGGAGTTATCAGGATCAGAGATGTTCACAGAACTGGATTTCTCCCATACTGACACAGATGTGAACATTGACAATAATAGTCAGCATTGTACGATCATCAACACACACAAAGGGTCTCCTCATACACTAGGTTACATACCCTACTGAGTCAAGTCTTTGCCTAAGATTTTTCGCAACATGATGGATAAAAACTTGCAAGGTTTTGATTGCTGATGGTGTAGCCAAGGTGATCTGTCGATTGCCATGAGGACAGAAGGAGAAAATATTCTGATTCTGAAGGAAGCGTTCCAGAGATTCCAGGAGAAGTGAAACAAATGTATGTTTTTGCAAGTGGTTGTGAACATTGAAGGTTGATGTCAATGGCCTGCAATCAGCAAAAGGAAAAGTAGAGGCCATCACTAATGTGCCGAAGCCTAAAATTTTAGAAGGCTCAGGTCCTTCCTTGGGATGGTGCAGCATTATGTGCAATTCCTTCCAGATCTTGCAATGGCACTCACACCATTGCATCATTTGTTGAAAAAGGGAGGTGGAGCATAAAGCAACAAAGTGCTTCCAATAATTACAAGAAAAAATAGCAAATGGAGCTCTTCTTGTTGATCACAACACTATATGCAAGCTGGAGTCGGCATGTAATGCATCCAGTCATGGTGTAGATACAGTGGTATGACGTACGATGGATAGTGGGCAAGAGAAGTACTTCTTGTACTCTCACAAAGAGCTAATTAAACATGAGTCCATACGGAAGGGACCAATGAAAGGAATTGAGGTATTTCATCAGTTTTTAACAGGCAGAGAATAACCCACAAGCAATAACTAGTACCAGGTTGAGCAATCCATCAGGGTGGAGGATGACTTGGTTCTGCTCCAATTCTATGGGTTCTGAGGTGACTGATGAGACTAATGTGGGTCCTGCAGACTCTTCCAAAGTGGGGCAGAGGGCTTCACAGAGCTAACAGGCGGGTAGCTTGGGAGATGGTGCTGGACTTCTGCCATTTATGCATGATTCAGAAGTGCTCCCAATGCATGGACCTAAGCTCCTCAGTGCCATCCTGAATGCTCCTTTCACTACGTTGAGTGGTCATGGGTCAAGGTTTCCCAGGAGATGGTAGGGATGTTGAACTTCTTTAAAAAGGCTTTGAGAAAAATCCTTTAATCTTTTGTTATGTCCCTCTGGTAATCAATTCCTGTGATAGAGCTTGCAATGAAGAGTCTGTCTCAGAAGTCTGGTATCAGGGAGGCAAACAACATGGACCTCACAATGGGGCCAATTGTTTAATTAGGGCCTCAAGTGCTGGGGATTTGGCCTGGAAGATGACAATGATGTTGCTTCACTTATCCTTACAATGGATTTGGCAGATTTTGCGAGACAGCATAGGTGGCACCTCTCCAGTGTTTGAATGACTGTAGCAGTCCATGACTTAGAAAACATAAAGGGCAGGGATCACTGCTGCCTGGTAGATGATGAGCTTTGTGCTGGATTTGAGGTCTTGATCTTCAAATACCCTTTCCCTCAGATGGCCAAAGGCTGTGCTGGTGTATTGAAGGTGATGGTAAATTCCTTCAATGATGTCTGCCTTCACCAAGAGGAGGCTCCTGAGATATGGGAAGTAGTCTATGTTTTCCAGGGCATCATTCTGGACCTATATGGTTGGACACTGCATTGTACAGTGGGGACAGATTGATAGAGGACCTTGGTCTTGTGTATATTAAATCCATTTCTTATACGATTCAGTGAAACGTTGACAATAACCTTAGAGCTCGACCTCTGAACTCATGCATGTGCATGTGATACCCACTACAACAACATCAAGGATGAAAGATGTGTGATCTTCTATCATAGTACACACAGGGACTACAGAAGTTCCAAGCAAAGCACCAGTGTGGATACTCCCCTCCCTATTGCCTGAGAACTCTGACACTGGATGTGAAAATGAGATCAACACATTGACGAACACGTTCCAGTAACTGCATCTGAAATCAAAGACAAGATCCAGAAAGACTTAATGGTAAAAAGGGTCTATGAACAGGCACTGAGAGGATCGATAGAATTTAACTAGTGCACAGACAAAGAACTGAAACTGCTCCACAATCAATGCAATGATTCTGTTCCTTTTCATGAAGTTTGCTGGGTAATTGAAATGGCAGATCGTTGTTAGAAATGAGTTCTTCAAGTAAACTGAGGCATGTGCACGGAGACCTCAACTCTTCCATAGTATGTTCTGTTATGGCACATGAACTTATGTTTCACTTCAATCCACTTTGAGTGACCATCGATGAATGCTTGGAAATTGACATTCTTCTTCTCACTAAAGTGAAATGTACTATCTGAAGAAATCTAGTGCATCAGTGCAAATGTGTTTTCGATGACTTATTCCTACAACTTCGTAAATATTACGTTTGTTCACTGATGATCGAGATCACTATCCAAACCAATGCTTGACCATTTTTTCATATGGACAATTTCTGAGAGTTTAGTATGAAGTTCGGCCAAGGCCTTGACCTTCACTGTTATTGGTCTCAACGTTCTATGATCCCAGGGGTGTATCACTCTTCCTTTATTTCAGTGGAACACCTGAGGGCTCAGTCAGAACAGTTAAGGAAGCTCTCAAGTAACAAGTGTTGCACGAATATTCAAAACTCAGCATGAAACATCACCCAGCCAATTTCATGCTGAGGTGGCATGCCCCCGAAAAACTCTCAATAACAAAATCCATGTCCAACTAAATTTAGCCTTTGGAGTTGAACAGAGGCAGCTGAGTCAAAATTCTCATTATGATATTACTCCAAAAGAGAAACGGCTTAAACAGATAAGCGCATGTTTTGAGTCCATCTCAGAACTCAACCCATACAAGTGGGAGGTATGAAGCTCAGCTGAAATCGGTGACTGCTCTTGGTGGTCCAGGTGTCAGAAGCATATCGGAGCACAGGAATCACTGCTGCCCAGTGAGTTTTGTGCCAGGATTGAGATATTGATCTTCATACATCTTTTTCCCCAATCATTCAAAGGCTGTGCTGGTGCATTGAAAGCAATGTGGAGTTTCATCATCAATGTCTTCGGCTGAGAGATGGCTCCCGAGATCTGCAAAATGGTTCACGTTTTCTAGGATTTCACTGTGAACCCTTATTGTTGTTGGGCAGTGATGTACAGTGATTAATTTAGACAAGATGAACATTCACCTGCCTGGAGCTATTTCTACATAGTTGGTTCATACCAACTTAGCCCATATACAAGATCTGAAATGATTTTCTCAGTGACGATCAGGAGAAAGCTGAGGTCTCCACAGTAACACAGTTACTGCTGCCGTACACCAAGATCTTGGTTATGTTTTTGCTGCTTCAGTATCATTTATTTTGCCACCTGCCAAATGTCTTGCATGCTTGACAAAATAATGAGTTGGTCTCCATGGGCCAATAACATTTCCACAATTTAACTTATTCAGAGTTCAATGGTATAATTGTGTTGATGAATGCATCTTTAGTTTGCACTAATGTAAAAGCATTTGCATCAATCACTTCAGCAGAGATTGCTGTACTGCTGGAAGATGGAAATACTACCATGCAAGTACACCAATGCTCATCCATTTGCCAATGCCCTCCCCTTCATTTCCAGTCTCTTATAAAATAATGGAACATAAGTCAATTATGATTTCAATCTGCTACCAAACTAATCCATATTCCTTGGAGAGTGAAAGATTTGTTAGCGTTGTACTGCTAAAGCTATAGTACTATTCTGAAACAAGTCATTCAAATGTCAAGACAATTAAACAATTACTGTGAAAACTGACCTCAGTTAAGCAATTGATTAATATGCTGCCCTTTCACCTCTTGGGTCAAAGATCAAGTTCAACTTAGGCTTTGAGGATGAAAGTTTCATTTCTCTGGGGTCTGTCTGTGGAAAGATCTTGGACAACAACACCCTTGGTTCTGTTGTGGGTGGGCTCACATCCAAGGTAATGGAAAATAACTTGGGCATTAGTTGACCGTCTCATCGACTGTGACGAATGATAATATTAAGCTGAATATGTGGACGCTCAATCTAGTTACAAAAATAATAGCAAGAAGTTCCAGGCCTACATACACGAGCCACAAGAAAGACACATACGTTAGACTATTGTTTACTGACTACAGCTCTGCCTTCAATACAATAATTCCAAGCAAACTTGTCACCAAACTCCGAGACCTAGGACTGAACACCTCCCTCTGTAACTGGATCCTTGATTTTCTAACAAACAGACCGCAATCAGTGAGGATAGGCAGCAATACCTCCGGCGTGATTATTCTCAACACTGGTGCCCCACAAGGCTGCGTCCTCAGCCCTCTACTCTACTCCCTATACACTCATGACTGTGTGGCCAGATTCTGCTCTAACTCCATCTACAAGTCTGCAGATGATACCACCGTTGTAGGCCGTATCTCAAACAATGATGAGTCGGAGTACAGGAAGGAGCTTAGTAGAACGGTGTCATGACAACAACCTTTCCCTCAATGTCAACAAAAGAGCTGGTCATTGACTTCAGGAAAGGGGGCAGTGTACATGCACCTGTCTACATCAATGGTGCTGAGGTCGAGAGGGTTGACAGCTTCAAGTTCCTGGGAGTGAACATCACCAACAGCCTGTCCTGGTCAAATCACGTAGATGCCATGGCCAAGAAAGCTCACCAGTGCCTCTACTTCCTCAGGAGGCTAAAGAGATTTGGTTTGTCCCCTTTGACGCTCACCAACTTTTACCGATGCACCATAGAAAGCATCCTATCTGGATGTATCATGGCTTGGTACGGCAACTGCTCTGCCCAGGACTGCAAGAAGCTACAGAGAGTTGTGCACACAGCCCAGTGCATCACGGACACCAGCCTCCCCTCCTTGGACTCTGTCTTTACCTCTGGTTGTCTTGGTGTAGCAGCCAGCATAATCAAAGACCCCATCCACCCAGGACATTCTCTCTTCTCTCCTCTTCCATTGGGTAGAAGATACAGGAGCCTGAGGGCATGTACCACCAGACTTAAGGACAGCTTCTACCCCACTGTGATAAGACTATTGAACGGTTCCCTTATACAATGAGATGGACTCTGACCTCACGATCTACCTTGTTGTGACCTTGCACCTTATTGCACTGCACTTTCTCCGTAGCTGTGACACTTTACTCTGTACTGTTACTGTTTTTACCTGTACTACATCAATGCACTTTGTACTAACTCAATGCACTGTGTAATGAATTGACCTGTACGATTGGCTTATAAGACAAGCTTTTCACTGTACCTCGGTGCAAGAGACAATAATAAACCAATACCAATCCTCTCTCACTTGCAATTGTGTTACAAAGGACAGTGAGAAAAACCCAGAGCTGGATTACCTGGAGCTGGACTGCTCCCTGGGATTGGCACCCATAGTTTGCCCTTGTCCCCCTGACCTTCCCCACTATGGAGCCTAGCAGCCTGGCCCACAAGGCAACTGAGCTGTGAACTGCAGGTGCCTTACCCACAAAACACTTTCAACAGCCTTTGACAGCCAGCACAGACAGGGGAAAAACTTTGCCTGCTGTCAAAAATTGTCACAATCATAATAGTTTTTAAGAGTCTTTGACATTCAAAATCATTTAAAAACTATTAAAGTTTAATCAAATAACTTTTTCAAAATATTAACAATAGTTAATTATATACTCATAAATAGTTTAAAAACTTTAAATAACAACAGTTTTTAAAACAATAACTTAATTTCTCCTTGCTGAGCTAATTCTTTCTGTTATGATTCCTTGTGTTTTGACTTGGTGCAGAATCTAACAGTGTAATACTAGAGGGTACCAGCAGGTCCGATCTCTCCTGCTGGGCACCGTGGGAACTCCATGGGGTGAGCAGACTGACAGAGTGAGTGAGCCGAATCAGTCAGTAAGTCCAGGAGATCCCCCCTCGACAGCACACACACGGAAATCCAAGACCTACTTCAATTGAATGGCAACTGCTCTGATCAAAACTCAGCACAATCCAGCCCCTGGTTCTTAACTCTTCCGCAAGTTTGTGAAACGGGATTGCAAAGATGGCAAACGTAAAATCTTATTTCTCTAATAAAAGGGGGCTTGATGAATCCTGAAGGGTGGGACCATTGCTGTGTTGTGCATCCTCTAACCTGGCAAACTAACCTTAACAACATGGCTCCTTTTAACAAGGTGTGTGACCAAACCATGGTGTCAAGATGAAGCCAGCTACAAGTAGAGGTTTACAGAATAGTGTCATACTATTTAATCTTCATGTAATCTTTCTGCCTTTAGATTCTGAAATGCCATGAAAATTGGAATAAGATTCAAAGTGAGTTGGATTTAAATAACACGGTTTGTGGTTAGTCTAACATCCAAACAAGCTCACCTCATCGATACACAGGTCCAGTCCTGATAAGGATGTAAGTGTTCTGCCATGTTCTACTGTTGTGAGATTGTCCCCTGATTAGGATGTTTATTTAAACAGGAGTGGATAGCATTGGCAATCTGTAATCATCTACTTGGAACAAGATTCCTGAGTAACAATAGTAAAGGGTAAAGGTAACCACACATGGTAAAGATACCTAGACTGGTGGTGATGTCTCACACACAATGCCATTTAGGCTAAATATGATACTCCATGGTCCCCTGTAACTATAACTGATACAGAATAGTGAAAGTGGTACTGTACCTCTGTCAGTGCTCAGAGGAGCAGAAACCATGCACCAGTTTTTGCATTTGGAATAATACACACACACAGCAGGAAGGTATTATTGGAAGTGCATTGTGCAGTCTTCGTTTCTGAAACACCCATTTTCCTCCAATGTTGTTTTCATTAACCACTTTAACCTCAGTTTATAAACTCGTTTTCCACCTTCCTCTCAACAGATATCCATCCCCTTTGATATTGTTACTGCAATTCAGGAGTAGATAACATCAGCTGTTTATCTACTCTGTGCTTTTATCAATTTATTTTCTCAATTAGCTGTGTTTTACTTTCCCTCAAATTTAACCCACAGACGTCTCTGGTTAACAAAACAGTGCACTAAAGTTCTACAGCATGATACCAATATTTTTTCTGTGATACATAATTCTTTTTAAGATCTGAAATCCCATTGCCAAATGTGAATGGCAGTTGTGTGCACATACAGCTTGCTGTGTGTTCTCTAGATGATGAGAGGGGTTGTGGTGCCCAGGTCATTGGGAAAACAATACTGCGGTGAGAATTCACTAAGAAATTCACATCCAGGAGAATCTGTCTGGAAAATGGACTCTGTGCCCTCCCCAGCAATGAACACAAGTGAGGGTGTACACTCCTTAACTAATGCTGAATGAAGTATCATGCTCTACAATGCATAGAACAATTTTATACAAAACGATAAAACAAGTGTGGCCTGCCTACCTCTGGGTCTAAGTGTTCACACATCTAGATGTCCTGGATCAAACTAAGCTGAAAGTTAAACGATGAAATTCCATCAATGAGCACACAACAAAAGCTGTGCTGGTGGCTGAGACTCCTATGTCAATCTTCTCTACTCTGTGGGACATCAAATGTTTGTGAAAGCCAAGGCAAATTAAATGGCGAGGCCAAAAATTAATTTCTGGACAATTTTACTCAGGCTCAGATCCTCGACCAACTTTATAGGGTTAGGATTTGCAATATGGGCAGCAAGATGAGCTGTGGCCAGATGAAGGCAGCTCAGACTCATTGGACTGTCCCACACATGGCAGCAGCCCCACCCAGCAAGATATGGGCAGTCAACACTGACGCACTTAATTGGGTCAGTTATGAAAAGAAATGTGCGTGATGGTTTAACCATTTGGCTTCAGCTTCTATTTGTTCAAATTTGGGTGGATTTTCCCTCATTTTACTTGCACCCACACCAACTGCCTCTCTGCTCATTCTCTGTGTGAACATCAGCTCCCAGCTGCCTCTAAGAACTGTCAACAATCGTGTTTGTAAAACAGCCCATCTTGGGATCAGGACTGCAGTGTAAACACGGGAGACTTCCCTCTAAAGATGTGCTACACAATTTACTATAAATAGAAGTCCCTCTCAAATTATTTTTGGGAGGGACCAATTATTGACACCTATTATTGTACACCAAAACACAGTTTTGCTTGGGGAGATGCTTGTCTGCTGAGCTTTCAGGGAAAAGGTGATGCAAAATAAAACTCTCAGGCTTTCAAAATGGTTGACTAACTTGAGGGCCTTCCCTTGTGTTTGATATGCCCGATGTGAATTGTTACAACTCAGAGGTGTGGACCCTGAGCAGATTTTTCTTGCTTTGCATTCTAGTTTCCTCCACAGAACAGGTAGGTATTGGTATAATCATAACCTGTAGCGTGGAGAGTCCTAGATTTCAGTAAGTACTTCCCCTGCCTTCTCCTTGAAATGCAGTTTACATACTCAGTCAAACCAGAAACTGCCCCAAGTAATTATTACACTGGCCAATCAGTGGAACCAGTGCTGTGATCTAACTGAAAATATCAAAACTGTGTTAACAATGAAAGATAACCGTCTGACCAAACCACATAGAGTGCTAACAATACTGGGGTCCACACCAAAACCAGTAATGATATAATGACCTTTAATGAGCATCTGGGGAAGCAATCGAGTACCATGGTAATAGACAAAGGGCAAGAAACATCATAGCTGAACTGACACTAATTCAAGCTGATTGTCAAAGCAGCTGAAGAATGTAAGTAAGGAAATGTGATCTGTATGTTTGACCTGCCTTTGAGTCCAACCCCCAGTGCTGCCATTTCTAATTGTCAAATAGTCAACATTTCACATCTGCTCATATTAATTTAGTGAAAATCTGATCCTCACCCCACAAGGTCCTTCGATCCCCTTGTTTCACAAACTGGTTCAGGCCCTGAGCTGCGTTGATTTCTTTTGTGCATGGGTGTCTATTGTTCCAACAGGACTTACAGTATCTACAAACCAGTCCGGGACTGGAATTATTGTTCGGGAAGCAGGAAGGGTTAAGGTGCTTCACTAACTGGGTGGAAACTGCATAGCTGCAACTTAAATGGGCAGGATAATATTAAAAGTAAAACACCACAATTGCTGGAGAAGGGAAATAAAATAGACAATGCTGGAAATGCTCATTAAGTCGGGCAGCATCTGTGGAGAGAGAAACAGAATGAATCATTCTTCAACTGCAAGGTTGACCCTAAACTTCCAGTTGCCTAAAACAGCTAGTTCTGAAATGTTAACTCTGTTTCACTCTCCACAGATGCTGCCTGATCTACTGAGTATTTTAGACATTTACATCTGAGCATAGATATCTGCAGCAGGTGATATAGGAATATTTAAGCAAACGTGCTTATGTACAGGCTAGATTTAGGGTCAGAGATCTGGGGTTCAAGGTTGGTAGGTCCTTCAAAGGATGTGGGGTCTATTTGAAGGGGCACAATCTGACTCTAGCAACAGCCAGTGTGGGTTCCTGCTGATGTAGTGGATTGAGACTAATACTCGTGTAGAAGAATTCAGTTTGGGACTGGTATCCTGTCATTCACTGAAGGCCTCACTCCCATTTGACTCCATCTCATATTCATATTTCCCACCACGCAAGAGGTCACTCAGCCCATTGAGTCCACGGCAGTTCTCACAGCAATCCCACCAGCGTGAAACCCCCTCTTATTCCTGTTCTTTCTCACAGGCCCATCAACACCACCCACCAACACTAGGGGCAATTTATAGCGGTCAATTAACCTACCAACCGGCACACCTATTGGACGATCTTTATTTCTGATCTCTATGCCACAAACAATCTGCTGAAGGAACTCAGCGGGTCGAGCAGCATCCGTGGGAGGAAAGGAATTGTCAACGTTTTGGGTTGATCAGTCTGAAAGTAGGGTTCTAACCCGAAACATCGATGATTCCTTTCCTCCCACAGATGCTGCTCGACCCACTGAGTTCCTGCAGCAGATCGTTTGTTACTCCGGATTCCAGCATCTGCAGTCCCTTGTGTCTCCTGATCTCTGTGACCTACTCTGGTTCCACAATCACCTTCCAGATCTTCCTTTCCTCTCCATCTCCCTCTCGCCATATCCTTTTCCTGTTACTTCAGTCATCCATTCACTGGAATTCCCCCTTTAATGCCCCTCCTCTGCCCGCCCCCCTTATGCCCAAAAACCCATCTCCTGGATTACGTTTTATTTCACCTTCCCTAATAGTCTGGATGGTGCCTTCATTAACCAACAGTTCAGTTGAGAACCTCCAGCTATCCTTTGTTCCCTGGCTCTGCCTGTCTCCTGCACTGGGACACGAATGTCTGGCCTGAGCGAGAAGCTGGATCTCGGCACACTGTTTTCCCTCTCTAAGTCCATGAATGATTCACAGATATTGAGTGGTGAGGCTGGGAGCTCAGCTTTAACATCAGAAAGCAAGAACTCCATTCATTTTTGGGATTATTGACCCTATGTTAAAAGGCAGGGACAGTTAGGTTCCTTTCACTGATTTTACTTTGTTCTATTGCTGTAAGGTGTTTTTTTTTCTCAACGATCTTGAATTACTTAAGGCATTTAAAAACTGTTCAACAGGGCCGATCTTCAGGATCTGCCTCCTAGTCACAACTTGTTGCACCTTGTAGAATGGTTCTTGAGGATGGCAGGTCAGCTCAGCTAGCCATCTGTGGCCCGAACAAATTACCTGGGCAGGAAAGCACCAGGGATGACAGGTTTGGGTAACAGGCCAGATCCATGACGATCTGGTCCAACACATATTTCATTTCCATACGACATAGGAGGAGGTCATTCAGCCCATTGAGATTATACCGGCTCAGAGAGCAATCCCACTCCTCCAGTCATTTTCCCTGCAACCTATTCTCCCCACATTCCTGTCAATTCCTTCCAGATTCTCCCATTCACCTACACACTAAAGGGAAATTTACAGTGGCCAACCAAGCCACCAGCTCGGATATTTAGGGGATGTGGGAGGAAGCCAGAGCATTGAGAGGAAAGCCACATGGTCAACGGAGATTAGGATTGAACCCAAGTCTCTGGAGTTGTAAAGCAGCAGCATTCCCAGCTGAGCCAGTGTGCCGCCCCAGTTACATCCTTATTTACTTGGATCTCCCTTGTCTTTATGAAACATCCTGGGACATTTCTCCTTGCTAAAGGTGCTCTTTGAACATAGACCACATTATAGTGATGTGGATGATTGGTAACTGCGTAAAGGAACGAGGCTTGAGACTGCTTCCCCACTGACGGTGAAACAGATCGGAATTATACCCTCAACCCCGCATCCTCAGCTAAAGTTAAGCACTATGCACTTTGGTACGGAGCTGTGTTTAATGGTTTCCAAACACTGGTTGCACTTCAATGTTCATGATAGTTTACTAAAATTAAAAGTGCCAAAATCCATATTTTACAAAGTATAGAATGGGCCTCAGAGTTTCTTTAAATTTTACTCTGGATCTCAAGGTGAAGCCAAAGAGTTCCGTGTGACTCGAGTTGTTGGCTTAACTTGCCTAACTTCAGTTTGGGCGACTCATGAAAGAAGCCCTTGTATTATTTCTTGCAGCTGTACAAAATGTGCAGGTATAAGTGTATTAAACATCAGCGTTTGGCTTGTGCAGACTACAGCTGGAATCTGGAAGTTCAGAGCAGTTTTCTGTGGGAATAAACATCCTCATCTCCCAATAACAGTTTAAAGTTGGACACAAAGCAATGTGATTTGAGTCCTTCTTTTATGAATGTCAGATTACCATCTCTGGCACCTTACTGCCCTGAGTAAAGCCTTGTGCCATTGTGCATCCGGCTGGTAATTTCAGACGGTAAACTAACTCCAGACAGGGGTGAGTCTGATTACTGAGAGATCTGACTTAATTCACAACAACTTCATTCAGACTGAATGTGACCTCCTGGTGTAAACAGAGTATTATGCTGTGAAATAAGATGATAGAGTTACTACTTCTTATCATTCAGCAACAGCGCAGGGTCAAGTATTTTGATTCACTGTTCCACCAGGGTCGGTAACGCTCAGTCTAAAATGAGCTAAAGTTCCAGGATTGGGTAAAACAATGAGATATCTGGCACCATGTTCCATGTTTACAGAGGGTTTTAGGTTCACTTCACATCTGTTAAATTACAGGCACACCAGTCAGTGTTTATTATTGGTTTTAACAGCTTTTAAATCCCTTTTCCAGCAAACATCCTTCAGATGTTTTTGATCTTCAGACACTTGATTCCAGAGGCATAGTAACACAGAATCAACATCTCTCTGAAGTGGCTTTTCCCATGTTCACTCTAACCGGGGCTTGGACTCCATCAATTGTTGCACCATTGGGAACCTGGAATTGCTTGGAAAGGTGGGAATCTTAGCAACAAAGAAAGGGAGTGGGATACCCAACCCAGCTGTTCGTGGGGTTCTGGTATGGCTTTGGAATGATGCAAGTGGGGGTAGTTTGACAGAAAGAGATAATAACAGACTTAAAACAGAGGGATAAATAGAAATAAACCAGCTAAATTCAAGAGTTTCATCCCAATTACTCTGGCTATGTACTTTAACTTTAATGAAGTCACTTTGCCATAGATAATCCAAATGACATTTAAATACATGGAATAATTTCAATACCACACTGTACCAAGGGCATCCACATCAAAGCTGCACGGCGGGTCTCCCATGCTAACGCGCAGACCCACGTTCTAGCAAAGCACACGCAAAGCCAACGTCTTCACGAGGAAGCTCAATGTACAAGGCAGCAGTGGCAGCTAAAGTACAACTTACTGGACCACAGAGTACAACACAGAGGGGACGACTCCACACACGACTGACATGGAACAGCATGGTGTTAAACTTACAGGCACGCAAACTGGTGGAGCAATCATTAACAGAGACAGAAGAAAGTGGGAAGGTTCTCTCAAGGGTGTCCAAGTTACTATGTACACTGTCTGACATGCAAGTGCAGTCACGCTCAGAGCGTCCGCAATCAAAACAACATGCGAGTTTCATTCTCTTGTAGATGGACATCTTGGCTATAATCATGTTTTCGATGGAAGGAGAGGAAGAGGAGCAGGTTAATGGCAAGGTTATTCAGTCTGGCAGTTGGAAGGAATCAACAAGGGATCTAACACAGGCCTTAGTAACATAAGCAGGCTTGACAAGGAAGAAGAGCTTAGTTCATTGCATAAAAAGTTGTGATGAAAAAGTCATTTTGAAAAGTTGAAGAGAGTTCAGTAGATAACTTTGAACATACAATTAACAATCTTAAGTATTTTTAAGCTAGTTTCATGTCAGTTACTTTACAACATAACCACAACCACAGAGGTTGGTGAGAATTTCAATTATACACCTGAACTATCCAGCAGACTATGATAGAAAGGGCACAGCATTTTTGTGACTGCTCTTCTTGCCGCTTTCTTTTGTCTTTGCCAGGGCTTGTACTGCTGTTGAGAATTTGGTTTAATGAGTGATTTTGTCACCGTTACTGCTCTGTTTATGAGCATGTCAAAATTTAGGTGGCTCTTAAAACACGGATCCAATTCTTTCAAGCACATTTGATGCCAAAATGGTTATTTTGTCAAGTGATTCACTTGCACAATGAAATTTGAAATGTAAATAATATAAAATGATAATAGTTGATAATAAAACTAAATTCTTGTAATAAGAAATAATTTAAGTTTCCCACAGCTAGTAAAAAAAAAGAACAAAATCAACCTTGGTTGACCAAGCCATTAATGGCACCTGAAACGCACTTAAAGCTCTCAACTGAGTCAAGCACTGACCTAAGGCCATTTATATCAAGATACTGGCCAAGCAAGGGTTACGCTATGATTGAGGATAAAAAGGCACTGGAAGGTGATGAATGAGAGGCATCTTCAGTAGCATCCCCATTTCTCCACAATCTTTATAGCAGTTAGTTGCAAAACATTTAATTTTCAGCAATTTTTTTTTTTGGTGCTGGGTTATCCGTTAGCTGAGAAAAGAATGATCATATCATGCAGCAGTAAGCCCGTTCAATGCACACAAAAAGGCTGTTCAGTTTGCGTTGATATTTCAATAAAGAAAGTAGCATCAAAACCTAATTAAAGCTGGTGATGCTGGATAACATCAGCCTCTTGTCTTCCTTTGAATGATGCCAATCTTTGCAGGCTGACAGTAATCAACTCTGACAAACCTTTAAAAGGAATGGCATCTTGAGGGAGATGAACTGCTTTTTGATCTCATCTCTTGAAATGAAACCAAATACTTGAGCCAAATTATTCTTCCAAATCAACAGGGAATCGGGACAATGATGTGTGGGTGCATCTTTTGTTTTGGAAAGAAAAAAGGAAGACTTGAGGAGATTATTTCTGAGACCATGCAGAAGTATCGAAATAACAGCATGCTGATTTAAATGAAAACTGGCTTGAACCTTGGCAATCAAGAACAAAAATCCAAATAAAAAAATTCAAAAAAGGTTATTAAGATCGAAGCATTCAGAAACGTTAACAAGTCTAGCTCATTTGTCAAAAAAATCCATGCTGTAATAAATACACTGCATTTGTTATGGAAATAAAACACAAACAGTCATAGACAGTGACATGTTGAAAAATGTTAGTTATTGATGGGATGCATGTGGTTCTATACATGAAGGACATGTCTACTAACTCAACACACAAACTGCTATATGGATTCCTTGCAAAAACATGTTTATACTGCCATTTTTATATGGAAAAAAAAGATAATTTGGGTTTAGATCATCCTTTTAGGAGTTGAAATGGCATGGGCTGTTGGAAAGAGGACAAGAAATGAAGAAGGTCTCTGAGGACATCTAGTGGTTATGTAGAACCCCACATTCAGTAACACATGGAAACAACCTGGGTTCAGTTCCACAAGGTACATTTTTACATGTACCCCAACCATCAAAACAGGCTGAAATAATGACACTCATTTCAATTGGATTCAGTATTGCTGATAGTTGGCATAACAAAGTAAAATCAGGTCTGTACAATAATACTGAAAGGTTAATTCGATTAGCGAAGAACAGACTTGTTCTTATACTAGTTTCTCAGTCTGTGGGCCTTGGAGTAGATGGTCAGTTTAGTGAAAATACAGCAGCAATAGTAGCTGCAGGTTCACAGCACTCTCAGGAAGGTGAGAGAAAGCCAAATTATCACTCTGGTCTAACTTTGAATTTATCTACCTACTTTCTATAGTTGGAGGGTGCTGTCAATGGGGCTGTTCTTTTGTGAAATCCAGATTAAAGTGGTTTTGGACCTGAAGAATCAGTTGTTGGATTGGACTGCTTGATCTAGTTACTGAGACAGAAACAAATGAGATGAATCTCCTACAAAGTTCCTCCAATGATTGAAAAATGAAATGCACAAACAGAACATTCTTTCTGGCTCAACTTAGCATTCTTTAAATATTACTCCAAGCACTTTTTACTTCTAACTTTCCTGCTTTCTCTCCTTCCTGTTTTGCTGGTCTATGATTAAGAATTAATACTAGTGGACTATTCAGTTATAAGGAATGGTTCTTATATTAGGGCCATACTTTGAGTTGGAGGGAGAAAAATGCAATTGGTGGTGTAAGTTTAAGGGTTAGCAGATGCAATGTTGTAGCATTGAGTCTTGTTTTCCCATCCAGGTTACTAGGGGTTGATGTCAACTAAGATCTGAGATCAGCCAACTCAGGACAAACTAACGGCAACATTTGGATCTTTAACCACTTGCATTGGTGTCTTCTTGTGTGGCCAATGCCTTCCTCCAGTGAGAATGCCTGAGTTTCTTGCTCTGAACCAATAACGTACATTACTAAGATTCTCGGGTCTGCACTCCAACCTTCTCCAAGGGACAAGGGCAGCTCCTGTTGCCTTATATCCTGGGCCACCGGTACCATTCACTTCTCATGCTGTTTGAGACTTACAAGCGGGTCCTTGCCACCAGGAATGGGCATGCCATCATAATCCTCAAGTAAAAAAAATGTGGGAAACTTTGGAAGGTGGCTTTGGGGAAAAATAAGTCCTTTTACCTTTCTCTGCTCTGCTAAAGCTGGGCCAATAAAACCTCCCACTCAATTCTATACTTGGTTGCCCACATACTTCCTGCCCTTTAGCTGCTAGTTGGTTCTGGGCTGCTGTATTTTCTACAGATTCAAAGTGATCTGTGGGCATTGTTGAAGATGATGTGCGCGTTTGCATGCAACATAAAAAAAACCTCTTGCTTAAGGTAGACAAGTTGTATCGCACTTTGGGCAACAGAGAACCTGCTTTTACTCACAATATATCACTACCAGTGTGCAGTTAAATTATAGTTTCATGTTCCAGGGCAGCAAGAAAAAAATAAATTAAAAATACATCAATCATCAAAAGGTACTCGCAATCATTTCATACATGGATTCTCATTTGCCTGAGTTCCATGGAAAGAGGTTTAAATGTATCTGTGGTTTCTCTGTTCCCCTATAATATTTTCTACAAACGTGAGATAACCTAGAAGGGGTGAATGCTTAATACATTTAAGTTCATCCTTAAACACAGATACATACCAAACTCCAGTACGTTTTCTCCAATAACTCTTCCCACCAACCCCCACCACCACCCCCCCCAAAAAAAAACCCTGGAAGGGCCATTCCAGTTCCATTTCCTACCTAGAACAGATTTCCTTTGCAAATTCTGGATGTTCATTGAATAATTTAGACTACAATGAAAAAATAATGATACTTTTAAGCTGAATTTTTGTTATGCTTTCAAGCAGTTGGGGTTTCTTTTATTTTAAAAAAAGATAAAGCTACTCACTTTAATTATTCTTGACCTTTGTGGATGCACCAAGTTTTTTTTTTTGGTTTAAATTATTAATAATGGGCCTAAAAGGTTTGGACAAATGGCTAAGTAGGTCAGGTATATGTTAACAATGTGACATGACTAATGCCAATGTAATGATAAATCTGCTGGAATTTCTGCATAGATGTGACAGCAGCTACTAAGATGTGTGTCCTTATAAAAAAAAATATCCTTGCAATTCTGGTGCTGTTTCTCAAGTATTGCATATTGCATGCTCAGCCAATGTAGGCTGTGAAATACAATGCATTTGGCAAGGATTTGTCTTTGTTTTTCCAGCTGACTTGTAGCATTACCTCTGGAGTTTTCAAACAGCGGCAGTTTAGCTCTGACAAGCTCTTTCTTCAGCCTCACTAATCATGTCATTTTATTTATACATCTGTTCTACATCACATCATTAATAGATTGAAATTTGGACTCCTCATTTTAGGCACACTGCTATTCTCCACGTATATTTTTAATTTTTTGCATGTGGTTTAATCACATTAATGCTAATTATTTTTCGCTCCCCAATCTGTAGCATTCATTAATTTTCCCAGATTTGTCATTATATATTAATGGCATAATGTTAATCTAAACCTGCCTTCCTTTCAGGTAATTAAACTCCCTTTCATATAGCCTGAATAATGTTGCTCTCCATTTAATTTCCTTTGCCTCACTTAAATGAGTAGGTTAGAAGAGTTGTGAAGGACGTTTGTGGCATTGTTACATTGGCACATGAGTATGCCCAGAGGCTAGGCATACATGACAGTAGGACAAAGAGAGACACCCGGCATGTCACTCTCAAGCTTGTTCATTGGTCAGTTTCAGGATACCAGTGGAACAGCCTATTGGTCCATCATGCCGATAGCAGAGAACATGTGGCATGAAGAAAAACCTTAAGGCGGGGAACTATGTCCCTCAAAAAATTTCAGTGGAGTGGAAACCAAGTTCTGTCAACATCACAAGCATTAACTCTTGCTAAAAATTATAACTCTCTTGTTACCCCAGTCTTAAAACCACATTGCTTTTACATAGTTGACTTTCAATAATTATTAGAATTGAGTTTCCATGCACATTGACCTCTATCCAATTCGTATATAAAAGGTTTATATTCTGTAACAAGCTTTATGGCTATTGAACCGAACCCTGCCAAATGGGGGCTATAATTAATAGGCGAGTTGCAATAAAAAGTGCACCTGTACACTTGAAAGCTGTTAAAAATGAGTGTGTTGCTGTTGGGCAGCAGACATTTATAGTGTGTTGTTTATATTCAATGTCTACAGGGTGAGTAAATGGAGGTTTAACTACACAACTGTACTCCATCTCTGATCTTCAGTGACAAGCTAATAACACAAAGCACTTGATGACCGGTATGCCCTTCACCAGTATCTACACACTGAAGACAAAACACCTCAACATTCAAACCATACATTGGTCTCAAATTATAATCAGTAATTACAAGCTGTTGACGCAAAGATGATGGAATTATTACTTACGTCGTTTACAGCCACATTTCTTAATCCTTTTTGTATCTGTGATGTCATCATGACAAGCCTTACAGTAGAAAAAGGCCCTAAAGAAATAGAATATAACATGACCATTTAATGGACAAATACATTTACTGGGCTGGAGAGGCATATTCTCTACTAATTTGCAAAGGGAGAGCATAATGTCTTAAACAGCCAATCTTTACTGAACACATGTTAATTCAGAGTGACTAGCAGCTAGTATTTAAATTTTAAAATTCCTGAGTATAGTTGTTTAACAAGTATACTTGTTTAGGGGGAAGGGGGGGGGGTGGAGTAATTTTTCCAACTGAAGTAAAGGTGTATTCAAGAACACATTAACAGAGGAATGGCCTTTCACCTCATTAATCCTGCTCCTTTCCCAGAGCCTGTTCACTTGGTGCTATCGTGGACTCTACCCGACATACTTAATCTCCTGAGGGAAAGATGTGTGAAATTTCTCTCTGACCCCCCAAGGTAATTGACTGAAACTCCAGAATATCAATCTATCCTAACAAGGTCTATTATTCAATCCCCACCAGCTGCCTTCTACCAATGACGTTTCCATGGCGCCAGTGTCACAGGAACCATTGTGTTTCCTCAAGTCGTCGATCATCTCTGTCGGTACATATCATTATAATCTTCAGATATGTAGCTGCTCCTTTTGAAGGGGTTCATCAGCACAGCCTGAACTGCTTTTGCTAAGACTTTGTTCCAACATCCACACCACTCTGCGGGGGAAAGAACATTCTAATCTCCAGTCCTGCCTGAGGCTTGTTAATTCTGCTCTCATTTCCTGTAACTCTGTGCTCCATGTCCAAGTTAAATAACTGGCTCACATCTACATTATCCATGGTTATCAACATTTGAGAGATCTGGACACTCTTCTGAACTTATTCCTCCGATGATATTTGGTTCTGAGGAGATCCTTTCATAACAAGCACCGGGTCTTTTCACATGTAACTTTTTTGTCTACTTCTTTGCTTCTTGGTGTTGAGGATACATAACAAAGGGGGAACAGAATAATTTCACCCAGTGTCTGGATTTATCAGTCAATGCAGAGTTAATCTCATTTACTTTACAATATTAGCGTAATAAAGCATTCCGAAATGCTTTGCAAACAAAATTTGGCACCGAGCTACTCAAAGAGTTATTTGCCACGTGGTGAAAAGTTTGATGCAAGGGATAGGCTTTAAAGAGCCTTGTATAAGAGGAAAGGGAGGTGGGAGGTTCAGGGGGGAAATTCCAGAGCTTAGATGTTAGGCAGCTGAAGGCACAGCCATTGAAATAGGGGCTGATCAAGAGCCAGAGTTAGAGAGCACTGAGATCTGGGAAGGTGAGATGACACTACACAGGTGGAGAGGAGTGAGGCTATAGTGGGATTTGAAAAGAAGGATAGTAACTTTAAGGCTGAGGATTTTAAATTAAGCCACTTAACAACCTGATCTACCAGTGGGACTCTCACTCGGTGGGAGAGAGGAGCAAATGGAGTGTCCAAAACCAGTCACATGTGAAAGAACATGAGAAATAAGAACAGGAGTTGTCCACACAGCCACCTGAACCCACCCTACCATTCAATAAGATCGTGTCGGATAATCTCTTGTCCATTTTGCTTCCTGATCCCTGCGTCCCTTAATTCCTTTCAAGTGCAAAATATCTATCAATCTCGGTGTTGAATATCCGCATTGACTGAACATTCAATGAGAAATGGAACGCACAAGATTCACAACCCTCTCCAGCTGTGGCCTCTTTAAGCCTGGCTATTGTACAAGGTCAACAGCTGTGGAACCACCTCAACTGAGAGAGAAGACTCTCAGTCTCATTATGGAAAGGTCAAGAGACAGTGAAGGTGATTGGTAGAGAAACCAAAAGCTCAGGATGGTGAACATTTCTCTCGCAGTGAGCGGTTGGGTTCTGGAATGCACTGCGGGGGTGTAGGGGAGAGACATTCAATTCCAAAGGTAGCTGGATACGCATTTGGTAAGTAAAAGGGGCTGGACTGTGGGGAGAGGGCATAGAGTGGGACTGGCCATAAAGCTGGCAGGGACTCAATGGGCAGAATGGCCTTTTTCCAATGTTCCAACCTGTGATTCCCAGCAGTCTGGAGTGGAGGTCTCACGGGTGTCAAAGTGAGGAGAGCTGGAAACACCAGACACCACCGATTGACACATGCAATTTCTGTGAGTGTGTGTATCTCTCTCTCTCCCCTCGAGATGCTTGTTAAAACCTACCTCCTTGACCAAGCTCTTGGCCACCATTCTATCTGCATGCAGCTTGATGCCAAGTCTTGTCAGTTGATATACTGTGAAGTGCCCTGGAATATTTCATTAACACACACTGTTGCTATATGTGAATGAATGATAACAGAGCAAAGCAATGAGACCTTTACCCTCATTCAGTGTCAGTACTGGGCCCTGTACAGAAATACTATATTGTGAAGGTCTCTCTCTTTATTTGGCACAATGATCTCACCCCAATCTCAAACTATCCCTCTGAACCACAGTGAACTGTCTATTTTCCCAGAGTGTGGGTCCTTTTGGTGAGACTGATAATTGGAAGTCAGAGAGTCACAGAGCAATACAGCATGGAAACAGGCCCTTCAGCCCAACTTGTCCATGCCGACCATGGAGTCCACCAAGCTAGTCCCATTTGCCCACGTTTGGCCCATATCCCTCTAAACCCCTCCTATCCATGTACTTATCCAAATGTCTTTTAAATGTTGTTGTTGTACCTCCCTCAACCACTTTCTCTGGCAGCTCAGGTACAAAATTAAAACCAACCGCAGCCCAAGGACTCAAGGTTTTTTGATGCACAAACCAACCCGAACCCAACACATGTAGTCAGGTCCCATCGGGGTGTGGCCAATGGCCAGGATCTGCTGCCTATTTAGTGTCGACTTGCAGCAGTTTGGTGTTCCAGAGTGTGTTGTGAGCCAACTGGCTTGTTGAATAAGGAGAGATAAGCAGACTGGGCCTGTACTCTTGGAAAACAAATAAAAGTGGATTTGCAGATGGGATTAGTTAAAATTGGGACCATGGCTAGCGCAGACACTGTGGGCTGAAGGGCCTGTTCCTGTGCCATACTGTTCGATGTTCTATAAAACTGCAGATATTCCAATATTGGAACCAGTTAACATTTCGGGTTAGCCCCTCCCTCAGAACTGGGCGAACTACAGTTCTGATGAAGGGTTTTCGACCTGAGCTGTTAACTGGTTTCTCTTTCCACAGATGCTGCTCGACTAGCTGAGTTCTTCCAGCATTTCTGTTTTGGCTTCTGGGCCCATACTCTTTACAAGAAAGAAGAAATGAAAGGTGATCTCATTGGAGCATAGAAAATTCTTAAGAGGCTTGAAAAGGTAGCTGGGGAGTTGATATTTTTTCTGGCTGGGATGTCCAGGTCAGGGATCAGACTCTCAAAATCTAGAGTCAGCCATTCATCTTCTAAACTCAATGAATGTAGACCCATCCTGCTCACTCTGTCTTCATATGTCAACTTCTTAATTCCAGAGATCAATCTAGTGAAACTTCACTGCACTGCCTCATATACAAGTATATTGTTCCTTAAATACAGAGACCAGAACTGCAATGTAGTAGCCCAGGTTCAATCTCACCAGCATCCTGTAATGATGCATCAGAACATCTGTAACTTTATTCTGCATACCCCTTGCAATATTCCAACATTCCATGCACCCTCCTAATTACTTGGTGTTCCTGCATGCCAATCTTTATGTTTCATGCACTAGGACTCCCAGATTCCTAGTTTCATGTACTAGGACTCCCAGATCCATTATGCCTGGCATAAACCAGGCCATTATTTGAATAAAGTGAGACTAACATTTTGTAGTCTCACTTTATTCAAATAATGGCCTGGTTTAACTTTCCAAAATGCATCACTTTGCAACTGTCCAAGTTAAATTCTGGCTACCATTCCTTTGCCCACTTTTCCAGTTGATCTATATCATGTTGTAACCTTAGACAACCTTCTTCACTGTCCAACACACCATCCACAAACTTACTAAACATGCCACCACTATTTTCACCAAATCTTTAATATATGTGACAAACAGCAGCGGACCCAGCACCGGTCCCTGCGGCACGCCGCTGGTCACAGGCCTCTAAGATGAGAAGCAAACTCCACTACCTCCCTTTGACTCCTTCCACCAAGCCAATTTTATATCCAATTGGTTAGCTCACTCTGGATCCGATGGGATTTCACCTTCCGGACAAGTCCACCATGCGGGACCTTGTCAAAAGCCTTGCTAAAATCCAGGGCCCCTGCAATTTATTCCCTTGTTTCCTACAACATCCTAGGGTACACTTGGTCAGGCTTTTGGGATTTATCCACTTTTACGTATCTCAAGACTGTTGATACCAATTTACCTCCTCTTTCATAATATTGATATATTTCAAGACATCACTGTTCTCTTCCCTGAATTCCCTAGCTTCTATGAGCTTCTCCAAGGTAAAAAGGGATGAGAAGTATTCATTTAAGACCTCACCCATCTCCCATAGCTCCACACACAGACACTACACAGATCCTTCAAGGGACCTCATTCTCTGGTTGACCTTTTGCTTGTAATATACCTATGGAATCTCTCAGGATTCTCCTTTGCATTATCCACCAAGGATATCTTATGCCACCCCTTTGCCCTCCTGACTTCCTTCTCAAGTATACTCCTGCATCCCTTATACTCCTCCTGGGATTCACTTGATCCCAACTGCCTGTACCTAACATATGAGCCCTTTATACTGAGCAGAGTCTCATCAGCCAGGGTTCCCTAATCCTGCCAGCCTTGCCCTTCACTCTAACAGGAACATGTTGGCTCTGAGCTCTCTCAATCTCACTTGTAAAAGTCCCTCACTTGCCAGACAGCTCTTTACCTGCTAACGGACTCCCCCAATCAAACTTTGCATGTTCCTATGTAATGCCATCAACATTATCCTTGCCCCAATATAGGACTTTAACTTTTGGACCAGTCAGATCTCTTTCCATAACTGTTTAAAAACTAACAGAATTATGGGCACTGTTTCCAAAATGCTCCCCCACTCACACTTTGCCCAGTCTCATTTCCCAATAGGAGAGCAAATGTTGCCCCTTCTCAACTAGGGTCATCTACATATTGCTTGAGAAAACTTTCCTGAACGCACTTAACTAATTCCATCCCACCTAATCCTTTAGCACCATGGCAGTCCCAGTCAATATTGGGGAAGTTAAAATCACCAACTAGTACATCACCATTATTCCTCCGACTAAAAAAACAACAAGATGCTGGAGGAACTCAGCAGGCCAGGCAGCATCCATGGAGAAAAGCAGGTGGTCAACGTTTCAGGTCAGGACCCTTCTTCAGGACTGAAGATAGGAAAAGGGGAAGCCCAATATACAGGAGGGAAAAGCAGAGCAGTGATGGGTGGTCAAAAGAGGGGAGGCAGGGTGGGCACAGGGTGGTGATCGGTAGATGCAGGTAAGAGATAGTGTCAGGCAGGTGCGGGGGAGGAGGGAAGAGCAGATCCATCGGTGGATGGGTCTAAGGTGTGGAGGTAGGCGGCATGGGGAGGGGGAGGATAGGAAAAGGAGAGAGAAAAATGCAAGGAGAAAAAAGAGAGAGAGGCTGGGAAAGGGAAGAAAAGAAGAGGCAAGGTGTCGGGGGGAGGTTGGTTCACTTAAAGTGGGAGAATTCGATGTTCATCCCATTAGGCTGTAAGGTCCCAAGATGGAAAATGAGGTGTTGTTCCTCCAGTTTGCGTTTGGACTTCTCCTGGCAGTGGAGGAAGCCGAGGACTGACATATCAGTAATGGAGTGGGAGGGGGAGTTGAAGTGACTGGCAACGGGGAGATGCAGATCACAGTTACGGACAGAGCGCAGGTGTTCTACAAAATGGTCACTGAGTCTGCGGTTGGTCTTGCTAATGTAGAGGAGGCTACACTTGGAGCACTGAATGCAGTAGATGATATTAGGGGAAGTACAGGTAAATCTCATTATTCCTCCAGCTGACTGTGACTTTTCTATGTATTTGCTCCTCTAATTCCTGCTGACCATTGGTAGGCGTACAGTACAATCCCATCAAAATGATCACCCCATTCTTATTCCTAAATTCTACCCATATAGACTCACTGTACATTCCCCTAGGAATATCCTATCTGAGTACAGCTGTGATGTTCTCCCTAATCGAAAATGTCCAGTCACCTTCCATGGTAGAAGGAATCGTGGTGCTCCATTGATCAGTTACCATGCACCATGGAACCATGCAGTGAGCTACTGAGCCATTCATCTGTTGACTTCACAGGTCGCACAGAATAGGGACGGAATGGATGTTGGAAAGCATAGGGAAAGTCAACATCTGGCAAAAGGAGGAAATCAAGAACCTTCTGGATTTGCAGCTGGAATGTTGTGACCACATGGTTTTGTTCTTAATACACTCATAGAGTCTCTTCAGATTCTCCTTTACCTCATCTACCAAGGATATCTCATGCCCTCTTTTTGCCCTCCTGATTTCCTTCTCAAGTGTACTCCAGCATCCTTTATACTCCTCTTGGGATTCACATGATCCTAGCTGCCTTTACCTGACATATGCCTCCTTCTTTTCCCTAAGCAGAGCCTCATCAGCTAGGGTTCCCTAATCCTGAAGCTTTGTCCTTCACCCTAACCAGCAACATGTTGGTTCCAAACTCTCCCTATCTGATGTTCAAGAACAAATCAGGACATCTGCCTTGATTGGCTGTGACCTGTACAAACTCAACGCTGATGCTATAGCATTCCTGGAAACAAGACTCACAGGTACGATCCAAGGGGCCAATTATGCCTTCTTTAAGATAAAAGCACCAAGGAGATTTGAAACAACGGTGTTGGCTTCGCTTGAGCAACAAGTCAGTGAGACATACACCCACTGGATGTCTGAGTGCATTGTCTCACCTCTGCCTTCAGATGACCATTGGCTGTGTTAACATCATCATTGCTGGTCCACCAATACTCCATTCCAGCAGAAGGAAACATTTTACAAAGGATCATCACCAAGTCCTCAGAACTTCAAATGCAAGAGTTGCTGCAGATGGTGATTCAGAACCAGGTTGCCTGGGACATCTCAACATTGACATGATGCATGAAAATGGCCAACATCAACTCAATTAAACCCAACTATGCATTCCCAACTTTTCTGAAGAAGACCACCATAAAGTGTATTGTCAACATCCACCATAGGTTGTCATATTTTGGAGGAAAGACCTACTCTCAGTGAAAGAGATTTGCATGTTTCATAGATATTGATCATCAGCAAAGTGAAGGTACTGATCATTAGCGAGGGACTACATGGAGCAAAATCCAGGGCAAGGCTAAAATCAGTACCACTAACGCTAAGAAAACAGAGTGATTATCACAGGTTTATGAAACTCTTAAAGCAGTAACTGTGGGAGGTCACTACCAGAGAAAATTTGGCAATATGTGAAAGGTCCAAAGACACACTAGAGGAAAGAGAGACCGTCTGATAAGGATTGGTTGAAAGACAATGCAGAAGAACTATTGTCTCTCATCAACATTAAGAACACAGACTATCTGGAGTATAAATAGCCAACCAAGAGACTTCAGGGTCAAAACAAGGGATGTTCTGCACACCAGATAGCCTCAGACACAGGAAATCTAAAAGTCAGGTACGATGGTCTAAAGCACTGCCCCTACCAACAAAGCTGCCCCTCCCACAAAGCAAGCAGATGTCCCATTGCAAGAAAGAAAGATCACTGTGAATCATTGGACCAAATGCCAACCCGTGCGAGAGTTAGATGTGGAGTCCACTAAAAGAAAGCTGAACAAGTCTATAAAAGAGATACGAATGATTGCAGCAACTAGAAGCATACTGCTAGTAAATACAGAGGAAAAGCTTTCACAGAAGTCGTCTTGGCATTCCAGAGTAGCTGGTGATTCAGAGCTGGATGATCAACAAAGCTGCCCCTCCCACAAAGCAAGCAGATGTCCCATTGCAAGAAAGAAAGATCACTGTGAATCATTGGACCAAATGCCAACCCGTGCGAGAGTTAGATGTGGAGTCCACTAAAAGAAAGCTGAACAAGTCTATAAAAGAGATACGAATGATTGCAGCAACTAGAAGCATACTGCTAGTAAATACAGAGGAAAAGCTTTCACAGAAGTCGTCTTGGCATTCCAGAGTAGCTGGTGATTCAGAGCTGGATGATCAACTAAAAGACATAATAATTCGCATCCAACAACTTCAAGAAAAGGACAGTGAGCAAAATTGACCACTGTACATCGCCTGAGCAGGTTAACACAGCCTTAGTAGTGCTGGTTTATTTGCAATCCAGGAGAAGACAGGATTCCTACCAATCCTGTTTAGCCATGTGCCTTCTCCACAACAACAAGGTGGTCAGTGTTCAATTTATTGAGTCTATTTCAGACAGCTTCGAGTTGAAAATGGTCTGAGATAAAGGATGTGTTCTTGCCCTTACAATCTTTGGAATCTTCCCTCAACTGTGTGTTTAAAGGCTGGAAGCTGGAGTGTGCCTTCATTGAAGATTGGACGGGAATCTCTTTTCCCTGTCAAGACTCAAGATGAAGGCCGATGTCAGTAAGGTGCTTTTCAGGGAACTTCTACTCACTGATGATCCTGCCCTTGTAACACACAAGAGGTCTATTATTAGAACTCACGGATCACCTTTCACAAACCAGTCAGGCATTTGCTGTCACTGTTGACGAAAAGAAAACAGCCGTACTCAACCAGGGACTTTCACCAGATTCATTAATCGCCTCTAATGAGAACCAGCTAGAAGTTAAAAGTTCATCTGCCTCGGTTCCACAGTGAACACAACCATTCACTGGAGGAAGAACTCAATGTTCATGTCAGAAAAGCTGTGACCACCTTCAGCAGACTAACTAAACACCAGCTCACTATCACAACCAAAATGCTGGTGTACAAAGCGTGTGTTACTGAGGACTAGAGAAACATGAACTATCTTTTCACTCCAAGAACTAAGGTTAAACAGCTTCCACCTGCACTGTTTAAACAGCAGACTCAATATCGAATGGCAAGATGGGATCACCACTGCAGAGGTACATCAAAGGGCAGATTTACTAAATCTGACAGCCCCACTCAAACTTGGATGACTCTCTACTTTGGCCGTCTGAGGCGACTGTAAGATGGTCACACACACTCTAGGGCATGCTGTGCAGGGATCTACCAAGGGAACAAGGGTCCTCCAAGCTTCACAGTAAAGATGCATGCACGTGAGATGTGGAGGAGGTTTTAACTGATACTAACAGGAAGAGAGCAGGTGGCTCCAGTAGGACATCAAAGTCCATGACAGGAATGAGCTTAACAACCTGATGAGAAGAGAGGCTGAAAGATGGTTCTGAACTGAATTTGTCTCACACAAACACAAACACACACACACATACATTGCTACCACTGCCATAGATGATCCAAGTCTCAGACTATTGAGTCACATGAGACATCGTGGGCCAGCTCTGACTTGGGCTGCAATATCCAGTCTCTTCTGGAGAAGAAAGGATGCCAACAAATAAAGTCAGTGCAGGGACTGATTCTGAGCTGCTTAAAGAAAATGACAAAGAGCAGCAGAAATTGTCTGTACGGCCTCTTGAAGCAGCTCCACCATTCAATAAAATCGTGACTGATCTGACTTTGGCCTTGGCTCCAATTTCCTGCCTGTTCCCATAACCTTTGATCCCCTTAGTCCTAAAGTCTTGGCCATGAAAAAATGTAATGATTCCACAGCTCCTTGTGGCAGAGAATTCAAAAAATTCACAACTCTCTGGGAGAAGCAACTTCTCTTCATCTCCTTAAATGGGAAACCCCTTATTCTGAAACTATATCCCAAGATCTATATACCCCTACATCATCTCAGAATCTTTCAACAAGACCACCTCATTCTGTTATACGCCCAACACGCTCAACCTCTCCATCCCAGGAACCAGTCAAATAAATCTCTGATCTATCTCCCCTTAAATTAAGAGACCAAAACTGTACAGAGTAGTTCAGGTGTGGTCTTGCCAAAGCCTTGTACAGCTATAGTGGGGCTTTCCTACTTTTATGGTAAATCCTCTTTGCAATGAGGGGAACGTTCCAATTGCCTTTCTAATGATTGCTGGATCTACATTTGAACTTTGTACAAAGACATCCAGATCACTCTGTACTGCAGCATTCTATAGTCTCTATCCATTTCATCAATGCTCTGTTTTTCTATTCTTCCTACCAAAATGGAGAATCTCATATTATGTACCATCTGCCAAATATTTACCCCACTCACTTAACCCATTTAAATTCCTTTGCAAACATGTTGAGTCCTCACAGCTTTGCTTTTTCTTCCAGTTTTGTATTGTCAATGAATTTGATGACGAAGTCCCGTCACCTACTGCCTATGTGGAGCCACAGAGTCATAGAGCATGGAAACAGGCCCTTCGATCCACTGAGTCTGCACCAATGATCAAGCTCTATCAACGCTAATCTCATTTTATTCTCCTCACAATATACAATACTTGGGGGAATTTTACTGTGTAAGTAACCTACCAACCTGCACGTCTTTGGGTTATGGGAGTAAACCAGAGCACCCATGGAAAACCCACACACAGGGAGAGCATGCAACCTCCACACAGACAGGACTAGAGGTCAGGACTGAACCTGGGTCACTGAGGCTGTGAGGTAGCAGCTCTACTAACTTGCACCACTGTGCCTCTTCACTAATGCGAATGTGCATTGTTTCAAAAGGAAAACCCTTTGATTTATCAAGATCTCTGTCATCACTGCTTGTGGTGTTACAGTTCTGACAGGCATGGATTGCCACATTTCTGTACCAGCCTGGAATGTAGGACACTCCAGGTCACATAGCCCACAGAGACAGGAAGTGGTATTGTGTGGTTAGTGGAGTGGGAAGACAATTCCACAGGCCCAGACTACATCTAGTCTCATGTCCCTACCTCCCAACCTTATGGCATTGGATAGACCAAAAGACATTGCAGAGAAAGCCTGGTGATATTTGAGCACAGCAAGAGCAGAGAGTTACATAGTACAGCGGAGGAAGAGGCCCTTCCGTCCGTGATGTCTGTGCTGACTATGATGCCAAATTAGACTAATCCCATCTGCCTGCACATGATCCACATCCCTCCATTCCTTGCCAGTTCATTTGCCTGTCTAAATTCCTCTTCAACCCCACTATCATGTCTGCTTCCACCACCCCTGGCAGTGTTCCAGGCACCCATCACTCCCTGTGTAAAAAAAACTCACACCGCACATCTCCTTTAAACTTTCCCCCTCTCACCTTAAAGCTGTGTCTTCTAGTACTTGACATTTCTGCCCTGGGAAAAAGATTCTGACTGTCTACCCCATCTATGCCTCTCATAATTTTATAAACTTCTATCAGGTCTCCCCTCAGCCTCCAATGTTCCAGAGAAAACAACCCAAGTTTGTCCAACATCTCCTAACACACTCTAATCCAGGCAGCTTCCTGGTGAACCTGTTCTGCACCCTCTCTGAAGCCTCCACATCCTTCCTGTAATGGGGCAACCAGAACTGCACACAATATTCCAAATATGACCTGACCAAAGTTTTATACAGCTGCATTTGGAGTATTGTGCTTTATACAGTTTAATTTGGACCTCAGGCCCAGAACTGTACAGACCTCCAAAGGACCTTACAGAATGGGAGAGCAGCTATATGAACTACCCCGGTCCTATTGATGATGAACTATATAGAAATCTCACCCCTCTATTTAGCCTGCGACTCAGCTGAAGAATAAAGCAAAATAGAATATCTTGCTGCTGCAGAGAACAAAAGAAATAGGAGCAGGAGTAGACCATGTAGCCACGTAAGCCTGCTTCTCCACTCAACAAGACAGTGAAAGCTTATGTTTAAGGTGAACTTTGCTGATGGGTTTTCAACATAATGGATTTATTCTCATGCTTCGTCTGAAGGCTCAACTGTGGAAAGGTAAAATTCCTCCCTCTCACTCCAAATAAATAGAGGACATGAGTGGTCATCGCTTGGCATGGCACAATATAGACCATACGATATAGGAGCAGAAATAGGCCATTCAGCCCATTGAATCTGCTCCTCCAGTCAATCAGGCTGATTTCTTTAAACCCCATTCTCCCTGTAACCCTTAGCCTCCCTTACCAATCAAGAACCTATCAATTTCTGCCTTATATACCAATGAATTGGCCTCCATTGCCGCCTGTGGCAACGAATTCCACAGATTCATCCCCTCTGGTTGAAGAAGTTTCTCCTCATCTCAGTTTTAAAGGGACTTCCCTTTATTCTGAGACTGGTTCCTCAGATCTTCAACTCTCCCACTACTGGAAACATCTTTTCCATGTCCACTCTATCCAGGCCTTTCAGTATTCAGTAGGTTTCAATGAGATCCCCCCTCATCCTTCTGAACTCCATCGAGTACAGGCCCAGAGCCATCAAACACTCCTCATATGTTAAGCCTTTCATTTCTGGGATCATTCTTGTGAACCTCCAGGGTCAGCACATCCTTCCTTAGATACAAGGCCCAAAACTGCTCACAATATTCCAAATGCGGCCTGACCAACGCCTTATAAAGCCTCAGCAGTACAGCCAATATATCAGGAAGCAGATTACAGTTACTTTCAATGCCTGTGGATTAAAGAGACGAGGTACCTTTTTACTTCCTTGGCGTCACTTGCAATGAAGAAACCCAATGTGCCTTCATGGATCTTGATGTGGTTCCCAGGATTGATTAATATGCTACTCAGTGAAAACACAAAACACCAAATTTCTGTTAGTTACTGGAAGAGAAAAACATTCTCCCTTTGGCACACATATCAAAGGGGAATGCATTCCCATTGTAATGGAAATTACTCCCATATGAACTTAAATTTCAATAGCTCTATACACTCTAACAGATGACCAAATGATTCAATTAATAAGTGAAAGGAGCTTTCTTGTTAGTCCTACAATATTAAGATGCATTGTAACCAAGGCACCATCTGCTTAAAAATATACAGCTTTAAATGAATTCTCATTTTTCCTGATTTGAAAACCTCCTCTTAGCAAAATATAGGCCATATAATTTTATCTGGATCACTAGCTTAACACAGCATCTGAATCGACAGTGGAAGTGCTGTTTTATGATAACTTTTCAGGTCAACTTTCCTCGGAGGAATTACTGCTTTTTTGCCTCTGAAGAGAGGTCATGTTTTGTTTTACACATTTACCTCTTTTTGTTTGCCATCCTTTGCCCTATTTTCTTCAGGGCCTCTGAAGGAAGTGCTGCCAAAATTCAAAGGCTGTGAGCTGCCTTGCTTTCTCAAGCTTTCCCCATTAAATTTTTGAGGAAGGATACATATGGAATGAACATCCCCCGAAATCTGCCTGGGCATTATTCACAGATTTAAATTTTGGACTTTTTTTTAAACTTGGGGGTGGGGAGTTGGTGGTTATGATCGGGGATTCACCAACAGAAGGATGATGGAAACGGAGTAAATCAGGGCCTTCAAAAGGGAATTGGATAAGTACAAGGGAGACTCATTTGTGGGTCGACAGGGAAAAAGTGGTGAGAATGGGGCAGATGGGTTTCCTCTGCTAGGACTCAGCACAGACTTGAAGGGCTGAATGGCCTTATTCTGGGACAGATGGGATTTGCTCTATAGGACTCAGCACAGTCTTGAAAGGCTGAATGGCCTGATTCTGTTCCATAACAATTCTCTGACTTTATATCCTGTCAATCCAACAAGAACAAGTTCTTGCCAAGTTAACAACCCCTGCTGGAGTGAGATAGAAATTGGGTGGGGTTTGACAAGCCAAAGAATTATAGTTCAAATGCTAACCAATCTTACTTATGTGAAACCTTTATAGTAATACTTTGGTGGAGGAACTATGGGCAAGATTTATCACCCACTTACAGGCGGAAAATCAAGCTTAAAATGAAGCTACTGTTCACAGATAATTTAACAAGGCTGTAGCAGCAGTGTTTCAGTAGTTTGAACAGCTCCCCAGCGATTGGCAAACAATGTGTGCTACTTGTATTATCATCAATTAACCACAACTTATCAATGGTTTAAAGCAATGGTCATAATACTTTAGAAATAATGCACGTCAAGAGTACAACTACTGCACAGCACAGCTGTATGCTAAATGAGGCAGTTGGCCCAAAGGAAAGAGGTGGCTGGCATATTTTAGAAACAAGAATCCCAAACTCCATGTTTAAATTGGCTGTTGTCAGAAACCTTACTTTGGTCCCAGTTGTTCAGCATAAACATCCAGCTCTTTCGTCTGGGCACTCTCAACCTACTTGATTTTTTGAAGAGTTTAGCTCTCATATTCAAAGACTTTGCTTTCTGGTTGACTCGAAGTACAAACAAATGGAAAGGAACGGTTGCAATACAGGAAGGACACTCAAGGGAAGACACAGTCACAATTAAAGCACAGCAAGACTACAATTGCTTCCAGGAATGAACTCCATGCAGTTGCTGACCTGATTTGTTACCAGTAAGGAGCACCTTCTCAACCTGGGTAAAATGGAACGTAGCAAGGATGCTTGATGTGATTAACAAATCTTATCCTTTTCCTAACCCCGTGATCTCATTCTTTTACTGTTAGTTTGCTTATATTTTTCAATTATCCATGTGCTTTATTCTTTACAACATCATTAGGATCCTGTACTGTGGACTTTGCTTCTCAATTGATCTCAGTAACTAAAACAAAACAGGGCAGAAATTAAGATGGAGACACAAGAAACTGCAGATGCCGGAATCTGGAACAACACACAGGATCTGTGGAATTTGTTGCCACGGGCGGCTGTGGAGGCAAAGTCATTGGGTGTATTTAAGGCAGAGATTGATAGGTATCTGAGTAGCCAGGGCAGCAAAGGTTATGGTGAGAAGGTGGGGGAGTGGCGCTAAATGGGAGAATGGATCAGCTCATGATAGAATGGCAGAGCAGACTTAATGGGCAGAATGGCCATCTTCTGCTCCTTTGTCTTATGGTCTTATGATGCTGAAGGAACTCAGCGGGTCAGGCAGCAACTATGGAGGGAAATAGACAGTCGACATTTTGAGTTGAGCCCCTTCATCTGGACCAGTGAAATGTCGACTGTCCATTTCCCTCATTAGATGCAAGGCAGAAATTAACCCCTTTACTAAAAGGCATTACTAAAACATGGCAAAATATACTCCTTTTCCTCATGGACATCACTAAAACTGGACAGGAATAAACTCTTTTATTCATGGATATTACTAAAATAGATTGGAAGTAACCCCTTATACTCATGGTCATTCCTAAACCAAGGCAGAAATAAACATTTTTACTAATGGACATTACTAAATCGAATGGTGAAGCTGCTTTTACATCAAAATCATTCTGCGCAGGTATAAAGACAATTAAAATACTGCAGATCGAGTTTATAAGATGAAGACTAATCTGTGCTCTGAATACTTTTAAATCTTATGTAAGATTTTCCTTTCCCTTACCATCTCCTTGATCATCTTGTTATGACTTTGAAGCAATTCTATATTCTCTCTGTTGTGCCATTGAGATCACTTTGTATTTCATCCAATGCAAAACTGCTTTTCCTTTAAGCAGTTTGCAAATCATTTAACATTTTATCCTGACTACTCACTCTCTCCAACTTCAGCCTGGTTTTGTTTCCTTATCTGACCAGACCTGACCAGACCTAACCACCCCTCCCCTCACCCCACCCCACTTCACTAAACTGCTTCCCCACAATCTTCAGACAGTGCATATTTTCAGCATTCTCCGCCTTTTGTTAAAAAAATTCTGTTGCATTTCCACATGGAATCTGTGAAATGTAATGCACCCCATGCCTTAAAAAACACCAAGGATTTATTCGGAATGGAATAATAATTTGGCAGCAACTAATTGGAAAACAAACCTTCATTTGTGTGACGCATCTTCAAATTATCAGAAGGTCTCAAGGTGTTCCACATAATAAACCATGCTGAAATCTGAGACTCATTCAGGCTGACTTCCAACAGGTGAGAAACAGCCCAACTTGTCATGCTGATTGTGAGGCTTAATTACCTAATTCACTAAGTGATTCTTAAGTCTGATTATGTCAGTCTGCAGGTATCTGGTTAATTACTGTACTTCCTCACGGCTTTTTTAACAGGTAGAAAATTTACAATTGACGTCCCTGGTTAATCAAATGTGTAGGCTCTCCAACTTTCAATATTGCTGGGAATAACACGGAAATGTTGCACTTAAATTTTTTTTCTCTGCAGTATTAAAGAGAAAAAAATAAAAATCATGCCAGGGTCCTGGTAGATATTAAATGCAATCAGAATATGCTGGAAACACTTAGCAGATCTTACGGCATTTGTGGAATGAGAAACAGAGTTAATATTTCAGGTCAAAGAACTGGATAAGAGTCCTTTGCCTCTCTTTCCACAGATGTTTCCTACCTGCTGAGTATTTCCAGCGTTTTCTATTTTTATTTCAGATTGCCAGCATCTGCAATATTTTTAAGGCAGAAATTGAAGTTGATCAGGGTTAAACAATGTTATTATAAGAAGTAGTAGTAATAACATTCTTTAGATGCTGCACATCCCAGCATTTTCTGCTACACATTATTATTGGATTTAATGCAGTGCATGTACTAAAATATCAAAAAGCTGTCAATATTCATTCACTTTGGGAAGTACTCAAAGTGGATTTACTTGAAATGAAATAATTCTGTGGCAACTAATAAAAAACACACTTTCATTTATATAATAACTTGTCACATCATCGCACATTAGTATCAGCTTTGTCTAGTTTAAATCTTAAACCTTAAACAGGCTCAGGTTCTACTACCAGATAGAATGTGTGTGTGTGTGTGTCTATCCTATTCACCAGTGTACACATTGCTGCTCTCATGTAAGCTTTTCTTCAAGAGTAGGAATCAGAATTCTGCAGACTCAATCCAATATTCCATTGACATTGTAATTAGAATATAAATTAATAAAACCCAGCTACGGTGATGATTTCCATATATCAGAAAATTCTTCAGACAATTGAATGATTAACAGATTAAATTTTAACCAGAAAATTATGGAGGAATCCTGGAAGCAAGTTTTTGTCAGGGTGGAGTAGGCTCCATTCAGTGGCACCACACACACACACACAGAACAACAAACAACTCCAAAAGTAGAGGTGCATCCATTGCATTCTAGGTGAGACTGCAGTAAATGCCGTTGGATGACTGAAGGACGAAGTGATGGGAAGCCCTCTTACTTTTGTTGTAATGTAGACCACAGCACACAAGCACTGAGATAGACAAAGCAGGGAGGGGGTGGGGTGAGGCCAGACACAAAGCAGAGGAGAAGGGTCAGTTTGAGAAATAAAGAGAAGCAGTTGGCTGGGTGGGTTATCAATTAAATAAAGCTCAATAAAAAAAAAACTAAAAAAAATAATTTCAATAAAATTCTTAATGGGTGACTTTGGGATAACTGGAGACTGTCAAGGTACTAAGTTATATGATGCATTTATATTTCACTCAATGTAAAGCAACAAATAGGATCAGATTATGAGCAGTGGCCTTGAGTGCTTGGGGGACAACTTGTATCTGTGGAGGACTTGCAATGGCATGGTCAAAAAAGGGGCCATCCCTACTGTTTGGTGCATTGAATGCACGAGTCCAAGATGTGGTCAGTTATCCTCAAGGTCTGCTTAAAATTATTATTAAAATAAAATCAATATCATCAAATGCATTAATTGACGACTTGATTTGTGACCATTCTTCAGTGAATCCATAGACAACATGAAGCACAGCGTGTGTGGAATCTGAAGGCAAAGGGAGAGACAGCTTAGGATATGTTGGCTGACTGGCATCTGGGGGTGGAGCTGGGTAAGAAGGGAGGAATAAAACTTCAGAGTAGCAAAGGTCTTAAAATGAAACGGTCTGAGACAATCTGTGATACAACAATAATGGACCATTTAGAAAATATAACATTATTTTTCGCTACATAAAAATAAATAGAAGGAAAAAACACTATCGCTCTCTTGGGCTGGATCTTGCTGAGGGAACTCATGCATTCGGGATGCCAATTGTGTGATCTGTCAGCCAGTCCTGCTGAGATTCCCCATCATTTACGCAGGGGCCCTGCCTCTCAGATCAAGCATAGGATGCCATTGGTGTCACTAGAGATGATAGGGAAAGGAGAGAATGAGTTACTTTTCTTTAATCATCTCAACTTACTTTATGTTCTCAATCATTCGTGTGCCTTTTAGTTAGCTTTATATTTTTAAAATAGTGATCTTTTTTGAAAAAAAATTTCATCAGTAGAAACAATTAATACTAACTCAAGCAACAAGCAGTCTGCTGTAGGAACTCAGCAGGTCGAGCAGCATCTGTAGGGGAGGGGGAAGGAATTGTTGATGTTTCGGGTTGAAGCCCTGCATCAGTTCCGACAATTCCTTTTCCCCCACACTGATGCTGCTCGACCTGCTGAGTTCCTACAGCAAACTGTTTGTTGTTCCAGATTCCAGCATTGGCAGTCCCTTGTGCCTAAGAATAACTCAATCCTTAAGACTGGCGCAAGAGAGATTGGTAAATAGGCTTTTCCAGCTGCCAAAGCTTACAGAACAGTTTTGGGGTGAAGTCTCCACATGGCACTGTCCACAACCTACTTATTTGTACACACTACAGTAGGGGAGTCCTGGATATGGAGGGCCAGTGAGATTGGCTGTTTAGGTCTGGACCAGGTAAACACAGTTGTTTGGGGTCCATGAGTGGCAATTTCGGACAGGGGGCTGAGTCAGCAAGATCTTGACTAAAGATATATTATTTTTGATATGTTTTAGTATGATTCTGCTGATTTGGGAAGAGTTTTAAAAAAATGAGCTCTCTGAAAAATAAGACCAGTAGAGGGGAGAAGTAAAGATCTGAAATGAAGTTTAAGGTTGGTTGGAAAGTAAATGAAGAGGGCTTTACCGCTTGGCACCTCTGTAAACAACAAGAAAACAATTCAATCAAACGCCATTTAGAAACAAACAGCTCACAACATCAAACAAAGGAAACGATCCAACTTGGCAAACATAAAACAAAGAAAATAGTTTTGCTTCTTTGAAAACATGAACATAAGAAAACAGCAAAAAAAAGACAAAATCCTGGCAACAGGAACATATAATCTGAATATTGCTCAACCTTCTCAGCAGTTTGAAAGACTTAAAGAAATAAATCTTTACATTCCAATTGATACTGAAACAAGTATCCACCGTGCTACTTAGCAGCTCTAATGAACTTCGCCATCTGATACATTTTGGCAAAACAGTGTTCATGACTGTTGAGGGCATTAATAAATCTCAGGTTCAATGTGTCACTGAGCTTGTCAATCTCTTCTGCTTGTGCTCATGATTTCAACACAAAGATCAGTCCATGCTGCCTTTTAAATGTGATAGTCTTGATTACTTCTAATCCCACTGTTAAACTGCCCCTAAAACCTTTAGGAAAAGTAACCAATGAATACAAAGCAGGAAATGCCAGAAATTGCACCTTGCTTAGCATCTGAATATGGAATTGATATTTTGGGCATGACTTTCATTGTTATGAAGGAACCAACCTGAATATTAACCTAATGCCTCTCCTAACTGGAGATGCTGCTGCGTTTTCCAATATATTCCTCAGTTAAAAGACTTATGGTGAACTTTTCCTCCACATTACACAAAAATTAGGCTTTACAGAATTTTCTGTAACCTGGAAATCTGTCAATTTTGTCTTTAATGGAAATGGATAGACCAGAAATATATTTTACATTAGGTGGGTGTATAACATTGGACACATAATGACAGTGAGAAGATGATTAGACCTTCTAATTAGTGTTGGCTGATACATAGTACTTCATGTGAGCAGTTCATTATGTCTTCCTAGTGTTTGATGTATGTAATATTGAGAAGGTTAATGTCAATTTTAAGTAAAATTAAGACAGTTCCTGGTGCAAATGCTAAGCCACACTATTCTAAAAAGTTATTCAGGCAAGAGCTACCTTTTGATTAAAAAAAAAGTTACGTGAACCCTTCAGCATTGGAACTTTGGGATATTTGGTGAACAATTCTCTTGCAAGCTAATGTTCTGGCTTTGTGATGAGCAGAGCAGCCGAAGAGTTATGTAGGAACACATGGCAGGAAACTGGATCTAACGTGGACTTCTGAGTTTGAGCAATGGAAGCATGGTTTCTCCTATGCCTTCTCCAATGTTACCCTTAGCCTGTACTACAGCACGAATTGGATTGGCCAACTGCAGTTGGACATACACTTTTGGTATGGGTAAGCACACTTTCTTCTCAGTTTGGGCAGTGTTTAAGTGGTCACCCACTTGGTTCTTTCAACAAGTTGCTGCTAGGCAGTGTACCACATTCGAGGGAGTTATTGGACTTAACTTCAGCACCTAACAATTAACCATGGCTGTGATTGTAGTTCTTGAGAACCAGCATTACATATTACGACCAACTGAGAATCAGTATTGGATCAATAATGTTTGCTTAATGCAAATGACTGGATTAAAGAGCAGTTTGCTTAACATGATGCTGCTCTGTTAAGTGGTTTGTACTACATTAACTGAGCTTAAATCAGTAGCGTTTATCCTCTTTCGCATGTCATGGCAGCTATATCCGAATGCACTTGCAGAATGAGATACATAATATCTTGCTTCATTTCCTATTCAGTGTAAAGTGGAAGTAAGGCTCCACTGGGCTCTGGGTAACATAGGGGCATTGGGCAAGACTTCAGCAGGCACATGACCTGGTGTGGGCACAATATGAACTGCTACTGGGTGTGTTGTGAGCTGCCGATGGTTGGGTTGTGCTAGTAGAGCACCTCAGATGGTCTACAGGCAGTAAGGATCATCCATTATGTTCACTAGAAGAGTCAAGTGTTGTGGGGATCAGGCAGGAACGTGGTCCTGAGGCCAAGATCTCAGATCTGCCATGATCTTATTGAATGCAGAATGGGCTTAAGGGGCTGTATGGACAAATCCTGCTCCTGCTCCTTATATTCTTAGGGAACCAATAACCGTGATGTAACAAGAACACCCTGGAGTCACCTATACATTAAATGTAAGTTCCTGGACAGCATATATTATTAACAACAGAGTCCAAAAGGAACTAAATAAGCCTCTTTGAAATGTGGGGGAGTTTTTGAATTAAATTGATGGCACACTTTGAAGAATGTTAAAGCTTTGCCATTTAACCGTCCTCAGATATAATGGATGAAAATGCTTTATTAACATGTGTCTGTAAGATCACAATCTTCCAGTTGGCAATAATTGGGACAAGATCGATGTGATAGGAAGTCAGGATTCTTTTGGATACAATAATAAAAAAGCTACACCGCCAGCCTCCTATTCCCCTGTGGGTGTTCTTCTTCAGTATCTGACCTCTTCTTAGTCCTTTATAAGTTATCTCCTGTAACAAAGGTTTATTTCTCCCCACAGTGTTTTACAAGTCACTGGTGAGTCACAGTGGCACAGATGTGACTTCACTAATGTTTCTCGTGTTATTAAAGATACACTTGTTGGGCTTTTCAAAGAGGAATCAAACAGGTAGTTGCTAAAAAAAAATCCTGATCTAATATCTGCTCGTAGTTGATCAGTCAAAACAAATGTGTTGCATTAAGGAAATGTTGCGAGGGCAACAATTAGATCACGAGGACTAATACTGATACAGCCAACAAATCTGACATTTGAAAGAATGCTTTGTTTCTGATGGTCTGGTAGTTATTTTCTGGTTACCGACCCTTGACCACTGCATTGACAATGATCAGACCAATCACAATCTGAATATATGAGGACATTCTTGGCAGCACCAATGCTCCAATGTCGTTAGCTTTACAATAACATGGCTTAGGAAGACCCAATTCTTCAAAGAGCCATCAAGAGCCAGTCATCATTTTATTTCAGCCACAAGAGCCTTTCATATCCTTTGTTCACCACTTTAAATGACTGCAACTGAAACTGGCAACAGCCATATAAAGGCTCTAGAAGGTATTTAATCTGATTTAAACTGCCAATGTGAGAGGGGATTAAAAGATGCTGGGTTTTTGGCAATGACTGAATGCCTTTGTTGACGTTTAGTGCTCTCTTGATGTTTTGTCCATGAGGAAGATGGTGATCCAGTTAATACTCACAGTTCATAGTGAAGGTTGTGGTACCCACCTGCTTTCCCTTGTGTCTGATTTGTATTCTATGGCCAACAGTAACAGCTTCAGCTTCACAAAGCACAGCCTAAGTGAGGAGGAGAAGTGACCAGTTAGTTCAAGAAGCTGGACATTTGCACATCAGAAATGCTTACAGTGTGAAAAGAGGCCATTCGGTCCATTACATCTATGAAATGACCTGTCTGGATGGCTTGCAAACAGAAGCTTTTCACTGTATCATTCTCTCTTCTCTCCTCTTCCATCAGGTAGAAGATACAGGAGCCTGAGGGCACGTACCACCAGGCTTAAGGACAGCTTCTACCCCACTGTGATAAGACTATTGAATGGTTCCCTTATACGATGAGATGGACTCTGATCTCATGATCTACCTTGTGACCTTGCACCTTATTGTCTACCTGCACTGCACTTTCTCTGTAGCTGTGACACTTTGTACTGTTATTGTTTTTACCCTGTACTATCTCAATGCACTCTGTACTAACTCAATGTAACTGCACTGTGTAATGACTTGACCTGTACGATTGGTATGCAAGACAAGTTTTTCACCGTACCTCGGTACAAGTGACAATAATAAACCAATACCAATATCTTGGTACATGTGACATCAATAAACCAATACCCTCAATACCTTCTGTAAGAGTTCCCTTGGCAACGTTTTGTGTTCAGATACTTATCCAGCTCCATCTTGAATCTTACAATTGAATCTGCCTCCACTACAACCCCCAGCAGTGAATTTCAGACCCTAAGCACTCGATGTCTAAAAAAGTTTTGCTTCATGTCATTTTTGGGGGGTTCCTTTGCCAATCATCTTCATTCTACATTCTCTGGTTTTTGGCTCCTCCACTGATGGAAGAAGCCTCTCTCCATGTACCCTGTCTATACCCTTCATATTCTAAAATAACCCTGTCAGATGGCTATGCAAACATCTCTGTTTCAAGAACAATCCCAGCTTCTCCAGTTTATTCATATAACCTCATCGCTCCAGGGAATGGTGTCTGATACTGCTGATTGTGTGGAGTTTACATGTCCTCCTCATCACTGTGTGGGCTTCCAGTGAATGCTCTGGTTTCTTCCCATATCCCAAAGATGTGCTGGAAGGTGAATTACCCCATGGAGTAGATAAAAGGCAAAGAATCCAAGGGGAGTTGATAGGTATTTGCGGGAGAATGAGTTGCAGGGCTGCAGGGACATAAGGATGTGGGGAATGGACTGATGGGATTGCTCGTTTGGGAGCTGGGCATGAACCTGATGGGGCAAACGGCATTCCTTCTGTGTCCTTTTCAGTAAATAATAACTAAGGTCCCTCATCCCTGGAATAATTTTGGTAGATGTCTTTTATATCTTCTCGAAATCCTTTCCATCTTTCCTAGGGTGTTGCGCCCAGAAATAAACACATCTCTACAGCCACGAGAAAGCAAGAAACTTGGAGGTGCTGGAAATAGGAAATAAAATCAGAAAATGTAGGAAACACTCAGCAGGTCAGGGAGCAGCTGCGGAGGGACAAACTGAGTTAGTGGTTCACATCAATGATCCCTCATCAGATGCAGTGGTGGTTTACAGCTTCCTTGCTCATGTACTCCATGAAGCTGCTTATTAAGACGAGGATCCTACATACTTCGTAACTACATTCTGCAGGCTCTGTCAATGCAAGGCTCATGTCCCAGACATGATAGGATGCCAGGTGCAATGGTTAAAATACCGCACTAGTGATCCAGAGGATTGGGCTAAGTATCCAGAAACTCCCAGCACAGAGGTATGGAATTTAACTTCAGTTAATTAAATAATCTGGAATTAAAACTTAAGAAAAAACTAATTCACTCTTCATGGGAGGAAAGCTTCCACCCTTTTTACGGTCTGGTCTGTGTGACTCCAAATCAGTAGCAATGTGACAGGCCTTTAACTGCCCCTGAAACGACCCAACAAGCCACAAAGCTGTGTTACTGCAGCAGTTCAAGAGTCTGACCCTCCATGACCTTCCCGAGGGTAATTAGAGATCTGCAGCATTGCTAACCTTGTCAGCGAGAGCCATATCTAGAAAAAAATTGCTCTGATCTCACTAGAGATTCATTTTTTGTGAATGCTGCTTATGTGATGCTATGTGCCTGTGATGGTGCTGCAAGTAAGTTTTTCATTGCACCTGTGCACACATGTATCTGTACATATGACAATAAACTTGACTTTGACTCTAGAGTTCTGCGTGGAGTTTGTAAAATCAATTATGAGTAAACAGAAAATACAATCTTTAGAATCCTCCTGGCTTGCTGGTGACAAACTGTAAAAGCATGGGTGTGGATCTCAGTCTGCTCTCCCCTCCCTACCTTGAAGAGAAACAGCTAGCACCGTGGATGGGGCTGGGTTAGACATGGACATGAGAGAAAGGGCTGTGTATTCCAGAACTATACTGCTCTGTGTTGATACTTTGTCCATCTTCTGCAAAGTAATACAGAACGGGGTTTTTCCAAATAGAAGCAGTCTTAAACTAAGGCTACAAGTTTGCAACCACTTCTGCTGTAAACTCTGGAATTCTCTTCAACATCTCTACTGTACCAGCTCTGCTACATCCTTTAAAAGCTGCTCTAGATCTCTCTCTTTGACCAGGTCCTCGGTCATTGTGTTGCTAGCATCACAGGTGGTGTTACTGTCTTCCTATGTGTCTTGCCGTAATGGAAGTGAAGAACAACTTCATTACCTAGAACAAGCTACTTATAACTAATGTGCAGTCAGGCAAGTATATGGACTGCTGGTGGATACAATATATGCTTAGTGACATCATGAACTCTCCTAAATCTACAGACATGATAGACATCTCCAGGGCATAGTTGCAAAGTCTGGCTAAGTTCTTGGTCTGATTATGTTCCAGTGATGTGCCCTCAGATGTTTCGGGACAATCAGGGGTGCCTGCATAAATGCAACAGTGATGGAGATGTTAGCAACATTTAAAGACATTTAGATAAGTACATGGAAGGGAGGGGTTTAGAGGGATATGGGCCAATCGCGGGCAAATGGGACTAGCTTGGTGGGCACCATGGTCGACATGACCAGTTGGGCCGAAGGGGCCATTTCCATGCTGTGTTACCCTATGACTCTAAGTGAGTCGTGCTGAAGGAAGAACTCGTGTGTATTGTTACGAGCCATGGCACCTGGGACAGTAGTGTAGTAGTGTGTATGAGGTTGTTTCTGACTACTGTGAGGGAAAAGAAAGACTATAACTGAAGCGTACTGGCAGTTGCACAGACAAATGGGAGAGGGAGATGGGGTAGAGAGGGAGAGGGAGAGAGGGAGAGCAGGAGAGAGGGAGGGAGGGAGAGGGGAGAGGAAGGGGGAGGGGGAGGGAGGGAGGGAGAGAGAGAGTGTGAGTGAGTGAGTGAGTTGGGAACACTGACTGCCAGTGTCTCTGTGGCTATGAGTGATGGACAATTGTTGTGAGTGTCACTATACAAATCCATGTATGGATATTTGTGGAGCAATCCGTGGAGTCCACTTTGCCGTTACCCTGTACTGGAAAGCAGGTATATCTGTGGGCAGCCACATCTCGAGTGCCCTCGAAGTGGCAGAAATCTCTGACTAAAAGCAACAGAGTTCTTCGGCGATCACGGTGTCGTATTGGTTGGAACTTGTGGAGTTCGTAAACTGCTCTCTATATTCTCTCTACGTTCTACTGTGGTTTTCAGAAACCTTTGCTCATCGTATTGCTTCATGAATTGCTGAACTGAACTTTGAGAACTGTTCCTAGACTTGGGTGTTTGGGAACTTGCCACACACACACTTCAAGTTTATTTTGGGGACAATGTTTAATAATCTAGCGTTTTTATTTCTCTTATTATTACAAGTAGTTATTAATAAATAGATTCTAACATTTAAACATGGCTCATTGTGTTTCTATCGTTGCTGGTACGTAACAGTATGACTAACACATGTAAAGGAAGGCCCACCAAACTGATCTGCTGCTCAATGCAGCTGGTGTAGCCTAGACCAGAACAGAATATGGTTTAACCTCAGATCCAATGAGACAGATGTCATCATGACCTATCACTGGGCAGTTGATCTCTGGAGCAGACTGTATCATCAGGTGTGTGCCATAGTGTACCAGAAATTCATACTTATGTTCTAAAATGTGCTAATGTTCATTCTATTTCCCTTTAATCCACACAACTGTAAGGTGTGTTCACAAACCAGTCAATCTGTTAAGTGTTTCTTTCTCATTCATTTATGGGACGAAGGCTTCGTTGGTAAGGAACAGCATTTATTGCCCATCCTTATTGTATAAGGGACAATGATAAACACTTCTGAATGCATATCCAATAAAACTGAAGCACCTCAACATAGAATCGATCAAAATATAAAATGATTAGCCACTTAATTTCTGGTCCTGTATATCAACTTGCTTGTCAATTAACAAGCACAAAGCACCAAGTATATATGTCCCACACTGATCCTGTCATCCATCATTGTGCTCTCTTAAATCTCGTCACTCAAATACACTTGACAAGAAAGCTGAAAATCAATTCTATTTAGCTATACTATCATTATTAATTAACCAATAAGTATTGAACCAGAATATGAAGAATGATCATCACATAAAATTAAATTCAGAATTCTTCGGTCAATAATATGATGTTTATAGCTGAACTCTCACAAGTATTCAAAAGGTAACAGTTAATAAAAGTAAATTGAAATAAAACTCAATGGATAACTAAATTATCAATTTAAACTCAAAGCTAATCATGATTTTTAATCACCCTGATATTTAAAAAAAATCATTCTTGTCTTAAAGTCTTGAAACTTGGTGTTGTATTGTAGTACATGAAGGGTCCACTATCATATTCCAACGTTAATTATATTCGTGACTGACCTGTAGCAAAAACTCTAGTTCCATTCTGACACCGATCCTATACAAGGATGTTACTGGATTGGAGGGCTTGAGTTATAAGGAAAGGCTTGATAGGCTGGGACTTCTTTTTAACCTGGGGCATAGAAGACTGAGGGGTGGCCTTCTAGAGGTATATAAAATCATGAGGGGCATAGACAAGGTGGATGCTTACAGTCTTTTTCCCAGGTTAGGAGAGTATAAGATGCAAGGTATAGTGAAAAATTTTGTTTTGCATGCTATCCATACACGTCATTTCATTACAACAGTGTATTGAGTTAGTACAAGGTTTAAGGTGACAAGACAAAGATTTAAAGGGGAACTGAGGGGCAAGTTTTTCCACAGAGAGGGTTATTGATATGTGGATCGAGCTGCCAGAGGAAGGTGTAGAGGTGGGTACAATTGCAATGTTTGAAAGACATTGGATAAGGTAGATGGATTAGAAAAGCCTAGACAGACATGGGCCAAACACAGGCAATGGAGCGAGTCCAAATGGATATCTTGGTCGGTATGGATGAGTTAGGCTGAAGGGCCTGTTTCCATGCTGTATGACTCAATGATAAAAAAGGATCAGTCCAGAAAATTTCAATGGGACCAAACATCCACAGCCTCTTGGGACAGCCTATTCCAGATTTCCACTACCTTCACAAGAAACAAGTGCCTCAAGATTAAATATTGTGTCCCCTTGTTTTGGAATCTCCTACCAGAGGAAGAAACATCTCTACATATGGAAGCCTGCGATTACTAAATGCCTTAAATCAGTCACCCTTAATTTCATTAGCCTAAGGGAAAACCATCAAAGTTTTCTTCAGCCTAGGAGCATAGATATGGTCAATGTGCACAGTTTTTTCCCCGGGGTTGGGGAATCATGAACTAGAGGACATAGGTTTAAGGCAAGAGGGGAGAGATTTTGGGGGGCAACGTTTTCACCCGGAGGGTGGTCAGTATATGGAATGAGCTACCAGAGGAAGGGGTCGAGGCAAGTACATTAACAATATTTAAAAGGTACTTGGACAGGTACATAGATGGGTGACCCTAATCACTACAGTTTAGCAACACTGTGACCAGTTTGCACTAAAATAGACTATTTTTTTGTTTAATGGTGCTCTTTCTTATAAAAATTGTGTATAATTTATGTTTCATTTTTGTTTTTCTTGTGAATGCTGCTTATGTGATGCTATGTGCCTGTGATGTTGCTGCAAGTAAGCTTTTCATTGCACCTGTGCATACATGAACTTGTGCATATAAGAATAAACTCGACTTTGACTTTAGAGGGATATGGGTCAAATGCAGATCAATGGGATTAGTTTAGCTGGGAACCTTGGTCTGCATGGACCAGTTGGGCCGAAGTGCCCATTTCCATGTGTATGACTCTATGCTTTAACTCTTTTAGCCAAAGTAAAATTAGTAATAAACAATGATATGATATCTTATATCTTGTACTATAACCTTACATTATTGACCTCAAAAGCTTCCCAAAGCAGACATTATTCAACATTTATTCCATTTAACAATCTATTCTCGCTGAAACTCCAGAGCAATATCAATATTTGCACATTATTGAATGCTCCAACTTCTTGTTAAAATGGAGGTCCTGTGCCTGGAGTCCTGAGCTGTATCCTTTCCTCCTTTCACAAATCCAACGGGTCACAAACACAACCCTCCCCACCATCGAGGACATCTTCAAGAGGCAGCGCCTTAAGAGGGAGGCATCTATCATTACGGAGCCACACCATCTGGGACGTGCCCTCTTCTCGCTACCACCATCGGGGAGGAGGTACAGGAGCCTGAAGACCCACACTCAACGATTCAGGAACTGCTTCTTCCCCATGAACACTACCTCATTATTCCTTCTTTTCGTACTTTTTGTAATTTATAGATTTTTATGTCTTTGCACTGCACTGTTGCCTCAAAGCAACAAATTTCACGTCATATGTCAGTGATAATAAATCTGATTCTGATTCTGGGTCCAGTGTGGCATTTTTGATAGGCTGCCCCATTTCATAGGATGAGGCATGTTCTGTTTTTGGTAATTACTGCTTCTCTTTAACACTTCCTGCAAGCATCACCCCTCGCCTCCCTGCCCCCAACAGCACCTTGCAGAATTATGACCTTGGTGGACTTTGTGAGGCTGTGAAGATTTTGAAACTGGACAGATCTTCCAAAGAGGTGCCAGCATTTTTGCCAGGACTTACCCATGTAAGTCATGGCATGGGTTTAAGATGACACTTCTGTCTGTGCTGCCTAAACTGCTGAATGGATGGACTCCTATTGGAGTGCAATGTGATAGCCCTGTGCCAACATCCTAACTCTGCTCACTGAACCTGCGGGTCAGACCTGGAGCGAGCCCATTAAAAGCAATGGGAAGAAATGACTGTCACAAGGACAGTAAGTAGACCTTTTTACTTGATTTAGTTCAGTTAACTTAAATGTATTCAATTGGTTTTAAGTATGTGTGAGTGTTACTTCAGTGATTTAATTTTTTAAAATTACATTTTAATAATTTAAAATGTTTAATGTTATATTAATTTTTTTAATGGTTTCCGGGTGTTTTTGAATGTTTAAAAGTTAAAGTGATTCACAAACTTTCTTTTTCAAAGATAGTTTAGACAGCTGATGAACCGGGGGCAGTGAGAGATGGCGGGGGTTTCACCGGCTGTCGGAGCTCTTCTATGATTGCAGCTGGCTGCCTCGGCTGAGACGGTCCCTTTGTTGAATCACATCACGACGAAACCCAGGATCCCAGCGGGAGGACTGTGCCAGGGCCACACTTGTAGAAGCAGCCTGGCACCTGGGCAGGGGGACTGTCATCTTGGAGTCATCTGAAAATCTGCCCCTATATGTGGTGCAGTAAAATAACCTGAGAATAATCCTAACAGTCCCCATTTACAGCTGGTTATGTGATGGATTATTTTGGTTGAGGTGCCTGGCACAGAATCCCAACTGTTTGGAAGACAAATCACAAAGAATTGACCATGAATCAAGCTGGCATTTTGGAAGTAATCGGTTTTAGTACTTGCCTTTTTAAAACTTTTCATCTGTTTAATTATATCTTTCTTCTCCCTAACATTAGTCCATAAAACAGCTGTATTTACTGTAATGTTAACGGATTAATTTGCACAACAATATACAAAAGGACATATTGATTATCATAGGGCTTAATTAAAGAGAATTGGATAGCGTTATCCATCTAACACTAGCAAGGACATAAGAGCATGAATAATGAGGTCTCTTTAATTTAAACTAGAAAACAGGATAATTGAGTCTCTAGGCAAAACCTATGTGTCAAGCGAAGACTTTTAGGCTATTCCTAAATCTCATTAGAACATCTGCATTCATTGATCATCACTTCCTTATGGCAGTGCATCATTAGTCGACAATAAAATCTCCTCCTTGTTTAAATCTCATTAACCCCATGAGAACAGATGATTCCAGTTTCCCAAGCAGCCATTACCATGACAGGGTGACTGTTATTTGGCGTAAGAACATTACTCTCGTAATAAAGTAATCAGCAACTCCCCAGGGGAAATCCAAACTCTGAACTGTAATTACCATGCAGAGGCTTTACTGCTTTCATACACTCCCTTTACCCTGGGAAACCCAATTCAATTCTATTTGTTGTGCTCAATTGAATTTGATTCCCCCTTCATTTTCTTCATCAATTTTGCCCCGACCCAGGGAATAACTTGGCCATCACTTCTGACGACGTGCTCAGTTGAACAAGGACTATTTAATCTAGGCATTACATACAGCTGCACAATTTGGAATCCAGATAATTTTAGCTAAGTTCCTGAACCTTTCACAGCAGTTTGAATGGGAATTTATTGCATTCCTATTCCCACCTTAAATTTCACTGTTTTCTTAACATGGCGTGTAAAGAAAAGGGAAATACTGGGTTATTTTAAGAGTATTAAGTTACTGCTTGGTGCCATTTTGTAAGTCAAGGTGGTAATAAATATTTTTCTGGAAGTGACTTTCAAAAATTAGCCTGTAGGATACATCTTTCAGAGGTTGACTCACTCTCTCCTTCTCCAACCCATCTGAGATTGGGCACTAGTTTGGAGGCCAATATCCAACACCTTTGGCCGGGCTGTTGGCAAACCAACCCAGCTTGCTACCAAGCTGCCTAATGTGGAGGAGATAAAATGCCTATGGGCAGTTTGTCTGGTTCACCTATGTGGACCCTATGGCCAAGAAAGCACATCAATCTCAGAAGGCTAAGGAAATTCGGAATGCCCCCAATGACGCTTACCAATTTTTATAAATGCACCATAGAAAGCATCTTATCCAGATGTTTCACTGCTGCTCTGCCCAAGACCTCAAGAAATTGCAGAGGGTTGTGAATGTAGCCCAGCCTGTCACGGAAACCAGCCTCCTCTCCATTGACTCTGTCTACACTTCCCGCTGCCTCAGGAAAGCAGTTAATATAACCAAGGACCCCTCTCACCCCGGTCATTCTCTCTTCTCGCCTCTCCCATCAGGCAGACAATACAAAAGCTTGAGAGCATGTACCACCAGAATCAAGGACAGTTTCTATCTCACTGTGATCAGACTCTTGAATGGGCCTCTTTTAAGCTAAAAGGTGAACTCTTGACTTTACAATCTACCTCGTCGTGGCCCTTGCACTTTATTTGTCTACCTGCCATGCAGTTTCTCTACAACTGTAACACAATAAACTATACTCTGTTTTCCTTTTACTACCTTGATTTAATTATGATCTGTCTAGATGGCATGCGAAACAAGAACTTTTCACTATATCTCATTACATGTGATGATAATTAACTAATACCAGTACCAGATCTCATGGAGAAATGCTGGTGATTCTGGAAGTGTCATGAAGTTCAGGACTTGCTTGCTTACACTAGCCCCAAGCTTGTTGGCTGTTACTGCCTGCCAATTCCCCCATGTTGGATTTCTTATGGGATCCAGTGGGGGAATGCAAGCATCTGGTGGCTGCCCAAAACTCTGAAACTATTCCTGGTTTAGCAACAGTGACTCCATTCATTTTATTGTGAGGGACTGCTGCTGGCAAACAGGGTAAGTATGGAGAAACAAGCAATCTGCTGGAGGAACTCAGTGGGTCAAGCAGCATCTGTGGGGGGAAGGAAATGTCGACAAAAGGAATTGTAGACATTTGAAACCCTGCATCAAGACTGATGCAATGTTTCAAGCCAAAACATGAACAGTTCTTTTCCCCCCACAGATGCCGCTCGACCAGCTGAGTTTCTCCAGCAGATTGTCTGTTGCTCCAGGTTCCAGCATCTGCAGTCTCTTGTATCTCTTGGGTAAGCACGGAGTAATTTATATTAAATTGACTTAATTAAATAATTTTAATTGTTGCAATGTATTCCCAAGTGTTTTTTAAATTTAATTAAATACATAAATTTTCAATTTAAAATCCAAAATGGTGGCTGGGAAGGGTCAGTGAAACGTTAACTGTGATCCTTGCTCCAAAGATGCTGCCTGTCAGCTGAGTATTTCCAGGAGCTTCTGTTTTTATTTTTCAAATGTAATTATTCAATTGATTTTCAATGTTTTTTAATGTTTTCAGCAATCTTCAGAAAAATTAAAAGCTTTGACGGCCAGCTAAGTCAGGAATTATTGTTAGTGAATTGTCCTGGTGTACATCCCCACCTCAGATGCGATGTCATTACTGAGTACCAGGCCTTGCCGGTACCCAGATCTTGCCTTTAGGATCATGATCCAATATTAACAAGGGTAGATACACAATCAGAAATTCCATAGTTACATTGCAGGTCAGTGGCGAGAATGGGCAACTTGACACTGGCGACAAATATATATTGACCTTGTATATTAAATAGTGACCTCTGCTTGTGAAGCTGGGAAGGCAGGAATGCTCAGCAATCTTATGTTCGCCTTGTAAGTGGTTTTTCCACTTCTGTTTTATGAAGAATTATTTCACCATTTTTGAGTGGATTGGTATAGTTAACTTGACAGATAGTGGTTATTTGAGCCAATCAGAAGTGTGTGATGGATAATTTTCTTGTGCCTCACAAATAGCTCATTCTCACATTAAATGCATTGGCTGTCACAGTTAATGTGTGACTGTTATTCACAAGCCTTTTAATTACACAGACAAATGGATAATGTGCAACAATAGCGAGAGAGAAGAGTGCAGTCAGGACGGCTGTACACAGAGGAAAGGGGAGATTAGAGAGTGTGTGTGAATGCGCGTGCACGTGTGCGAGAGGGAGAGTGGGTGGAAGGATGCATGTGAGGTTGACGGGTATGTTTGTCTGTGTATGTGTACTCATGGGAGTGTGAGTCGGTGGGTGTCATGTGTGTGTAAAGGAAGTGGTGTGTGTGTGTGTATGTATGTGTGTATGTGTATTTGTGTGTATAGGTGGCTGTTTGAATGTGCATGCGTGTGTTTGCGCATGCACATGTATTTCTCATTGATAATTGGTTTATTATTGTCACATGTACTGAGATACAGTAAAAAGCTTTGGTTTGCATGCCATCCAGACCATTCCACAGGCTTTTACATGTGTGCATGCTATGTGTCTGTATGTGTGTGTCTGGTGAACGGTGATGGATCTAAGAGCAATCAGAATATCAACAGAAAGGACACGGGCCAGCCGAGAGACACACATCAAAGCGTCTGAGTGTGGGAGGAATGTTAGAGCAGCACTGGGCAGGGAAGGGAGGTTGACAAGAGCCTCCACTGTGCACCATGCAGTGGTCTGATGACCGGAAAGCATGAGCAGGTCAAAGTCTGTCGATAACAATTGAAATGAAGCTGGAAAGGACCTGACGTGTCCTTGGGTAAATGGTCTGGGGTTGGAGCCAGAACACAATGATCTCCTCTCTTCAGTCCTACCATTTTTGGTGAATTCTGTTGTCATCATTACAGAGAATCATAGCATGGGGAATAGAACATTTTCTAAATAACAGGAATTCCTGCTTTAGAGTTGTAGAAATCATAACATTGTACAACAGAGCCAGAGGTCATTGTTCCTGCTGTATTCATCCCAGCTATACAGGTTAATCCATTGTCTGCCTCTTAGTCCGTTACTCTCCAAGTTACTGCTCCTTGGGAGTCCATCCAGCTGCTGGAAATATGTGATGAGGGTTTGTGCCTCTAGCACCCTTTCGGACAGTGAGTTGTAGATCCAATCAGCCCTGCTCATCGAGTGAAATATTTTTCCCCCACCTCTCCTCTAATCCCAACACCAATTAAACCGATACTCCGTGGTTATCAAGCTCCCCACGAAGGGAAATATATCTTTTTTGTTTAGGTTGTCAGGACTCATAATTTTGTGCATCTCAATTAAATCTCCCCCCAGTTTGCATTGTTCCAGGGAAAACAAACCCAGCCCAGAATGTGTCACCTCATGCTTCCAATAGTCCAGCCTTGGCAATATCCTTGTAAATATCCTCTGTCCCTTCTCTGGAGCTGGGTTATCCTTCCTCATTGAGGTGACCAGAACTGTGCTCGAGCTGTGGCCTATCTAATGTTTTTACACAGTTCAAACATAATCTCACTATCCTAATCTTCAATGCCTTGGCCATTAACACCAAGTATCCTCAGTGTCTTCATAATCACCTTATGCATATATCCTGTTACCTTTGTGGGCATCTATTCCAAGGTCTCTCTTTTTCTTCCTGCTCTTAGTAACCCACAATTTGTCAGGAGCAGTGTGCTTTAGTGCCTGTGCCCTCGTGTGGGATTTCCATTTCACACACGATTCCTTACAACTTCAGAGTGAGATTGTCCGTGTGAAGATAAGGTCAGTATTTCTGTCCGTGCACCAACGACTAGGATGAGACTTCCCAACTGCATGTCAGATTTAACTCCAACACCTGAGGGATGGGGACAATTTATCATTCCATTTGTTTGGATGGGATTGGTATTTGGATCTCAGGAGGACAACGCTTCACCTTCCTGAAGCCTCCAACTTCGCAATGTATCTATCCGTTCATCTACACAGTTCTATACTCAATGCACCTATGACAATATCTCCCTTGTTCTCAAATGCATTACTGAACTGAGCTCATTATGACTCATTTAGAATCAATTTCGATCCACATGGGCCATTCTGAGCTTCTAGCTGCCTTTCACTTTAGTTCTCCATCCCATTCCCTCTTTTGTCTTTGGCCTTCTATACTGTTCCAACAAAGTCCAACAACCTTAAGAAATATCATCTGATCTTCCTACCTGGTGCATTACAACTTTTCAGACTCAGAGTTCCAACAGGCAGTGACATAGAGGCCAATGCAATAAGCAACAGTGAAGTACAAACTTCGTTACAGAATAGGGACAGGGATGGATGCCCTTACAAAGGAGGTCCTCAGCAATAATCATGCAAGCCTCAAGCTGAATTGATGTAGGCCAGATTCTTTGCATCAGGCAGAATAGGTCAAATCAACTTCTCAGCCATTGACTCTGGAGCTGCAAGAGGAAACTTTGTTCTGATGCGTTATTCACGTCTTGACACTAATGATTGCCCACAATGTTCTAAGAGTCGCAATGCAATTAGAGGCATATCCACCATGATATCTGTGGTAATGAAAACTCAAAAAGCCGGAGATACTCAGCAGGTCAGGCAGCATCTGGTAATCCAAAGTGTTGCCTGATCTGCTGAGCATCTCCACTATTTTCTGCTGCTATCTCAGATTTCCAGCGTCTGCAGCTTTCTATTATTAGGTTACTTTCTCCAAGCGGTTGGGACCATTTCAATGTGGCGATCATAATCATTGGAGCGAATGTTTGATACAAGACCAGCAGGTGGGACGAATGTTCTAACACTTCCTGGAATTAGTCGTCAGGTTTCGTGATAGTAGGCGAGCATGGAGTTTTTTTACTTACTCACAAACTGCAGGGAACGACAAGCCTATGAAGGCACTGGACAGGTATTCTGTGTACATCTCATTTGCCACACCTTCCAGGTAGTATTTCTGCCAAGTATCCTCCTCGATCTAGAACGGAAAGAGAAAGAGAATACTGACCCACCAATAACAGGAAAACCGAGAGGATTTTGTCCAGTCCTCTCAATGCATTGATGGTACACAGTAGTGTAGGGGCAGGTACGGTAGTGTAGCGGTTAGCGTAATGCTTTACAGTGCCAGCGACCCGGGTTCAATTCCAGCCCACTGTCTGAAAGGAATTTGTACGTTCTCCCTGTGTCTGCGTGGGTTTCCTCCGGATGCTCCAGTTTTCTCCTACATCCCAAAGACGTACGGGTTAGGAAGCTGTGGGCATGCTATGTTGGCGCCAGAAGAATGGCGACACTTGCGGGCTGCCCCCAGAACACTCTATGCAAGAGATGCATTTCACTGTGTGTTTCGATGTACATGTGGCTAATAAAGATATCTTGTCTTATCTACTTCTCCATTGGCAGTCCTTGAATTTGAAAAGTGCCTTAACCATGGAAATAAAAGTTGATAAAATCACACATGCCAGTCCCCTTTCCATCATACTCACCGTGTTGTCAACAAAATGAGATTAGAGAAGTTCCATTAGTATTGCCTTTGTAACAATCACTGCCCGTTAACAATAAGCCACAGCTTGAGTCATGATTAGTATTTGCAATGATGTAATGAACTAGAAGCACATAATCCACACTATCCTTGGGCTTTGAGCACGTTGTTCGACAGCTGCAGCTTTAACCTTAACCTCCCCAGATCAACTCCATTCTGGAGCCGATCAGGAGAAACGCTCATTCATTCATAAAAATACAAATGCTGGATATACTCAACAGGTCAGGTAGCATCTGTGGAGAGACAATCAGAGTTAACGTTTCAGGTTGTTGACCTTTCATCAGAACCAGAAGTGAGGAATCAAGCACGTTCTAGAAACATAGAACAGTACAGTGCAGAACAGGCCCTTCGGCCCACAATGTTGTTGCCGACATAGCTATTCCCTCCTACCTACAGAATGCCCATGTCCCTTTATTTTCCTCTCATTCATGTGCCCATCCAAGCCCCTCTTAAAAGCCCCCAACGAATTTGCCTCCACCACCCTATCAGGCAATGCATTCCAGGCATCCACCACTCTCTCAGTAAAAAACATACCGCTCACATCTGTTCTGACCTACCCCCTCTCACCTTAAAATGCATGCCCTCTGGTATTGGATCGCGCAATAACAGGAAAAAGATATTGCTTGTCCACCCAACCTATGCCACTCATAATTTTATACACTTCCAACAGATCATCCCTCAGCCTCCGCCGCTACAGAGAAAAGAGCCCAAGTTTGTCCAGCCTCTCCAGTTCGAAGCTGCTGATAAATTGTGGTGGGGATTGGGTGGGGTGGTGGAGAGAACAAAGTCTGTGATAGGTCCTCCACACTGGAGAAAACCAACACAAATTGGTGACTGCTTTGTGGAACCTTTCTGCTCAGTTGTAATGATGAATTGAGTTTCCAGCTACTGCTGTTATTATGATTCTCCTACTCTGACACCTCTGTCTTCGGCCCTCCTATGCTGTTTGAGCAAAGCTCTATGCAAGCTTGAGGAATAGCACCTCCCCAGGGACTCCATACTTAATTCAACAAATTCAGATAACCCAGCCTTTCCTGTTTGTGACAGAACTGGCTGGTAACATTAACTCTGTTTGATCTCTCCATCTGCTGAGTATTTCCAGCATTCTCTTTTATTTCCTATTTCCAACCACTGCTGTGTTCTGCATCTCACAGTTCCAGCAGTTTTCTTTGTTTCCTTCTGCTTTCATTTATTTCCCTCTAGTTACGTGACAACCAGACAGATCAACGAGCATTCCCCACCCTCTCTCCGTCAGCAGCAGCAGCAGCAGCAGCGTGTGCGTATCTGTGTCACCTGAATTCTCTTGGTCTCCATCCTATCACAGATGTTGAGTCCAGATGAAGGGTCTCGACCCGAAATGTCGACTGTCCATTTCCCTCCACAGATGCTGCCTGACCTGCTGAGTTCCTTCAGTTTCTTGTTTGTTGGTGTTCCCTTCTTCCTCTGTGCCCTCCCGCTCTTTGCAACATGCACTTTTCCAGTTCTGATGAAAGGTCATCAGCCTAAAATGTTAAAGGGATTCTCTCCCCACAGATGCTGCCTGACCTGCTGAGTATCTGCAGCATTTCCTGCTTTTATTTTAGATTTCTACCATACACAGTTTTTTTTTGCTTTTTGATAACCATTCATTAACTTGGGGCAGTTTCTTGCTCTCTGACACTGAATACCTAGTACAGCAATAAAAGGAGGACATTCAGCCCATTGACTCTATGTTATTGGTCCCATTGCCCCTCTTATTTCCCTGTAATCTATTCTCTCTTACATGTTCACTGACTTCCCCCAATTCTCCTGCCAACACTTACAGTAGGGGTAAGTTTGCAGGTTTTATGCAGGCTATCTTATATTGGTCCTCTGTGTACATTTATCCCAGAGCTGAAACTATTTTTCCTTTAGAGATCTCAATGCAATGACTTTGTTATGAATCATTCACAGAGCATGGATGTCACCATTCATTCTCCTTTCCAACCTGCCATAGAACTGAGTTGTTCACTGGGCCATTTCAGACCCAGGAATGGAGTCACACTTAGGTTAAATGGATAAGGGTGGCAGATCCCCTCTCCCAAAGGATATTGGCAAACCAGATGTCTTTTCCTAATGACTATTAGCTTAACTTCAGGGCATGCATTCAGGGATGCCAGATTATCGGATTTTTACTGTGGAGGTTTCTATGGGCAAAGAACTTGTAGTTTTTTGAATTAATCCTTCTTTAGAAGGGTCCTGATGAGATTTCACCTGGAATATTTTGTTTGGGTTTGGTCTACTTTACCCAAGGAATAATATATTTACAATTCTTTTATTTCTTATATTAATAAGTCAAAATGTCTAATACTAGAGGACATGCATTTAAGGTGAGAGGGGGTAAGTTCAAAGGAAATAAGAAATAAGAAATAAGATTTCTTTATTAGTCACATGAACATTGAAACACACAGTGAAATGCACCTTTTGCATAGAGTGTTCTGGGGGCAGCCCGCAAGTATCGCCACGCTTCCGGCGCCAACATAGCAGGCTCACAACCTCCTAACCTGTACGTCTTTGGAATGTGGGAGGAAACCCGAGCACCCGGAGGAAACCCATGCAGACACGGGGAGAATTTACAAACTCCTTACAGAGAGCGGCCGGAATTGAACCCGGGTTGCTGGTGCTGTAATAGCGTCACACTAACCGCTACACTACCATGCCTGCCAGATATGCAGGACAAGTTTGTTTTTTTTACACAGAGGGTGGTGGGTGCCTGGAATGCGCTGCCAACAGTGTAGTGGAGGCAAATATGATAGGGATGCTTAAGAGGCTCTTAGATAGGCACATGAATGTGCAGAGAATGGAGCAACATGGACATTGTGTAGGGAGAATGGATTCGTTGAGTTAGGCATTTAATTACTAGTTTTAATGAGTTCCGCACAACATCATGGGCTGAAGGTCCTGTTCCTTTGCTGTACTGTTCTATGTTAACAGTCACTGTTACAGACTTCCCTTACCAATTCTATTTAAGTCAACTGAAATTAAATTCCCCAGTGATCATGGTGGGGTTCGAACTCATGTCTCCAGATCAAAGTATAGAGCTGTGGATTAAGTCCAACAAGTTAACCACTACGCTACCATACTTCATTGAGGCTGGCCTCAATAACAAAGCTCTTTTCCCCAAATACTTGCCTCAGTTGTTGACAATGAGAAAAGGTAACAGCCGGGCCTACAATGTGACACACACTCTTTGTCCAGCATGGCAACGTTCAAACCAACCTTTACAAATGTGCCCTGCTGCACCAGCAACTTCTTCATTTTTCACTCTGCTGATGCGGCCTCTCTTAGCCAAGTCTGACTAACGAGTAATTTTAGATCATGAACTTGTGATTAGGTCATTGAGAATGCATTGTTTCTCATTATTTCATGACAGCTGAAAATGGATGAGGAAGAGAAATCACATTTTTTACTTATGAAAGAGACTCAATATTAGAAAATGAAATCTGAATGACTGTAACCTTGGCTGCTCTCCAAACCTGCGACATATAAGAAACCACAGGCACAATCTGTGCCCCAGGTCTCTGATCCAGATGTAGTTATTTTATGGAGGTATCTGCTATAGGGTAGAAAGGTTAGGAGATTGTGTGAACCAGAAAATACTCGAAAGGTCAGGTAGTGCCAATAGAATGAGAGAAAATCAGTTAATGTTTCAGGTCACAGAGCATGGAAACAGGCCCTTTGGCCCAACTGGTCCATGCCGACCAAGACTCCCATCCAAGCTAGTCCCATTTGCCAGTGTTTGGCCCATCACCTTCTAAACCTTTCCAATCCATGTACCTGTCCAATTGTCTTTTAAAAGTTGTTATTGTACTGTCTCAACCACTTCTTCTGGCAGCTCATTCCAAATACAAACCATCCTTGGTGTAAAAAAGTTGCTCCTCAAGTTCCTATTAAATCTTTCCTCTTACCTTAAACTTATGCCCTCTAGTTCTTGATTGCCCAACCCTGGGAAAAAGACTGTGCACATTCACCCTCACCTCTATAAGATCACCCTTCATTCTCCTGCACTCTGATGAAAAAAATCTCAACCTACTCAATCTCTCTCCATAACTCAGTCCGTTGAGTCCCAGCAACATCTTTGTAAATCTCCTCTGCACTCTTTCCAGCTTAATGGCATCCTACCTATAGCAGGGTAACCAAACTAGGAAAAGTTCTGATGAAAAATCACTGACCCAAAACATTAATTCTGTTTCTCTCTCCATAGATGCTACCTGACCTCTTGTTTATTTTCAAGTTATATTTCAGATTTCCAGCATTTATATATTTAAGTTTTACAAGTTATTGTCATCCCCTGGTGAGGGTACTTCTTAGGAAATAATTATTACATTTATCTCTAAAATTCATGGCCCAGGTTTCCCCAAGGGAACGATAGTTAGAGTTATCAGAGTCCCTTAAACCCATCCACCGACAGCTGCTCCTTGAACAACAAACAATCTGCTGGAGGAACTCAGCGGGTCGAGCAGCATCTGTGGGAGGAAAGGAACTGTCACCATTTCGGGTCAAAACCCTGAATCAGGACCAGCATCTGCAGTCTCTTGTGTTTCCATTGAGCTACTTCTTGAAGATGTGTAAGAACACAGGGGCTCATTATCAACCTCCAGAAATCAACTCTGGCCAAGCTGCTGACTAATTATTTACAAGGGGTTCAAATAATTCCAATTGGGAAAAATTAAGTAAGGACATACTTTCAATTTTCAAAACATAACTAACGAGACCTGCAGAAGGATCTTATCATAGTTCATGGAATAGACCCTGACTCTGCACTGGAACAAAGGGTGGGATTTAGTCACTGACGGACTGGAAAGGTTTGTCAGACAGCTGTTTAGAGGACAATCTTATGGGCATTAGTCAGGCATCTGGATTTAACTGTTTTTCCCAAAGTAGAGTAAGGGCATTCTCCCTAGTGTCCCAACCAGTACTTTTTCCTTAACCAAAGTCACTTAAAACAGATTACCTGGCCATTATCACATTGCTGTTTATGGGAGCTTGCTGTGCACAAATTGACTGCTGTATTTCTCTACATCATAACTGTGACTACACTTCAAAAGGTCTTCAAAGAGCATAGTATGTGCTGCGGAGACGAGAGATCATGAACAGTACTGTAGAAACTCGAGCTGTTGATTTTATATCTTCACACTTAGCTCAGGCTTTTCTGGTGACAAGTTAAGGTTCATTATTAAAACACAACATTGTTGCAGCCTGGGTTTAATAGCTTCCAGTGAACAAAAGCACGCTATTAAATAACCACAGAACCATTGACTTTTCCAGCATAGAAGGAGGCCATCCTGCCCAACGCATCCATCCAAGTCAAAACTAGACATTAATTTAATCCCTGTTCCCAGCTCTTGGTTCCTAACCCTGCTGGTCATTACAGTTCAAGTGCTCACCAGACAGTTTTTAATTGTTTCAAGGGTTTTCTAGACCTGTTGAGTGAAATAACGTTTACTCTAATCTTTCCAGTCCATGTTCGTGCCCTCTCTGCCCAGGGAAATGGGTCTCGTTCAACCTAACCAGGTCTCTCACAATTTATACACCTGTCAATTAAATCTCCCAGCAGTCCCCTTTGTTGCCAAGGAAACAAACTGGCTGAGATAATCTCTCCTCATAACTACAATGTTGTAATGGTAACTTTTCCCAGTCACTGATCACTGTTAAATTTCCTGCTCTTCCATACCACACCCCATCACCCATGCAGTTACACCATGATAAGAAAAGGTTAACCAGGATCTCAGGTAATAATTCCATATTACACTGTTGGTTCACCTTCAGATGTACTAACAGTTTTACCCAAGGCTGTTTAGGTGTTCACGTAGGGTTCATCGTTGTGAGCCCAGCAGAAGGGAGGTTATTCTATGTACAAGGTCTCAGGTCACTCTGGAAGGAAAGAGATTTCCCTATGGCTGTGATAACTGTGCATGGAGAGGGCTGTGCTCAACAGGTTGGGGGCACTGTCCAGTCCATGATCAACCCAGTGACCCCTTGCCAAGTGGGATTAGAGAGCAGAAGGGTAAAGTGGCTCCCAATGGGATTATTTGGGATACGTGGCACAGAAAAAGTCCATTTGACTCAACCAGTCCATTCTAGCATTTATGCTCAACTACAGTCTCCTCCTGCCTTTCCTCATCTGCCAGTGTAATTCTCTGTTCCTTTCTCCCTCACATGTTTGTCCACCAACCACTTAAGTGAATCTATATTATCTGCATTCCCGTGATTTGGCTAAAGACGTGTCTTCCAAATTCCAGACTGGATTTCTTGGTCACTGTCTTACACTGATATCCTCTAATTATGCTCTCCCACAATTCTGATGAAGGGTCTTGGATCCGAAACATTAACTCTGTTTCCCTTTCCACAGACCAAGAGGTACAGGTGCATAGTTCCCTGAGAGTGGCAACACAGGTAGATAGGGTGGAGAAGAACACATTTGGTATGCTCGCCTTTGTCGGTCAGGGCATTGAGAACTGGAGATGGGATGTCATGTCGCAACTGTACAAGACGTTGGTGAGATCGCACCTGGAGTATTGTGTGTGGTTCTGGTCACCCAGCTGGAGGGAAGATCTCATTAAGCTGGAAAGCGTGCGAAAAAGATTCACAAGGATGTAACTGGGGTTGAAGGGCTTGAGTTATAAAGAGAAGCTGGTCAGGCTGGGGCTTTTTTCCCTGGAGCGTTGGAGGCAGAGGAATGATATATAATCATGAGGGGCATAGATAAGGTGGATGGTCAATGTTTTTCCCAGGGTAGGGGAGGGGAGTCTAAAACTAGAGGATATATGACCTTCCAGAAGAAGCTGTAGAGGCAGGTACAACTACAATGTTTAAAAGACATTTATACAGGTACATGGACAAAAAATGTTTAGAGGGATATGGGCCAAACATGGGCAAATGGGCCTAGCTTGGTTGGAAATCTTTGTTAGCATGGACAAGTTGGGCCAAAGGGCCTGTTTCCATGCTGTATAACTCAATGCCTGAGATGCAGCCTGATCTGAGTGGTTCCGGCATTTTCTGTTTTTATTCCGGGTGTCCAGCATCTGCAGACGGTTTTATTTTGACTTATGTTCTCTCTGCATCCACTCTCTCAGAAGCTGTCATCATTTTAAAGCATTCTGTCAGAGCACCCACCAGCCTTGCTGTCCTCAAGAGAAAAGTGATTCACCGACACTTAACTGGATCCCACTGGAGGACCGAAAACAGCTTGGGAGCAATGCAGCAGCCCATTCAACCAACCTCCATCACCATCCAGGCTCCTACATCCAGCCTTAACACTGAGCAACATGTCTGAGTCCAGTAAGGCCCGTATCCTCCTTAAAGCCTTCTTGTAAACTGTCTGCTCTCTGCCAATTTGTGATGTCTGATCTGCCATTGAAAACCTGAGTCAGCCCAGAACACCAAGGAGTGAGGGGAAATATTGCACCAGTGAGTCAAGAACACTTTGTCTCACTCTTGGAATAAACTGAGATTAGAGTATATCAAAATAATCCCGGCATTTTTGTCCCAGATACAAAAGGACACAATAATTAATAATTAACATCAACAACACTTCGAAACCTGCACTGCCGAAGTCCATGCACACAAGACACTGGAGGAACTCGGCAGGTTAAGCAGCATCTATGGAGGGGAATGGACAGTTTAAGTTTCAGGTCGAGACCCTTCATCTGGATCTTGACTCTCAACTGTCCATTCCCCTCCACAGATGCTGCCTGACCCACTAAGCTTCTCCAGCATCTTGTGTGTTGCTCCAGAACCCAGCACCTCCAGTCTCTTGTGACTGCAGAAGCCCAGATTAGCTTCCTCCCTGAAGGAGAAACAACTCTAGGAACACACGGTCACACTGCCACATCAGGGTACACTGGATCAGAAACCCTTCCCCAGCTGCCACTTGCAAAGGGAACCCAATCAGCCATTGGATTCAGGCCACAGAGGAAGGTTCAGGGTGCAGCCTGACGAGCTGGAGTTGTGGGCTCATTCTGTGCCCATCTACACTCCTCCACTGAACTGTGGTAGCTGATATCAGGTGACTCCACCACACACTGGCTCTCATTTCCACAGTCTGGCGGCAGTTTGCCATTGTCTCTTTGTGGTGACTCTGGAGGTAATTTCTTCCGTTGTGGTTTAGGCCCAACTTGTCTGCATGAGGTGGGTTTACACTCAAGTCCTGGGAGATACAACTGGCTGGGAAGACTTTTGTTGGTTGCAAGGAAGAGTGTCTCTCATGGGAACTTTGCCCTCCCAGTGCAAAATTTAAACATCATTGGCCACCAAGAAATTCCCGGCAAGATTTAGGATAAAATAAGATATCTTTATTAGTCACATGTACATCAAAACACACAGTGTTCTGGGGGCGGCCCACAAGTGTCAACACACTTCTGGTGCCAACATAGCATGCCCACAACTTCCTAACCCGTACGTCTTTGGAATGTGGGAGGAAACCGGAACACCCGGAGGAAACCCACGCAGACACAGGGAGTGGCCAGAATTGAACCTGGGTCGCTGGGGCTGTAAAGCGTTATGCTAACTGCTACACTACCGTGCCTACATCATGGTATTCCCTAAGTATTAACTGTGGAGCTAGCTAGCATCCAGAGGCCAGGTCTGTTGACATGGTGACATGAGACTGAAGTAATTAAATAAATTTGGGATGTGAAGACAATGAAACGACCAGATTGTTATAAAAAGCCTCCTGGTTCACTGATGTTCTTCAGGGAAGGGAATCTGCCGTCCTCATCCAATCTGGTCTGTAAGTGACTCCAGACCCACAGTTGACTCTTAACTGCCCTCTAATCAGGGTAATTTGGGGAAGACAATAAATGTTGGTTCACCCAGTGAGGCCACACGCTATGAGCAAGTAAGTTAACTTCCTCAGAACTAAAAAGATGATGTGGCATAGGTTTGGCCAATTGATCGCCTGCTTGTGGGTCCGAAAGCGAAGATTTTACAGACAAATCGGGCATTAAAACAAAAAAAGTGGGGAATCCAAAATCCAGGCAGTGAAAGTATAAGTTTGTGCAGCAATCAAAAAAGAGCGAGAGCTTCCAGTAACGAGGCATGGAAAAATGAAAGGACGGCAAAGAAGATGAGATCTGCATCTTTGCCAGTGAGTGAAATGTTGGTTTTGTACATCAGCCCATCATTTCCAAATGAAATGAAGGGAGTTTTCTCCATTAGAATGAAATAAAGACGAACTGGGAGAAAGAAATGTGAAGTCTGTGTGTCTTTGTGAAATCACGAGGAAAGAGAATGAACAACACGTGTGGGGGATGAACTGGTGCCTTGGGAGTCCCAGCTATTCAGGAAGAGATGCCAGATTAACCGTAATTTATGATGTTGATTTTTGAGGTTGTAACTGAGGCATTCGGCAGTAAATCAATCAGCTGTGGAACGGAATCAAAGTCAGAAACATTAGGCGCAGGGGCAGCAAGAGATCCGTAAAGCTGAATTGAAAGTGCGGCCTGCAAGTATCCAAACCATGAGTTGGGGCAAAATCACCTTCTAATGTATAAATTCTCCTCAGATTGGCTAGATTTATGTGCAGATTAATGTGCTGGAGAAAAAGAACTGCTTGAACTTAGTCCAAATATACTTTAGAGTTTTTAATAATTTGCATGTGTTTTCTGTAGTTAGCCTGTGTAAGTACTGGCTAAACATTCCTTTACACAGGGACTCAACTTTAATCCTAAAGCTGCATTTAATGCAAAATTACATCTAGAGATGTATGAAAATATTTCAAGGTGCACACGTAATTTAGTGATTTGTCAGTGTGTTTCTGGCACTTTATCAACTCTGTGTTTAATATGCACCATTTATTTTCAGACTTAATTTTGAAAGATGAAATCAGCACTTGGACTTCGAAATGCTCCATAAACTCCCTTCACACCAAATTCTTGAGTGACAACATGGAACCAAGTGATTGATCATTTTCAGGTTTTCTTAACCCTCGAATGAGATTTTGATTAAAACAAATCATTTTTCATCAACGGATCACCAGGTGATTAGTTATTTCAGCAGAACATGAGTAAACAAACAGCAGCTGTGATTAATAAAGGCGATGGATAGGATCCAACTCTTTAATTCCCAGACAGGTTCGCTGTTCCTATAGCCAATAGAGGAAGTTTTATTATTCCCCTAATCCCTAAAAGCTTTGGCCTGCACAACTGGGCCTGTTAAAAGCCGAGGCCCTGGAGACTCTGTTATGCCGATTAAAAGCCAGCGGACAACAGTAAATTATCAAATACACTTTGGAAAAAAAATATAAAGTCTATTCTCAACTTGGTGACAGGTATGATGTATGTATGTTTTGAAATGATTTGAAACCTTACCTAAACTAATTACTTCATTCATGTTAACAAAGCACTCCCAGAGTCTGATAATTAACTGATTCATGCCCAATGCTCTGTGGCATTGAAGCATTAGAAGCAAGTTGGTGTTCTACCAATGAAACAAAAGTTAACACACATATAACAACTTGTTTAGGTACAACACAAGTCACAAGTGTTAAATCATTGGGGATTGATGTGCAAGCAAAATTTCATGTTGCAAGCAATTCTAGGCACATTGCTGGTGGACAGGAGATAAGCAATAATAGCCTTTGCTCCCTCAGGTCTGCCATTCAGTCAGATGGCAACAGACCTTCTATTTCACATTTCAGCCCACCATGTCGCTCTGGATATGGTGGGTCGAAGAGCCTGTTTCTGTGCTGTTTGATTTCCTTGCCACCTCTATCCTCATCTCCTTCACTCCCTTTGGTGCCCAGAGATCCTCCAACCCCCATCTAAGTGTATTCACCAACTCAGCCCTCATAGTCCTGGGGAGAAGACAATTCTAAGGATTGGCAGTGAAGACATTACTCCCTTTCTTAGTCCTAAACTCCCCTCCTTCCCAACACCACCCCGCAATCCCGCTGACATTATGCCTTGTAGATAATAAGGTTCTTCAGCTCAGAGAAATAGCTGCCCAGGGTTTACTCTGTTAAGCACCCCCCCCACCACCCCCACCCCACCCCCAAAAAAATTGTTATTTTTATAGATATTTATTTATTAGTCACATGTACATCAAAACACACAGTGAAATGCATCTTTTTGCGTTAATGAGAATGTGCTGGGGACAGCCTGCAAGTGTTGCCACTCTTCCGGCGCCAACATAGCATGCCCACAACTTCCTAACCCGTACGTCTTTGGAACGTGGGAGGACCTGGAGGAAACCCATGCAGACACGGGGAGAACGTACAAACTCCTTACAGACAGCGGCGGGAATTGAACCCGGGTCACTGGTGCTGTAACAGCATTACGCTAACCGCTACGCTGCCATGCTGTCCTAAATTGTAAACTGTGTAAAGGCGAGCTAAACTGTGCACAGCCTGGTTACCTCTCACATCCCAAGGATGTGCAGGCTGTGCACATTATTGGTAGAGAGGAGACAAGGAATAACAAGCCCTCAACCCACTGAGTCCACACCGACCATCAACCACACTTTTTTTTACGCTATCCTTACATGAACCATTTTATTCCCTCTTCATTCCCATCAACTACCCTCAGAGTCCACCCCTCATAAACACACTAGGGACAACTTACAGCGGTCAATTAACCTACCAATCCACAAAATGTTGGGAAGAAATCAAAGCAGTCGGAGAAAACCCAAGTGGTCACAGGGAGAAGGTGCAACCTTAATGCAAATAGCACGGGAGGTCAGGATTGAACCACGGTCGCCAGAGCTGGAGGACAGCAGCTCCTACTAGCTCCACGGTTCCACTGGGTGGGCCAGGTACCACTAACATTGCATTTATAAGACTCTTCAATGGATCGCTTATACAATAAAGATGAACTGCTGATCTCCCATCATGGCCCCTGCACTGCACTTTCTTTGTAACTGTAACACTATATTCTGCATTCTTTTTTTCCTTTCGTACTACCTTGATGTATTTAGGTATGGAATGATCTATCTGGATGGCATGCAAACAAAAGCTTTTCACTGTATATCAGTACATGTGACAATAATAAACCAATTTTCCCTGTACCTCTCTCCCATCATAATATTATAGACCAATTGCACTCCAAGGAAACACCATCACATTCTAATTGCCCCATTAACCCATCTGACCTGCCTCACTCTAGACAGATGCTCCCTGTGTCCTAGACAACTCTCCCGCCACCACATCTATAACTTAAAATTAACCTTTTTTTAAAAATCTTTCCTTCGCAGTTCTGACAAAGGGTCGCTGACCTGAAATATGAACAGCTTCTCTTTTGTCAGGACCATCTATGATAAGGCTAACTAGCCACGTCATAAGGATTATGACTATCTGCATTTGGACTAATGGCCATTAAATTATTGGTAGTCAAAATCAGACCTCATACAGATGCAATGCATTTTGAGTTTTTTCTATAAAATGTCATTCCCTGGAAAACCATGATACCAAACCACAGTGAATAGACCCAAGAAATGCCACCAAGCTACACAACTAAGTACTTTCACTTGCCGGTAAGTAGTGTGAATGTTTCACTCATTGGGTCATTTCATGGGAAGGTCACAAAACAGGGCTTCCGTTGGACGAGGCCCAATCTCATTCTCCAGCATCCAGACTGTCTTGGTTCAGGCACTCAGCTCAATGACTTTCCAATTTGCAATGTAACTTCCCAAGTACTGGATCAGCAGGTTTGCTGGAGAGGTAAATGGTTGAACTGCAGGCCTGAGCCTTTGGACTGAGGTCCATGCATCCCCGGCACTCCACACCAGCACCTCCCAACCTCATGAACTCTACCAGCATGAAGGTGAAGGGTAGCAGGCCCATTACAACACCAATACCTGCATGACCCCTCCAAGTCACTTGGTAATACATCACCAGTCTGTCATTGATGGATGTAAATCTTGGAATGCTCTCTCCTAGAGGACACGATGGGAGTACCATCACCAGAAGGACAACAGCAATAATGTAGCTTACCAGTGCCCTCTCAAGGACAATTACGCATTGACAATAAATGCCAGACTCATCTGTGGCCACAATTAAATAGAATCACAGAGTTATAGTGTTATACAGCAATGAAACAGTCTCTTCAGCCCAACTGGTCCATGCCGACCAAAATGCCCCATCCAAGCTTGTCCCATTTGCCAGTGTTTGGTCCATCACCTTCTAAACCTTTCTAATCCATGTACCTGTCCAATTGTCTTTTAAAAGTTGTTATTGTACTGTCTCAACCACCTCCTCTGGCAGCTCATTCCTTTGTGTAAAAAAGTTGCTCCTCAAGTTTCGATTAAATCTTTCCCCTCTCACCTTAAACCTATGCCCTCTAGTTCTTGATTCCTCAACCCTGGGAAAAAGACTGTGCCCATTCACCCTATCTATACCCCTCATTATTTATACACCTCTATAAGATCACCTCTCAGTCTTCTACGCTCCGAAGAATAAAGTCCTAGCCTGTCCAAACTCTCCCATTTGACCTGGTTGATTTTGAATGTTTTAAAAAGCTAACATCATACGTTACATTTTTACCAAAGACAACTGCAGCAGGATATAATGCAGACTGCATGGAAAATCCAACACACATTTTTCCAGGGTACAAGGTATTTCTTAAATCCATATCACTTTCTAATTTAGAATGTGGCACATATGCAGCGTGAATATCCCAGACCAATCTGTTACAAAAAGTAATCAGGTTACCAAAAAAGAATTCTCTCATGTTACATAGTTGAGTGCGCACCACATCAGTCAGAGTCATAACGAGAAACACAAAAATCTCATGTAGTCACTTTGTTGCAGATGAAAGAAATCATTAATTCTACTGCTGACGGATGTTTGGACACAAATGGTAAATTGCCGCAGAATACTTCAGAAAAACAAGATTTCTTTTGGTAATGTTTGGAGGTCAATGCAACTCTCCAAAATCCCTTTACAATCGCAATGATCAGAAACAGGAGGTGTGTACCGGACCTCGAACTGACCGTTAAAACTAATCCTTCTACCACTTCTGGCCTAATTGCATGACAAGTAAATGAAAATTGAGGATATGTCAGTATACATTAAGACGACCCAAGAAGGAAGGCTTAACCCTGCAATACATTCCCCCATCCAAAATAAAGGCAATCTGGTGACAGATTATTCTCGATACCTGTGACTTCAAGGTCAGTGCATTCAAGCTATCTCATGGCCCACCTGGTGCTGTAGGCCCTCTTTGATGAGATATTTAGGTTGCTTAATTTTTTTTAAATTCAATTTCTTTCCATGAAATGTCTGACTTTAAATTATTTGGGTAGTCCAAAGTGGCCAAATGGTTCGGATTTTGTGCAGAACTGACAGCATTTATGTGCATGGACACAGAAGTTTTCCATCCTACTCCCACCTGAGCTTGGAGGTTAGACTCCTCGTGGAGTCCTGTCCATAGAGAACAAATCTGCAGCCATCCCCCAGTGCTTTTGCTGGGAAACCTGTCTGAACAACTTGTGCCAGGTTAGACCTGGAAAGGTAATCTAATATTAATGAGGTTTAGAATCATACAGCACGAAACAGGCCCTTCGGCCCAACTGGTCCATGCCGATCAAGATTCCCATCTAAACTAGTCCCATTTGCCCGCATTTGGCCCATATCCCTCGAAACCTTTCCTATCCATGTACCTGTCCAAGTACTTTTTAAACGTTGTTAATGTACCTGCCTCAACCGCTTCCTCTGGCAGCTCATTCCACATACTGACCACTCTCTGGGTGAAAAAGTTGCCCTTTATGTTCCTGTTAAATCTATCCCCTCGCACTCTAAACGTACATCTCCAACCCTGGGAAAAAGGCTGTGCACATTTACCCTATCTATGTCCCTCATGATTTTATTCACCTCCAATAAGATCATCCCTCATTCTCCTGCACTCCAATAAATAAAGTCCCAACCTGCTCAATCTCTCTCTACATACTTGAATTAATGGATGCAAGTAAGGTGTTTTTAAATGTTTGTTATTTCAATTTTTAAAATTTTTTGTATATTTTTTAAATTGTAATTTAAATTGTAGTAAGTTTTTATATGCTTCTATATATCAGAGACATTTGGATGCATTCAAAGTTTTGACAACTGGTTGAGTCTAGTGGTTGCCAGCCGACAAAGTTTTTCAACAGCTTTGTGCTTGGGGCTTGTTTGGTTCCTTCCTCAGCCCAACACTGTGCATCTTTGTGGGATTACATCTCAAATACAAAACTTGGCCTCTGTACAGGTGCTCATCAGCACGTTGTGGGAGACAAAAGAGACAGCAGATGCTGGAATCTGTAGCAACAAACAACCTGCTGGAAGAACCCAGCGAGTCAAGCAGCATCTGTGGGGTAAAAGGAATTGTGGACACATCAGGTTGAAACATCACCAATTCCTTTCCCCTCCACAGATGCTGCTCGACCTGCTGAGTTCCTCCAGCAGATAGTTTGCAGCACTTTATAGGCATTTGACACCTACAGACTCTCAAGAGATAAGTTTGGAATCAGAGCAAACGTGGGCCTTTTGTCATATTGCTGGCATGAAATCCTGTGTGAATAATATCTTCTCAAATATCTTGGAGATTCCCACAGTCTTGTGAGATATTTCAGATTCTGTGTTATCCTTCATTTAGCATAATTTCTGTGGATTTGCTCCTTATCCACTTAAACAAGTATCATCTCTAGCAACCAATTCCAACAGCTGGAGAATGTGAAGTGTCTAACAACGACCACCACTGTCTTTCTGTAGATACTTTATGACACCCCTCTGGTGGTCCAGCCAGAATATGGTAATTACATCTCACCACACTTCATTAGTGTTGGGAAAGGAAATGAGGATATCACTTCCCCAAATCAACACCCTAAAGACAGATGACCTGCCCAACGGTCATACTAACAAGTATTTCAGAAGTGATCTGCAAAACAAGAGGAAGCTCATTTAAGAAAAACTTTGGAGGTGATGCCTGATTGGGTATAGAAGGCAGAATACAAGGTTAATGGCAGGACTCTTAGCCGTGTGGAGGAAGAGAGACATCTTGCGGTCCACATCCAAAGATCCCTCAAGTTTGCCACGCAGGTCGATAGGGTTGTTAAGAAGGCGTATGGTGTGTTGACCTTCATTAGTCAGGGTACTGAGTTAAAAAACCGTGAGATAATGTTGCAGCTCTATAAAACTCTGGTTAGACCACACTTGGAGTATTGTGTTCAGTTATGGTCACCTCATTGTAGGAAGGATGTGGAAGCTTTAGAGAGGGTGCAGAGGAGATTTACCAGGATGTTGCCTGGATTGGAGACCATATCTTATGAGGATAGGCTGAGTGAGCTAGGGCTTTTCTCTTTGGAGAGGAGGAGGATGAGAGGTGACTTGGTAGAGGTGTACAAGATGATAAGAGGCATAGATCGAGTGGACAGTCAGAGACATTTTCCCAGGGCGACAATGGCTGACAGGTTATTGGAGGAAGGTATGGGGGATATCAGGGGTAATTTTTTTTACACAGCCAGTGGTGGGTGCATGGAATGCACTGCCGGCAGAGGTGGTGGAGGCAGATACATTAGGGACATTTAACAGACTCTTAGATAGACACATGAATGATAGAAAAATGGACAGCTATGTGGGAGGGAAGGGTCAGATAGATCTTAGAGCAGGATAAAATGCTGGCACAATGTCATGGGCTGAAGGGCCTGTACTGTGCTGTAATGTTCTATTTCTATATAGTTAAAACCCAGTCTGGTGACAGTCAATCTGAGCCAGGCCTGAGTTTTCGGAATTTGTTCCGTACCTGCCTCTGAGGTACTTGTGGAATTTTGCACTTCACGAGAATATGTTATAATCTGATTTTGACACTGAGGTAAACATGAAGCCTAAGCCTTGGAACTGCTCCCAGATCCTGGGCAACATTCCACGTCCATTGTCTTGCCATGTAATATGCCCTGCTAACAAACTAGAAGTTAACAACTGAAAATCACTGTCCCACCTCAGGTCAAGTCCCTTGCCTGCTCCCTGGATGAGCACCTGTCTAATACAGCTGCCACTCATCGAGGCCCAGTCACACTGACCCAGATAAAGTGCCAACCAGGACCAGCATGACTCAACCTGCCCCAATCCAACCCAAAATACATTCTTTCAGAAGGGAATACAAGAATGGAGTTGTAGGCTGCAGCTCCGCGACTAGCACCACTGTGCTGCCCCAAGTGTACAGAACACCCAATCCAACATGAACCTGACACGTGTGGGTCAGGTTGGAATATTTTATTTATTCATTTTTTTGAACTGTGGGCATTATTAACACGACCAGCATTTATTGTCCAGCTCTAACTGCCCTTGAGAAGGTAGTGGTGAGCCACCTTCCTGAACCGCTTCAGTCCTTCTGCTGAAGGTATTCCCACAGTGCTGTTGGAAAGCGAGTTCAGAATTTGATCCCGTGACAATAAAGGATCAGCAGTGTATTTCCAAGACACAATGGTGTATGATTTAGAGGGGCATCTGCAGGGTATGGTGTTACCATGAGCTGTCTGCCTTTGTTTCTCTTGGTCTTAACTCACCTCTTGTAATTCAGCACTTTGGTTCAGTTTGGGGTTGTGATGAGATCTGGAGCCCACCGTTCTTGGTGTAAACCACTTGGTTGAACTGTCGGCTACACCTTCCATTTCTGTTGAAGATTGAGAGTAGACTGACTCAGCAGTAATTGCAGGAATGGACTTCTTCTGCTTTTTGTACCTGAACAAGTTTCCACGTTGTCAGCTTGTGAATGAACAGAACAGTTGGCTCAAAAACATGGCTTGTTCTGGACCTGAAGTCTTCACATTATAGTTGTGTCATCATCTGGTCCCGTGGTCTTAGCTGCGTTCAGTGTTGAGTTATCTCTTAATATCACATGGAGTGAACTGGATTGGCTAAAGACTGGCTTCGGTGATGATGGGGATCTCAACATCCATTCAGCAATTCTGGCTGTTCATGCCTCAGCCTTGTCTTCAGCTCTCACCTGCCTGGTCCTGCCACTACTGAGGATGGGGATGTTTTTGGAGCCACCTCTTCCTTCTGGCTGCCTAACTGTCCACCAGTTTTCATCACAAGATGCAGCAGGACTGCAGAGTTTTGATTTGATCCACAGGTGATGGGAGAATTCAGCTCTGCCCATTGCTTGCTGGTTTTATTACAGTCTTGTGTTGCAGCTTCACCAGTTTGGTGCCGGCACTTCTCATTGGACCAGGGTTAACCCCTTGTCTCGACAGCAGTGGTGAGGGATGGCCACGGCAAGAGGCTACAGATTGTGGTAGTGTACATCTCTGCTGCTGCTGATGGTCCATTGGGCTTCATGAAGGCTTGGCTTTGAGCTGTCAGAATTGTTCTGAGTCTAACACACTGATGGTGTCCTCAGTGGGAAGACAGGACCTTGAGTCTACAATGCAGTAGTCACTTCTACCAACACTATCATGGATAGATCCATCCACCACATATAGACTGGGGAGGACAAGGTCAACTAGGTTTATTCCTCATGGTGGTTTTCTCACTATCTGTCACACATACACACACACCCATCTAGCAGTAATTTGCCTCAGGTCTGAGTCAATAGTGGAGCTACCAAGTCACTCTTGGTGACAGACATTGAAGTCCACACCCTGAGTACATTCTGTGCCCTTGTTCCACAGGAAGAAGGACTGATTCATCAGCTGACAGAGGGAAGGTAGGTGGTGGTCAGGAGGTCCATGTTGACTTGATTTTATGAGATTTCACGACATCTGTAGTCACTGCCATTACTCCTCCCACCTGTACAGTGTGTGTTACCCCCCTCTTGCAGGTATATCCTCCCTGTGGACCTGGACGTACTGAATGATGTGATGGAGGACCATGTTGGTGATAAGGTTTGATTCTGTGAGTACTACTCTTACTGGGCTGTTACTTGACTCATCTTTGGGACAGCTCTCCAGGTGTTTGAGGGGAGACCTGTGCAAGAACTGAAGTAGGTGCTCATCTCTGTCAGATGGTTCCCTCGCTACCTGCTGCAGACCCATGTTCTTCAGGACTCAGCCAGCTCACTCAGTGGTGGCGATACCAAGCAGCTCATGGTGATGGGCATTAAGAAACAGAAGAAGGAGTAGGCCATCTGGCCCCTCGTGCCTGCTCCACCATTAAATAGGGTCATGACTGACCTTTTACTTAACGTTGTCACCTTTCTGACACTAACCCCATATCCCTTGATTCCCTTAATCTCAAAAAAATCTGTCCTGTATATGTCCAGCAACTATACACCCACAATTCTTGTGCAGAGAATTCCAAAGCTTCATCACTCACTGGGCGAAATAATTGGAGTAATACATCATGGAGACAGGCCCTTCAGCCCAACTCATTCATGCTGAACTTTTTATTTTTATTTCCTCTTTTTATTCTGCGACATAACATCCCAACTTCTATACTCAATGCCCTAAATGATGAAGGCCAGCATGCCAAAAGCCTTCTTCACCACCCTGTCTACCTGTGACACCACTTTCGGGGAACTATGTACTTGTATTCCAAGGTTCTTCTGTTCTACAACACTGCCCAGGGTCCTACCATTCACTCCCGCTGTAATTTCTCATCATCTCTGCCCTGAATAGGCAACCCTGTATTTTGGGATTGCGACCCCAGTTTTAGACATCCCAGCCAGGGAGAGCAGCAACTTGGTATCTATCCTGTCATGTATATATTTCAATACGTTTGTCTCTTGTTCTCCTAAACTCAAGAGTGTACAGTCCCACAGAGACACAATATGCTGGAACGTGGAGCTAAAACCTGTTGGAGGAACTCAGTGGGTCAAGCAGCATCTGCAGAGGCAAAGGAGTGGTAGGCATTTCATAGAGCATAGAACATTACAACACAGTACAGGCCCTTCGGCCCACGATGTTGTTCTGGCATTTTATCCTGCTCTAAGATCTATCTAACCCTCCCCTCCCACATAGCCCTCCATTTTTCTATCATTCTTGTGGCTATCTAAGAGTCTCTTGAATGTCCCTAATATATCTGCCTCCGCCAGCTCTGCCGGCAGTGCATTCCACACACCCACCACTCTCGATGTAAAAAACTTGCTTCTGACATCCCCCCAATACCTTCCTCCAATCAACTTAAAATTATGCCCCCTCGAGTGAGCCATGGACCATCCATTTGCCTCTGCAGAGTACAGGCCCAGTTCGCTTAATCTCTTCTTATACAACGAACTTCCACCTATTCCCCCACCTGGGATCATAGAGTCATGGAGCATGGATTCTGCTCATCCCACCATGCCAGCCATCAAGCACAGTGGTGCAGTGATCCAGTTCAATCCACACTAATCCCATTTAAAAAATTTTCCCCTTTTCCCATCTGCTCCCTCTAAGAGTCCACCATCCACTCACACGCTTGGGACATTTCACAGTGGCCAATTAACCGACCAACCCAGATGTCTTTGGGATGTGGGAGGAAATTGGAGCACCCAGAGGAAACCCATGCAGACACGGGTAGAAACGTGCAAACTCCACCAGAGGTCAGGATTGAACCTGGATCACTGGAGCTGTGAGACAGCCACTCTACTAGCTGTGCCACTGCACTGCCCTAAAGTATACAGAATGTTGAAGAACATTCTGTTGTACACTCTGATGTTCTGATTAAATGTAGTGATTACAGTACAGCTGAGGATATTGCTGGTCTACTTAAGAATTAAGCACAGGGCTACATGTCTGGAGTCTGATTGTGGCCAGATCAGATAAGAGCAGCAGATTTCCTTCCCTGAAAGACATTAGTGAATGAGTTAAGTTTTTGTGATAATCTGGCAGGTTCAGTCATCATTTTCTTTTGAATATCAGATTATTAACTGAATTTAAATTCCACAGGGGAATTCACATACAAGTTGCTGGATTGCTAATCAATGACAGACATCCATCACCAAAACTGACAGATTTTGTGAATATTAAAAACTTTTTGCACTTCGAGAACAAAATCTGACAGCCAGGACAGTAGGATGTGTTCAAATGTCCACCGAAATGTTGACTGTTTCTCTTTACGTAAATGCTGCCTGACCTGCTGAGTTTTTGTCATATTTGCTGTTTACCTACTGAATGTCGGGGTGCTAATTCATTCTTATTCAGATATTCACTCATAGGTGTGAGCAGAGATGTGATGAGCAACATTTTATGGAGGAAGTGGTGATGATCTAGAACTCGCCTTTGGTGAGGTTTGGTGGAAGTGAAGATGGTGACTGATTTCACAATGAAATTGATCAGCATTTGAGGGAAATAAACTTGCTGCGGCACAGAGGAAGGGACAGACTGATTGCTCCACAGAGAGCTGGCATGGACTCCATGGGTCAAATGGCCTCCTTCTGTGCCATATGGTTCTATAGATGCACCACCATGAAAACCCCAGTCCCATGTTTCATTAGCTTAAAAGGAATCTGCATATGGAAGAAATAAGTCAGGTTCAAGATGTATGTACAAGTACGTGCAGGGGCTGATGGCCCTTTGGAGAAAACACTTGTGTTCAAATTTCATCTAATTCTAAATCCAATTTGCTTAACACATGGTACATCAAACACAATTTGAAATGTTTTGAAGATCTGCATTTTAACCCAACAGTCCATGATGTTAAGATGCATTGGTCCTCAGAAAGTAGACAAGCATAATTATTCTGGCTCAAGTCTGACAGGCAAATCCTGTTGAAATTATTAGTCATTGTTTAGTAAGAATTTTTTTTTATATAACTGTGTGCTGAACTTTGAGATGTATATTGGAAGTCAAAGTCTTTTTCATTTTATGCCAAATGCTAAATAAAATTAAAAGGTTCCATATGAATATTGTGGTAACTGGAAGAATAAATCAGACGATTCTGGTTTGTGTTTGGTTTAAAATGAATAATACAGCAGGCAGTCAAAATGAATCATACTGTTTAAGGTCCAGCTTAATGCGTAAGGTCTGTTCTATCTTCCTAAAATGCAAACCAAGGCCTTGGTCAAGGAAGCTGTTGGCACTTTTAACCATTTGCAGGATCGAACAGTTTCATGAATTCTGGAACACTGGCCAGACTTCAATAGTCCATCCACAACACCGCATAAATTGCATCACTAGGTCATGAACAGCTGGAGGAAGGTACGGCTCTTATAATGTTTCATTGCACAAGAATCCAAGCTACAAAACAAACCAGGGAAAGATTTCCTCTGGGTGCCCTGCAGAGTCACAAGTATGTTCTTTATAAATGGGTTTATAATTCTGTTATCCATGCCTTTGCTACCTCCAGATTTAGTGATTACAGTGCTCTTGCAATTGATTTGCAGGACACCCAAGGCTCGCATTTAGATGGTGTTCATTTCCCACCCCCTCTCTACCTCCACTTGCTCCTCCAGCCCTACAAGCTTCCCAGATCCCTGAACTCCTCAAATTTTACCTTGCCCTGATTTTCATTGCTCCATTGTAGACGGCCAATTCAGCTGCCTGGTCCCAAAGTATTTCACTTCTTCCCTCTCTTCCTTTAAGACACTTCTTTATCCCTAGCCCTTTGGTCACCTGTCCAACAAGTAGCTGGTTGTCAAACTTCATTTGGTAATACCTCTATAAAGTGTCATGGAACATTTTTACAACATTAAACCCACCATGTGCACACAAGCTATAGTTAGGCAGACCATAGAGAGGAACAGCTCCCCCCATAGCAAGTCCGAGAAGCTCCCTTCGGGTTAAACAATTTGCAACTATTACTGCCCATACTTTTGGACTAAGTTGTGAACCATTCACTGGGTTCCTTCCGACAGTTACCACATGCCTGCACAGCACAGAACAATGTTGGTCCATGGAGAAACATAGAGGTTAATGGCAAAGGAAGCAGTTTAGCTCATCATCTTCATACCAGCCTAAAATAAAATGTAAGTTCATCCACTTCCCATTTCCTGGTCTGCAGCCCTGTAGATGGGAGTTTCTCAAGTCTTCATCCAATACTCTTTAAATGGGACAAGGGTCTCTGCCTCCACCACCGTTCCAGGCAGTGAGTCTCCCATCGCTCTTTGAATATTTTTTTCTCAACTCCCCTCAGTCCTTCTGCTAATTAACTTAAATCTGCCAATTATTGATCTCTCCAATTAGGTCCTTGCTGTTCATCTTGTCCTGTGCAGGCTTCCTGAAATTTTGTAACATTTAAATCAGCAACCAGTCTTCAATTTCAGCTAATCCAGTCCCTGCTCAAAACTAGATTTTCCTGCCCTGATGATGTCCTCATAAATCTCTCCTGCACCCTCTCCAGAGCCATCGCATCCTTCCTGCAGGACAGTGGCCAGCACTGGACAGGAAGGCGGACTGGTACAGGTAGTGCAGCCGTTAGTGTAATGCTTTACAGTGCCAGAGACCCAGGTTCCATTCCCGCTGCTGTCTGTAAGGAGTTTGTACGCTCTCCCCGTGTCTGCGTGGGTTTCCTCCGGGTGCTCCGGTTTCCTCCCACATTCCAAAGACGTACGGGTTAGGAAGTTGTGGGCATGCTATGTTGGCGCCGGAAGCATGGTGACACTTGTGGGCTGCCCCCAGAACACTCTATGGAAAAATGCATTTCACTGTGTGTTTTGATGTACACGTGACTAAAAAATACCTTATCTTATCTAAGTAGCACATAGTGTCCCAACCTTGTCACGGAGGGAGCAGTGTGCAGGGGAGGACCTAAGACAGGGTGAGGTACAAGCACATAGACATCAGGTGAGGAGAAGGTCAGGCATCTCAACAGGCATATATGAAGAACAAACATTTAAGTACCAATAGCACTGCACCTCAGTACAGTACCGTAGCATGGTGGTTAAGTGACTGCATTAGCAGCCAGAGGTTTGATTGGTACAAGGACCAGGGGACACAGTGATCGGGAGATATGAGTTTGAATCTCAACATGGGAGTTGGGGAATTTAAATTCAAGTCTTTAACTTAGTCTGGAATTTTGGGAAGTGCTAGGACCAGTAATGGTGACCAAGAAACAAATAGATTGTTATATAAATCCATCCAGTTCATCAGTGTCGTTCAGAGACAGAAATCTGCCCTGTATGTGACTTAAAACCCACTAATGTGGCTGACTCTTAACTGCCTCAGTTCAGGAGTAATTAGGAAGTGCAAAAGATGCTGATATTGCCAGTGACAGCCTTCATCGAACACAACAGTACAGTACAGGAACAGGCCCTTCGGCCCACGACGTCTGTGCTAACCATGATGTCAACGAACACTGCACATCTGCCTGCACATGATCCATATCTCTCAATTCTCTGCCTGTTCGTGTATCAGTCTAAATGCCTCATAAACTTTGCTATTGTATCTGCTTCCACCACTTCCCCTGGCCATGTACTTCAGGCAGCTACTGCACTCTGTGTGAAAAGACTTTCCTCATAAATCTCCTTTAAACTTTCCCCTTCTCATCTTAAATCTACGCCCTCCAGTATTTGAAATTTCCATCGAGAAAAAGACTTTGACTATCTACCCTGTCTATGCCTCTCATAATTATATATTGTACTAAATAATGAAAGTGTGGTGGAAATAAAATATGAGTAGCTGCCTGAATTAACTGCAAGGCAGGAAAAGACTCACAAGAAATGTTTGCTTTGTCTTTGACATTTGAGTGTTAAAAACCTGCACAAGTTTCTTGCAATGTTTTCTTTGTACACAGTTACATTTCAGTAATGAAAGCTCATTGCCCAGAAACATTAAGTTTCTCTCTCTACAGGTGCTCCCTGACCTGCTGAGTGCTGAGCAAAGGGTAGGCACGGTAGTGCAGCGGTTAGCGTAATGCTTTACAGTGCCAGCGACCCGGGCTCAAATCTGGCCACTGTCTGTAAGGAGCTTGTACGTTCTCCCCATGTCTGCATAGGTTTCCTCCGGGTGCTCCGGTTTCCTCCCACATTCCAAAGACGTACAGGTTAGGAAGTTGTGGGCATGCTATGCTGGCGCCGGAAGTGTGGCGACACTTGTGTGCTGCCCCCAGAAAACTACGCAAAAAGATGTATTTCACTGTGTGTTTCGATGTACATGTGACTAATAAATATCTTATCTTATCCAGCATGGTATGCAATCATTTTTGTGTATAAGGAACCAAGTTGTCAATGCTTCTGCTCATCATCCCAAATTGGAGGGAAACCCCTCAATCAAGGCTGATCTTTGGATTTCACAACCAGTACGGGAATGGAGGCTGGGTCCAGGTGCAATCCTGGGACACCCCCCTCACTCCAAATCACTGAATGGTCTGTCCTGATTCAGATGTAGATTAAAGTGGAGTCAGGGAATGTGTTAGACACAATGGACAGAATCCACAGGCGTTAATGTAAGTGGCCCATTGAAATATTCAGCAAAACCAGCTATTTGGAGATCAGGTAAGAAAGAGGCTTGAGGGACAGGATCTGCCAGGATCTTACTGAATGGCAGAGCAGGCTCAAGGGGCCAAATGGCCTCCCCCTGCTCCAATTCCTCATTTTTACAATTATGAACATGTCTCCAAGATGCCTTCAGGAGGTCCAAGACCAACAAACAGTCCCGCTGTTAAGGCAGTAGGAGAGTCAAATTCCCCCTGATATACTGCCACCTGTGAATAAAGCAATGGTACTTCTGCAGCACAAATCAAGGCAAATTGGTATTGGTTTATTATTGTCACTTGTACCGAGGTACAGTGAAAAAAAATCAACGGAGATTACAAGAAAATTCCAGAGTACAGGACACTTGGAGCTGATGGTGACCAGAAGCTAGGATTGAACCCTGGTCTCTGGAGCTCTGAGGCAGCGGTTCTACTCACTGCGCCACTTGAAGTGCACTAATAAAGCTGTTTGACAATTAATGTGACAGATTTGTGACCAAAAATGTAAATGTTTCACTCTCATTTGATGTCTTTGTTTTATCTAGACATGCCACTCACTGAGGGCCCTCACACCAAAAGGTATACTGTTAGTACGAGTAGAAATCCATCATACCTGAAGGTGCTACTTTTCTTTATTGGTTTCCATTTTCCATTTGGCTCATGTTGCTGAGTAGAACAGAAGCCTTCAGCGAGTGGGTTGGTCACTTTCCAAGCCCTAACTGTGGTGCCTTATTCTGTAGGGGCTGAAAGCTTAGTTTGTGTAGTGATCCAGATGTAACAGGTGGTGCTAATGGACTGTGCCATGCGGCTTAATATAAGCAAAACTTCAGTTAAGTTAACCCATGACTTTGTCCGAAATCAGGCTTAATTAACCTTTACAGATCCCCGTACTGACATGGATTGAAGTAGATGAAATAGTATTAATGATCCCAACTAACTTCGATAAAAAGAACTTCTGTTTGCGTGGTGCCTTTCATAATCTTAGTCAAGTGCAGTTGTAGCACTGAAAACACAGCAACCAGATATTCACACAGCAAGCTCCCTCAAACCCCTCTTTGTGGGTTGAGGAATAAATATTGTCTGGAACACTGGGGAGAACTCCCCAATCTTCTGCAAAGACTTTTGTGGGATGGTTTACATTTACCTCAAATGGCCTTGGTCAAATATCTCAGCCAAGAGCTGGTACTTTGGACAGTGCAGTATGTCACTTTGACTGCACAGATGCATCAACCTAGGCACATAATAGTACTGAGAACAGTGTTCGACTTGAGGACAAAATTCTGTTTGTTCATTGCACCTGTATTCTGTGTGGAAAATAGCAGTGAGGAAAATATTGGAAATATTCAGCTGGTCTGTCTCCTGTGTCCCTGTTTGGGTCACTGGGTATTGCTCCCTCCCCCCACATCTCCGGGGCAGAAAGCTCAGGGGTTCAAACCCTGCTGCAGAACCCTGTTCTGATGAAGTGTCTCCACAGATGCTGCCTGACCAGCTGAGTATTTCCAACATTTTCCGTGCTTATTCTTCACTGCTATTTTACACACGGATGACAGGCGCAATTAACAGATTTTTTACTTCAAATAGGTTAATAGCACTGAGAAGACCAATGAACTGATCACTCACATTTATTGACAAGCTTTGCCAGTCACTCTTAGCCAGGAATAGGGAGATTTTATCCACCGCTATCATGTTTCAGACTACCAGCATCAGGACTCAAGTGATGGACACAGCAATGAGGTATTCAATGATTTTATCAACTTGTAGTAAAGTTATAGAATCATACCGCACAGAAACAGGCCTTTCAGCCCGTTAGGATTGTGCTGACTATCAAGCAGCCAGTTACACTGATCCCATTTTATTCGCCCCCTTTTTCCACCAACTCTCCCCAGGTTGGACTTCTCAGCCAGAGACCATAAGACACAGGTGCAGAATTAGGCCATTCAGCCCATCTAGTCTGCTCCACCATTCAATCATGGCGGATTTTTTTTCTCTCAACCCCATTCTCCTCATAACCTTTAGACTTGGGGCAACTGGGCAGTGGCCAATTAACCAACTGACCCTCACATGTCTGGGATGTGGGAGAAAACAGAAGCACCCTGGGGGAAACCCACACAGTCACAGGGGGAACATGCAAACTCCATGTAGATAGCACCCAAGGTCAGGATTGAACCCAGGTCGCTGGAGCTATGAAGCAAAAGCTCTACCAGCTGCCCCACTGTGCCGTCACACCCTCCTCTACCTCCTGAAGTACAGTTTGAGGAGGCCTTGCTGTTCCAGGAGGTTTCCATAGCATCAGAGTGTCCTTGGTAAAAGTGGAGACAGCATCTCCAGTCACCTGGGAGCTGTCAATCACACACCTCAGAGTCTTCCCTGCTGCCGGAATCCTGGAAAAGTAAGGCTGAAAAGGGTTCCTTTTGACCCCTCAACTAGTACAATAAGACGGACTCCTAGTACAATAAGATGGACTCTTGACCTCACAATCTATCTCGTTGTGACCTTGCACCTTATTGCCTGCCTGCACTGCACTTTCTAACACCTCATTCTGCATTCTATGATTGTTTTACTTTGTACTACCTCGATGCACTGTGTAATGAATTGATCTGTATGAACGGTATGCAAGACAAGTTTTTCACTGTACATGTGACAATAATAAGCCAATTCCAATTCTGGGAGCCAGCAAGATTCCAGAGGATGAACTACAGATGTAGATGGCTTGTCTTGGTTATTTGACAATTGGTTCTGTGCAGCATGTGATCTATAAATCCACATGAGTTTCACCCCACAACTGTTTATTATTCCATACATGAAAGAGGAGAAAGATCCAAATATATATGTTGTGGACTGTTAACTAAAATAAAATCTAAGAAAAGCCCACCAGATCTGTTTTAACCCCAAGCTCCATTACATCACAGGCACAAAGAACAGCGGTAAACGAGTTCAGAGAAGTAAAGAAAGAGGGAAACATCTTCCATTTTCTTTTTCTTTTCTCCTTCCAGATCTATTCAAAAGGATGACAAGCTGGATGAACGTTTCATCAGGTTTAATGTGAAGAGACAGTACAATACCTTGATAAACGACCTCATAGAGAAGAGGTTGGCCAGCATTGTAGAGAGGCCTGGAGCCAAGCAGCTTTGAGCTATAAAACCCAGTTTCAGCTCAGCAAGGCAGATTGCATCATCACCCTCCCTCCAGTTCCAGCTGGGTATGTTCAGCAGATGAGCCTGAAAGCAAAGCAAAGATTAAAAGTTACTAACTCAATTGCCTCCTCACTCTGCCACAAATATTTTTAACACAATGCCTTGTCAACTGCACAGTGTTTCACACAATGGCATCTTCAGTTTCCTTGCAAATTAACTATTGAAGAGTGACATTGTGCACGCCTGTACTCACATCTGTTGCCCATTCGGAGCAAGCTCCCTCGGGTCTTTCCATACCTTTCCAATTTCGCCACTCTAACACTTGGTTTTATTTTTATATTGTTCGCACAGGAGTGCCAGTGTGGCATTTCGGTCCGGTAATGAACTTCAAGAACTATAAGCAGCTGGACAGCTTCCATGGCGGGCACTCGTAACAGGCGCGTTACACAACAGTTCTGCTCGCCTCTTTGCCAGGCTGTGTCTGGGCTGTCAGCACCGCTATTTGTTGCCTGACATTTTGCAGGTGTCTCCGTTGGCTTGAAGAGCCACACCGTGCAGACATTTTAAATACATAACATGCAAAATAAAATGCTGGGGGGTTGCTGGAGGAGAATGGGAACTCAGGCTGAATCTCAGCTGAAATTACATCTTGAGTAAAATCTCACCAGAGGATATCTTTTAAAATAGTTGTTGATATCTTTATTAGTCACATGACCATTGAAACACACAGTGAAATGCATCTTTTGCGGAGAGTGTTCTGGGGGCAGCCCGCAAGTGTCGCCACGCTTCCGGCGCCAACATAACATGCCCACAACTTTCTAACCTGTATGTCTTTGGAATGTGGGAGGAAACCCACGCGGACACGGGGAGAACGTACAGACAGCAGCGGGAAGTGAACCCGGGTCACTGGCGCTGTAATAGTGTTACTCTAACCACTACACTACCGTGCCTGCCCAAGCAATTTCAAGCCCCATCCCACTTTCCTGCACCCTTGGAGAAGAGAGGAACATCTCCAGGCACTTACATGGGATATAGGGCACAGAAACAGGCCATTCGGCCCAACCACTGCATACTGGCATTTATGCTCCACTACAGCCTCCTTCCTCATCTCAATCCACCAGCATAAACCAGCGTTTGCCCAGCCTTCCCTTAAATGAATGCATACTATTCACCCTGATAATTCCCTGCAGTGGTGAGCTCCATGTTCTCATCACTCTTTGGCCAGGGAAGTTTATTCCGAATTCTTGTTGGATTTCCTAGTGACCACCTCATATTGATACCCTCTACTCATGCTTTTCCCCAAGTGTGGAACCGCGGTCTCTGCATTCACTCTACCAAAACCTTCCATCGTTTTACAGACCTGTATCAGCTCACCCCTCAGTCTGCCCTTCTCCATGGAAAAGGCAAGCCACGATGTGTTTATAAGGAGCCCACTTTCATTCTCACCATAGAGGGCAGGGGCAGAACATTCCTGTCTTTCACGAGCAAGCTCAGAGCACAAACTTTGGCACTTTTTCACTCCTGGTTTTAAAACCCTAACACTAGCCAGCTGTCAATGACAGTTTCCATGGCATTAGGGGTGATGGGAATCACAGGACGGTCGTGGGGAAGAGGACACCGAGCTGAGTTCCTCCACCTAGTCTTAGGTTCACAGAGGCCAATTTCAAAGCCTTGTTTCAGCCTGATCTAACACAAGGAAGGAAGCAAATTATTGGCACATCAGATGGCACCATTACCCATGAAGCCAGCTGACACATGGACCATCCTGGTTATGATAGGATGGCAGGACGACACAGCGAAGTTTGGGATTCTTCTGCATGCTGAGCAGAGAGGCACCTGCGTGGAATAGAGGAGGCCAGGAGCAGACTCCTTAACCCTCAGGACTGAGAGACCCCTTTCCCCAGACTGCACCTCCTCTGGTGATCTCCAATCCTAGCAACCCAGTCCATTCAATCTTTCGCAAGATCCACGAACAAACCTCCCTTGTAGTCCTAACATTTCAGCCTGTCCATATCTCATAGAACCTACTGCTTCCCATCAACTGAACTCACATGATTCTAATGGCAGGTTGAACATTGGTCCAACAAGCAAGACCTCCCAATTGGAATGAGGTCCAAAGCGTTAGACTCTTGATCTCCCAATCTACTTCGTGGACCTTGCACTTTATTTATCTACCTGTGCTGTACTTTCTCTGTAACTGTAACACTGTATTCTGCATTCTGTTTTCTTTTTACTGCCTTGATGGACTTATGTATGGCATGATCCATTTGGATGGCACGCAGATAAAAGCTTTTCACTGTATCTCAGTATGTGTGACAATAATAAACCAATAAAGACACAATACTAATAATGGCATGCTTGCCTTTATTAGTCGAGGCATTGAGTTCAAGAGTCAGGAAGTTATGTTGCAGCTTTATAAAACTCCAGTTAGGTCGCATCTTAAGGATTGCATTCAATTCTGGTCGCCCCATTAAAGGAAGGATGTGGCGGCTTTAGAGAGGGTGCAGAAGGGGTTCACCAGGATGCTGCCCGGCTTAGAGGGCATGTGCTATAAGGAGAGGTTGGACAAACTTGGGTTGTTTTCTCTGGAGCGGCGGAGGCTGAGGGGAGACCTGATAGAAATTTATAAAATTATGAAAGGCATAGATAGTCAGTCAGAATCTTTTTCCCAGGGTCAAAATGTCTAATACTAGAGGACATGCATTTATGGTGAGAGGGGGTAAGTTTTTTTACACAGTGAATGGTGGTGCCTGGAATGCGCTGCCAGGGATGGTGGTGGAGGCAGATACAATAGAGGCGTTTAAGAGGCTCTTAGATAGGCACATGAATGTGCAGAGAATGGAGGGATATGGACATTGTGTAGGCAGAAGTGATTAGCTTAATTAGGCATCATCAGCTTAATTAGTTCGGCACAACATTGTGGGCTGAAGGGCCTGTTTCTCTGCTGTTCTATAAGTGCAGAAGGAGGCCATTTGGCCCATTGGTCCATGTCAGCTCCTGGAAGAGTAAAGGCATCTGTTCCGTTCCCTTGCCCTTTATAATGAAGGGATGTACAGCTGCCATAGTAAGGAGTGAAGGCACACCTCAGGAGTGAAGTCACGCCTCAGGAGTGAAGTCACGCCTCAGGAGTGAGAGACACTGTTTCTGGTTTTGGACGTGCAAGAGACTGCAGAAGCAAAAAGCAAACTGCTGGAGGAACTCAGCAGGACAGGCAGCATCTGTGGAGGCAGACGGATAGGTGACATTTCGGGTTGAGACCCAGCATCAGGTCTTAACCCGAAACACTGACCATCCCTCTGCCTCCACAGATGCCGCCTGACTCACTGAGTTCCTCCAGCACTTTTTCTTTTTCCTGTTTCTAGTATTTGTTGGTTCTGTCAGGTAAAGTGCACACCTGAAGGTACAAGGACCAAGGGAATGTAGATTCAAGGAGTCACAGGGGCAGGGGGTTGTGTGTCAGAATATTTCATGGAGCAAGTGGTAATGGTCTGCAACTCACTTGCTGTGAGGGCACTGGGAGAAAAGATCAAGGACCTCTGAAGGACAATGAACGCGCTCTTGAAGGAAATAAAATGTGTAGACCTGCAGGGAGAGCGTGGGGGAATGGAATCGGCTGGACCCAATGGGTGGTGCATCCTCCTTCTTTGCCCTGCTGACTCTGAGACTCCAGGTGTGTCCCTTTAACGCATTGCTTATCCATCTACTTCTGCCTTAAAAATATTCAAAGACCCTGCTTACACCGTCCTTTGAGGAAGAGAGTTCCATTCACTCGCATCAGTCTTGGAGAACAAATTTTGGCTCGTTTATCTTAAATGGACAATGCCTTATTTTAAACAGTTACCCTTAGTTCCAGATTGTCCCACATGAGGAAGCATCCTCTCCACATCTGATGCCTGAAGCATCATTTTTATATGTATAAGATAATTTCATTCTGATTTAGTTAATATTGAAGAGATGTTAAATTTGTAATGAACTAAGAGAGTAACAACAGACAGGGAACTTATAAGTAGACAGTTGAATTAAATTAAATTCCAAATACCTACAGGTTAGGAAGTTGTGGGCATGCTATGTTGGTGCCGGAAGAGTGGCGACATTTGTGGGCTGCCCCCAGCACATCCTCAGTAACGCAAAAAGACGCATTTCACTGTATGTTTCCATGTTCATGTGACTAATAAATAAATATATTATCTTACCTATGTAAATGGAAATTGTTACTACAGCAGCAGCCTGCAATGGCTTATCAGGATGATACAGCCCCCAGAGCAGAACTCAGCCCCTCCCTCACAGAGGGCGGTGAAAGATCACCTGCAGTACTCAGACCGAGCAACTGGCTCCACATCTGCACTGATCCAGAGACAGGAGAGCAGGCCCTCTCCCCAAGGGCATGAGCAGAGGGCCCCCAAAACAGGGAAAAATGTTTGCATAAAACAAATAAAATGATTTAAAATCAGCAAGCCCATTTTTCAGTCTTTGCTGCTGAAAATGCTTTAGTGTCTCAAATGCTGATTGTGTGAAACAAGACTCAAACCTGTCATGTCTGTTGCAGAGTTATTACCGCAATCTTTTTCAGCGTTCTATAAAAGCAGCAATTTTTCTGAGAGGGAGCGAGGTTTGCACTCTACACATCCAACAGTGACCACACAGGGGAGCAACAGCTGCTCCTGCCTCGCCGTTCACCCAGAGTGGAAGGGATCAGGTCAAAACACTTGTCAAAGTAAAAAGATACTTGCATTTATATATCACCTTTCCTGTCCTGAGAGATTTCACAGCATTTCACTGCTAGAGTCATAGGTCATTCTGCATGGAAATAAGTCCTTCTGCCCAACTCATCCACGCCTACCAAGCTATTCCCATTTGCCTGTGTTTGGCCCACATCCCTCCAAACCTTTCCTATCCATGTAGCTGTCCAAGTGCCCTTTAAGTGTTGTTAATGTACCTGCCCAACCACTTCCTCTGGCAGCTCGTTCCATATACGGACCATCCTCTGGGGGAAAGCGTTGCCTCTCTGGTTCGTATTAAAACTCTCCCCCCTCACCCTTAACCCATGTCCTAGAGTTCTCGATTCTCCAACACTGGGAAAAGGACTGTGCGGATCCACCCCATTGATGACCCCTTGATTTTATACACCTCTATAATATCACCCCTCATTCTCCTACGTGCCAATGAATAAACCCTAGCCTGCTCAACGTCTCTATAACCCTGTCTCTTGAGTCCTGGCAATACCCTTGTAAATCTTAATGGTATTAAAGATTAGATTAAGATCTTTATTAGTCACATGTACATCAAAACACACAGTGAGATGCATCTTTTTGCGTAGTGTTCTGGGGGCAGCCCGTAAGTGTCGCCACGCTTCCGGCACCAACATAGCATGCCCACAACTTCCTAACCCGTACGTCTTTGGAATGTGGGAGGAAACCAGAGCACCCGGAGGAAACCCATGCAGACATGGGGAGAACGTACAAACTCCTTACAGACGGTGGCCAGAATTGAACCTGGGTCGCTGGCGCTGTGAAGCATTACGCTAATCACTACACTTCTGTACCTGCCCCCTTTCCTATAGCAGGGCAATCAAAACTGAACACAATATTCCAAATGTGGCAACATACCAACATGTTGTACTATCTGAAGTGTAGTCACTACTGCGAAGAAAGTATCATGATGGCCATTTAGTGCACGGCAAACTCCCAGTAAGAGCGACATAATGATGACCTTGTAGCCTTTGCTGAGTGTGGGGGATGAATGAAATGGTGCCGTGTGATCCTTTACATCCATTTGAGGCGACTAAACGGAGCCTGTTTTGACATCTCATGTGAATGCCAACACCTCCACTAGTGCAGCACTCCCTCAGCACCACGTTGGACAGTCGCTCTGGATATTTGAGACTTGAACCACAGCCATCTGACTGAAAGTTGCAGAAACTGCCCAGAAAACCACAGCTGACACTGATATCAACAGAACATCTACATCCTCAAATTCCACCATGCCTCGTGTTTCTCCTGGTCTCGTTTTTTTACCAACGCTGCAAAAATATCATGTTTCGATATATTTTTCTCCCCATCTCACAGAGGAAACCCAGTGCCATTGAGAGAGAAAGCACAGGCACAGGAGCATCCTCTGGCAGACTGTCGCTTGGAGCCGAGTCAGGTTGTGGTTAGGAAACCTCACTCTTGGCACAGGGTCCTCCTATCGGATATCGCTCTGTCTCAAAGCCATATGCCATGCTGTCAGGATAAACTAAGAATATTATGCTGCACAGTTTTACGGTGCGTGTCATTTCTCAGCAGAACATTTCCTCTCCCTTCTCTATTTCTCCTTGGCATTTAGTAGCAGGGCACCTGGAGAACCCCATTCCCAAGACAGTATACTTGGACATTTCTTGGAGTCTTGGACTCACAGCCAAACCCCAGTTGGATTCCCATCACAAACCAACTCTCCAGCACTTGGGGTCCCTTTCTAATTTATATTCCGGATGTGAAGGCCATTGACAAGGCAAGTATTTATCATCCACCCCTAACCCCTGTTGTCCCTCTGGTGAAGGGACTCCCACAGTGCTGTTCAGGAGAAAGTTCCTGGATACGGACTCAGTGATTTTGAATGACCGGAGATGTGTTTCCAAGTCAGGATGGTGTGTGACTGGAAGGGGAACATATAAGTGGTGATGTTCCCTGCTGTTGCCTCTTTGTCCTTCTGACTGAAATGGTTTGGAGTTGGAAAAGTACAGCACAGACCGAAATGAAAATCAAACAACCGCAGACGCTGGAAATCTGAAATAAAAACTGTAAGTGCTGGAAACAGCCTGTACCTGCGGAAAGAGAAACCGAGTTAACATTTTAGGTTGAAAACTTTTCATCTGACGAAGGGTCTTCAACCTGAAATGCTGTCTGTTTCTCTTGCCGTAGATGCTGCCTGACCTGCTGAGTGTTTCTAGCACTTTCTGCTTTGTGATATGCCATGTATCCACATGGACTGATTGAAGTTTTAGAGGACAAAAAATGGTGTGGGATTATCAACCCACTCTCTCCCCCTTCTGTACACGACACTAGCAAACACAGGCCAACTTTGTCATCTTTGCCACAACAATATACAGAGGGGGATTATGCTTGAACTCTGTGAGGGGGGTCATGGGGGCACTCAAAGACGTAGACGCTGTACAGTCTCCTTGCAAATATTGATAATTAGTGCCCCAGAGGGGGAAATACAGGAGAGGGCATGTGGGATCCACTCACTCAAAACAGGGAAGTGATCTTTTGAGGGCAGGAACAAGACTTGGAGTCTGCATTGTCCTCCACTTCCCGAGGTTACAGTAGTACAGAGGCTGGCTTCCTTCAAATGGATGGGTGCCGCTTCCCCAACACCCATAGACTTACACATCATGGATCCAGGCCCTTCAGCCCCAGTGGTCCGTGCCGACCAAGATTCCCTTCTAATCTATTTCCATTTGCCCGCATTTGGCCCATGTCCATCTAAACCTTTCCTATCCATGTACCTGCCCATTTGTCTTTCCAAAATGCAACACCTCGCCCTTATCCGAATTAAACTCCATTTGCCATTCCTCGGCCCACTTACTCAGCTGATCACGATCCCCGTGTAAATCCTGATAACTGTCTTCACTGTCAATAACATTTGGTCCAGGTCTATAACTTGCTGTGCCTCGGCGATTCAAATGCTCATCCAGATACTATCTTAACATTGTAAACACACCACTTACACAGACAGTGCATTCCAGATTGCAACCACTCTCTGTGTAAGTTTTTTTTCCCCTCAGATCCCCTCTAACCCTCTTAATCCTCATCTTAAACCTTTGATTTTAGACATCTCCAATATGGGGAACGGATTTTCACTTCCCACCCCATCTATGCCCTTCGTAACTTTGTAGGATCCCCACCTCAGCCTTCTCCACTCTAAGGAAATCAGAAATACCCAAATACAACTCCTCCATCCCTTTCCAATGTTGGATCCTAACACAATCCTCACATACTTTATCCATCAGATTCCACAATATTGCCAGGACAAAGGTGTTCCTTGCCATTGGGTGGGAGGGTGGGGAACCAGGGAGCAGGAAGGCCAGTTCTAATCCCCTGTCAGGAGAAGCATTTCACCTCAATCACTTCCCTTTCTTCAGAGAGGCAAAGGAGTGGATAAAGCATTTGTAAGCAGTAAAATCACGCTTACCTTGTTGTGATACTGTAGCATCTGTGTTATAATTCTTATCTTTGGATTATAATTTTTGATGGATATTACCCTGAAACAAAAGAAGAAAAATGGTCAGTCAGTCCTTCAGGTTAAGCCCTTGAATAATCATTGTCTCATTGGCAAACAAGGCAAGATCTCCTAAACAGCTGCCGCTGGGCACCTAGAGCTGTGGAACACTGAGATTGTGACCAGTGTGGTATTGACAGATTTGCGTATGAGTAAAACTGCAAGAACTCATTCCTATTACAACGAACAATTCCTGTTTCAGTGGCCATGTTCCTGTGTAATTAATAAGACAAGAAACAGCAATAGGACTACTGGGAACTACTGGGGCCCTACTGGGTCATGTCCAGGACTAATCTGAAGCCCTAAGCCCACTGAGCTGTTCTGGATACAAAGAGAACCCGGGGTGAAAATCCTTGGGTCTTCATCCACTCACAGGTACAATGTTGGTGCAAATGTTCCAGCTGTGGAACAGAAGAAATTCCAAGGAAATTTTCTGAGTGTCATTCCACTATTCCATTTATCACCAGGATATGGAGCCTGTTCCTAATCCATGTGTGTTAGTATTCCCACCACAAGAGAACACACAAAGCTTCACCTGACCAGGCAGTCTGTCCACTCCCTAGCAAACAGCTAACACTCTCAGACTTTCACAAATGGGTGAGATCCAGGATTCCTCACTTTCTAAGATTCTCTGGCCCACATCCCTATCCCAATGGGTATTCCATGAAGCACTGGTGCACACAGCAACCGTCCTGCAACCGTCACCTGATGTTACTCACGAGGTTGCTTAAGGTGACATTTGATTTGATCATTTGTGCCTGCAAAGCTGCTTCCTGCAGGTGACTCACACTGCGAGTGATACACAGTGCGGGTGATATACACTGTCCACGGGTGATGCACACTGCGTGTGACACACACACACTGCGGGCAACACACACTGTGGGTGACACACACACTGCATAACACATTCTGTGGGTGACACACACACACACACTCTGTGGGTGACACACACACTGCGTAACACATTCTGTGGGTGACACACACACACACTGTGGGTGACATATTGTGGGTGACACACACACACACTGCGAGTGACACATACACTGCGGGTGACACACACACTCTGTGGGCAACGCACACACTGCAGACAACGTCTGCAAGTGTCACACGTCTGCGACCATCATTCACTGCCATTGTCAGCCTGTTTCTTACACTGTCACTGTCTGCTGGTTTCACAGACTACCTGCAGTGCCACACACTCTCACTATCCCTGTCTACTGACCTCTCATGTTGTCATTGCCTGCTTATGTCATATCAGTCTGTAATTTTACCAGTGACACAGTTGCATGGATCCACTCAAATGGGCTGAAGTTATTTCCAACAAATATCCAGCGGCATTCCCCAGTCAGGAGGAGGAATCGTGACGGACAGTCGTGTAACAATGAGTGCTCTGCACACACTGCCTCGTTCTGCACCGCCCACCACAACAACTTCCCATTATTCTCCTCAAACCAGTGCAGTCACATCCAGAAAAAGGATAATGTTTTAATGGACAGAACACAGAACATGTGAAAGCAATTAAAAGAAATGCTTCCAGCAAACCAATCGCTCCTTAGGAGATCTCTGGCAATAATAACAGATGAAATGAAATTAAGTGAGCGTGCAGTTAAAATAAAACACGCTGGTGTAAAGTGGGATGTATCCCATCAGGCGATTAAAATTCCATCCATTTTCTAGATGTGTCTTCTGTCCAAATCCAATCGTCTTCTCCATCGTGGATGGACTTTGCTGCCTTCCCAGCTCCTTGTCTCTGAACGCTGAGCCTTTCCTCACTCAAAGGTCAGGCCATCACTTTGGTGGTGAGCTGCCAGTGGCCACTCTGTTACTGACCACCTGCTGGATGAGACCTTTGCATAAAATTATACCGGGGGCAGTGGTCTGAATCAGGCCGTGCTGCTCCTCTGTTCCATGCCGGAGTTTACACTCCACTTCACCCTCCTGCCATTCCTCTTAACCTGACCCCATTAACTTTCATCCTTCTTTCATGGATTGTGCACACTGCTCTTGGCATTTACTGTTCATCGTTATCCTCCCCCTGAGCTGAGGAGGGAGCTGAGAGTCAACCACATTGGTGGGTCTGGAGTCATTATCAGCCAGAGTGCATAAGGAGGGCATATTGCTTTCCCCGAAGAACATTAGTGAACCAGGTGAGTTTTTATCACAATCTGATAGTTTCCTGATTACTGCAAATGTGACTAGTTTTTTTTAAATGCATAAAAGCATGACAAATAAAAGCAGGAGGTGGTCACTTCGTTCCTCAACCATGCTCCACCATTCAATAAGATCCTCACTGATCTTTTACTTCAGAGACACACTCCTTGATTTCCCTTAATATTCAATAATCTATCATTCTCTGTCCAGAATATATTTGGTGACTGAATCTCCACAGCCCTCTAGGGTAGGGAGTTCCAAAGATTCACCAGCGTTTGAGTGAAGTACTTTCTTCTCATCTTGGTCCTGAATGGCTGACCCTTAGCCTGAGACCGTGTCCCCTCCTTTTCAACATGTCAGCCCTGCACCCACCTCACTGAGCCTAACGGAATTTTTGCACGTTTCAATGAGATCGCTTTCAATTATTTTTAAAACAAGACAGTGTAGGCCCAGTGCGTTAACCTCTCCCCATAAGTCAATCCTCCCCACTTCAGAGACTAGTCTGGTGAACTCCCTTCTGTTCACAACTACATCCATCCTTACATGGGGAAGAACAAACCTGCACATGAGAAACTGGGTGCACACTCATCAGGGCTCTACATCGTTGCAAAATGACATTTCACTCAGCATACCCTCTGCAATGTGAACAGCCTGCTGTACATACACGTTAACTCCCAGTGATTCATGTACAAGGAAACTCAGGTCCATCTGAACATCAACACCTTCCTGTCTCACATCATCATCATTCCTGTTTTTTACCCAAGCGAACAACCTCAGGAGGGGCCAGTTGGGCCAACATTTCGATAGCCCCGAGAGAGTGCCCGGGCTAAGATTGGGACAGTTGGCCCAACAATGGGACAGTCCCAAAAGAGTGCCTGGACCAGGAGTGGGTCAGAACTGGTGGAGACATTAGCTCGACATTGGGACACTGCTAAGGGAGAGCATTACTGGATTAACCAGCACATTTCATTAACAAGTGCCTGCCGGCTACGACCCCAACAAACTCCAAAACTTGATTTTCCTCTCATTAATCCACGTTGATTTTACACAATCATTTATTATCTTTTTAAATGTCCTGTAATCACTTTCTTTAATGGTGAAGTTACATTGGAATCCTTTCCAGAATCCATGACAATCAGCGACCACCCATGACAAAAATGACAGTCAGTGCCTCCACCACCACCTCTTTCAAAACCATGGGATGCAGGTTATCTGGTCCTGGGGATTTATCAGCTTTCAGTCCCAATACGTTCTCCAATAATTTCTTCCCACAACGCTAGTTTCTTTCAGCTCATCATTCACCAGCACTGTTCTCCACTCTGCGCTTCTTTGGTGAAAACACGCAACATTTTTGTTTTTTTTTGCCATTTCCTTGTTCACTGAAACAATTTCTCCTATCTCAGTCTGTTAGTACTACTGCCTCGCAGCCCTAGGGAGCTGGGGTTGATCCTGACCTTGGGCGCTGTCTACGTGAAGTTTGCATGTTCTCCCTGTGACCAGTGGATTTCCTCCGGGTGCTCCAGTTTCCTCCCAAAGACATACTGGTGGGTTAATTGGTTACTCTAAGTTACCCCTCAGTGTATGGTAAAGGCAAAAAATAATCAAAGGGGAGTTGATAACATGGGTGAAAGAGAGTAAGTTGCAGGAGTAGAAGGAAACAGAGAGACGGGGAATGGGATTGATGGGAGCCATCCAGGGTCTGATGGGACAAATGGCCTCTTTCTATGTAAGGTAAGAATCGGGACAGTGGGTACAGTCTCACAGCGGTGGGGGTACTCTTCCCCCAATACTGGGTGTGCGGCATCTTGTTTGCTCCTCATGTTAGTGAACACGACCCCTTCGAAAGATTTTACCATCTTGCAAAGAGTGTGGTGGTGAACGACAAGAGTGACTTTTAGACTTAGGAATTTAAGTTATTGGAAAAAGTTCAGGAACTTGGGATGGTTTTCTTTGGAAAAAGTGAGGCTGTGAATTGATGTTTCCAGGTTAATTGGCAAAGTTGCTGCAGAAAAATTAACTTTGTAAAGAGTCCAAATTTCAAGGATGTAAGCTGAAGTTTGTAAAGTTAAGAGGGAGGAAGACAGTCAGGCTTAAGTTTCATCCAGGTTTAATGTGAGTCTTGGAACAGGCTCTCAGGGAAAACTACTGATGTGGATGATGGGCAGCACAGCTGGTGGAGCCGCTGCCTCACAGCTCCAGTGAACGCAGGTTCAATCCTGGCCTCCGGTGCTGTCTGTGTGGAGTTTGCACGTTCTCTCTGTGACTGTGTCTGATGCCTTCCCATATTCCAGGTTGGTAAGTTAATTGGCCATTGTAACTTGCCCCGAGAAGGAGGTTTGGGGGTGTGGGGGTGGTGGGTAGTTATAGGAATGTGTTACAGGGACAATTAGTGGGGAATATTTGTGAATCAGCATAAACTAAATGGGCAGAAGGGTCTCCTTCCAAGTCGTAAGAAAATATGAAAGTATAAAGAGGCGGAGAGTTCAAGACAGAGAGGTATGAGACAAACTCATTTGTCAAAAAGGAACACATGCATTGAGCTGAATGCCATTTTGCTGCTCAGTAAATATTGTGTCTTCAATGACAAACCAGCAACTCACTCCTGTTGGCAGAGTACTGTCACACTTCTTGCAATCTCGTGTACTGAAGTCAGCGCTAGTGATGTGGTCTCGTCTTCAAAGGCAGAGTGGGTGACTGCCTTGCAATACATCTCCATTCAGTCCACATGGGTGACTCTGAGCTTCCAGTTGCCTGTCAGTTTAATGCTGCATCTCAACCCTTGCTCTGACCTCTCTGAATTACATTATTCGAAGGAAGCTCTAAGAAACACGCCTACTTGATACATCACGGCCCTCAAAACTCAACCATTTCAGATAGTCATTTCTGGCACTCAGTTTTATTTCAGATTTCAGTTATGTCCTTTTTTCAAACATAGCGTTAGTTAGTCACAAACCTCTACCATCACCACCTGTACCATTCCATCTTCCTTTGTCTTCATTCTATTGCAGACTTACCCTTTTGTTGTCTCTTCCACTGCCCCTTTCTCTGCAGCTTAAAACTTGTTTAGTTTTTAACTTTTCCCCGTTGTGATGGAAAGTCATTGACCCAAAATCTAACTCCATTTTCGGGCTGAGCTGGACTCACAGACGGAGTCATCGGGAGACACAGCACATTTGAGCCTGAGACTCATAGATGGAGTCACAGATACAGACCCTTGGAACCACCAAATCCATAAGACCATAAGATATAGGAGCAGAACTAGGCCATTTGGCCCATCGAGTCTGCTCCAATGCTGACCATTTACACTAATCCTACATTATTCCTATTTTTTATTCTCCCTACATTCTTATCATCCCCCAAGATTCCCACCACACATCTACACACTATGGGCAAATTGCACTGTCCATTTAACCTACTGACCCACACCTCTTCAGCAAGTGGGAGGAAACCGGAGCACCCGGAGGAAAACCACACAAATAGCACCTGAGATCAGGATCAAACCTGGGTCTCTGGTGCTGTGAGGCAGCAGCTCTGCCAGCTGTGCCACTGTGCTGCCTGAAAAGCCAGTTGCTGAATGTTCCCAGCATTATCTATTTTACTTCAGGTTTGCAGCATCTGCAGTGTTTTGCTTTTGCATACATTGAGCCAATTTGCTCAGCCCAGGCTGAACCCTCGCTGGGACCTCATCCATTTGGCTGAACAATGTTCTCTCGGCAGTAAAGTTCCATCCTTCACTCTTACCTCATGATGTTCGAGGCATCTTCAGCATCGGGGTCAGGACAGTACTTGTTCGCCAGAATTAAGCAAGCGTCTGATGACTCTATCTGAGACACGGAGAGACATGAAAAGCCCATGAAAGTCATGGATCATTGCAAAAAAACAAGCCACTACAATAAACTGACGTTCATTGGATTGAGCTGAACTGGATTTAAATCTCAAAACAGAACATTAATCCAAGTTCTGCACAGAATCATAATGACAATTGTCAAGTTTTGATTGGAAGGCAGAATAGAAGGAAAGGCTGAAGTAAAATAAAATTACCCTGGTTAAGTTTGGATAAAACTTTGCACTGAAACAAAAAGATGACCTCCTTCAGATTCTACTCAAAGTATTCATCACATCTAGAGAGAATATTCTGATTTCAGCATTCTGGACCAGATCCAAATCAACTGCAGCACAAAAGACATGTGGCATGCAATGAGACAATAATCATGGAGCACTTAACAAGGCAAGAGGTGTTGGGTATGTAATGAGACAATCGGCACGGCCCCACAATGAGACAAGAACGGGGAATGTAACAAGGCAATAGGAGTGGGGCACGTAATGAGACAACAGGCTAAGGTGACATCATGTGAGAACTGGCGTGGGGCATGTAATGACACAACAGACAAGGGGCACGTAATGAGACAACAGACATGGAGCATGTAATATGACAATAGACATGGGCCATGTAACTAAACAATGGGTGCAGCTCAGGTAATTAGACAATAGGCTTATGAGATGCAACAAGAGAATAGGTGTGGGGCATGTAATGGAACAACAGATTTGAGGCACGTACAAAGCAATAGGAATGGGGAATGTTATGAGACCCATACGTGCAGGATACAGAAAGAGACAACAGGCATGAGGGACATAACAGGACAATAGATGTGGTCATGTAACAAGCAGTGCAACAGAATATAGTTTCACTGCAGCAGGAACCTAGAGCAGCAATATTACCATTGGCAGTTCATGGCTGCCACTGTTTCCAAACTGTTAGAGATTTTCTACCGGGCTTTGAATTTGTTGGTGCACATAGTGACTCATGTCTAACTAACCCAGTGAGGAAGGGACACAATTCAAGCTGCAAACTGCCACAAGTTGCTGGACAGCTTGAGCTGGTTCACTACCTGCCTCACGAAAACAGCAGGCTTCCAATCTCAGACAGTGTTGGGAAACACTGCAGAAAGTCTGGGCTGGTATGTAATGATGCAGCAACAAGACTGATATTCCTGCCAATACCATAATCAACTCTGCCCTATCTCAGTCACATGGGCAGTGAATTGTTGTGAGAGACCTTTAACATTGAAACCTTTACTTTACCTTACTTTCCATATCTGTCTCATTTTATCTCCCTCATTCCAATCTTCCTATTCCTCTTTATTTCTCTTTCCAGCAGAAAGACAGGAAGTACTTTCATTGACAGAGAACACAGTGCAGTGCCCCATTTCAATAAACTAGCCATGAATATAGCCTCAGTGTGGCCATGTACCTCAGGGTACACTGTTGAAAGGCCAGACACTTCCCTCAAGTTGTAGCCAGATATGATGAGCAAGTAACTCGGGGGGGGGGGGGGGGGGGGTGAGGGTGAAAGTAACTTAATTTTCTCACTAACCCGCATCAGTTTACTTGAAGTAGCCAATAGACAGCCTCACGACTTTCCTCTTAAGGTACACAAAGAGTGTTACATTGACATAAATGGGCAATGGTTGAGCAATTGATCCTGGGTTGCATTTCACCACACCTTGTCTACTTTCCTTACAGTAAATGAGATGCAGCTTTCTAAACAAACCAAGGAGAAACCAGACCACATCCACCCACAGCGACTGATAAATCAGAAACCAGGGGAGACTTGTCTGAGTTTATGCAAACTCGCTATCCTGGCTGGGATACAAAACACATCAGAGCACAGAGTCAGAAAAAGGATACAGTCATTACCTTGACTCTGGCGAGATCATGAGGATTCAGGACAGAACCTTGGAAGAATTCCACCTGAGTGAAATGTCTTTTAAAAAGAGCTTCGAGCTCAAGGTTAGGGGAAATACTGGGGAGAGATTAAAAAAGAATGTGAGACAGTTAGCGATCAGCAATCTTTTCAAACACAATGCAAGATTTCAGACAAGAGAAATACAATGATATTGTGTGATGGTTTAACACAAAATGATTTTATGCTAGTGTACACGGGATAATGTTACCCAAGGTCGTATACCACTGGTCTGAAGCCAGTTAAGCAAACACAAAGGGTGAAAAACCCTCATTTCCACGAGCAATGTCTCTTAAAGTTACCTCTCTGACCAAGGTTTGTTTGCTTTTCTCTGATATCTCATCATCTGGCCAAGTGTCAAATATTTGCCAATAAAACACCTTGGGATGTTTCACTATATTAAGGCTCTATAAAAACGCAAGGGTCTTGGACCCAGAGCAAAGCAACACTTTAGAAAAGTTGCAGGGAGGTATATTTGAACGGAAATATACCATAGAATCACTTGCATTTGAGAAGCCAGACAATCCTTCTGAGCACTGTTTTGTCACGAGGCGAGACGCAACTAGTAACCGTAACGCGTGGAGCTAGCCACGCAGTGGCACCACCAGTAAAGCTGCTGCCTCACAGCTCCAGTGACCCAGGTTCAATCCTGACCTCAGGTGCTGTCTGCGTGGAGTTTGCACATTCTCCCTGTCACCACGTGGGTTTCCTCTGGGTGCTCCATTTCCCTCCCACCTCCCAAAGACATGAAGATTGGAAGGTTAGTTGGCCACGGTGAATTGACCCTGGTGAGTAGGCTAGTGGTAGAATCTGGGGGGTAATTGATTGGAATGTGGGGGAAATAAAATTGATGAGTGTAGTCACATGTACATCGAAACACACAGTGAAATGCACCTTTTGAGTAGAGTGTTCTGGGGGCAGCCCGCAAGTGTCGCCACGCTTCCGGCGCCAACATAGCATGCCCGCAACTACCCATGGTAGATGGGTACCATGCCGTACGACTCTATGATCGTTCTATGATTGTTCTATGGTTCTATGACCACAGGTGGGGAGTGGTCCAGTGAGCCTGTGATGGAGACCCCATCTAATACACGATCAATGAACCATATGGCCATGGAGGAGGCCATTCAGCCCATCATACCTGTCATGGTATGACATGGTAGTGTAACAGTTAGCGTAACGCTATTACAGCGCCAGCAACCTGGGTTCAATTCCCGCCTCTGCCTGTAAGGAGTTTGTACGTTCTCCCTGTGTTTGCGTGGGTTGCCTCCGGGTGCTCCACTTTCCTCCCACATTCCAAAGACGTACAGGTTAGGAAGTTGCGGGCATGCTATGTTGGCGCCGTAAGCGTGGCGACACTTGCGGGCTGCCCCCAGAACACTCTACTCAAAAGATGCATCTCACTGTGTGTTTTGATGTACATGTGACTAATGAAGATATCTCATCTAATTCTTCTATTTTCTTACAACATAAGAGATGGCCATTTGGCCCATCAAGTTTATGCTGGTTCCCATTAACCCCACTCCCCTTTTTATTTCCCTGTAACCTATTCTCTATCATTTGCCCCATCAACTGCACTCTGATTCTTCTTCCACCCACCTACACCAGGGACAATTTTCAGAGGACAATTACCCTTCCAACCCACACACCTTTGAGACCTGGGAAGAAACTGGAGCACCCAGAGAAGCCCATCAGCTCACAGGCAGAACGAACAAACTCCACAAAGAGAGCACACGAGATTAGCCTCCGCGTTACTCGAGTTGCGAGGTGGGGCAACACTTCCTGTTGCCCTGTCCCTGAAATCAGCCCCATCACGCTTCTCCATAACCCTTGAACTGGTTACTCCCAGAAACTTATTTTCCAGTTCCCTTCAGAAAGGTGCAATGAATCTAAATCCACCGCCCTTCTTCCAGATCACAATAAATAAATTCTTATTGCTTCCCTCCACATTATCTTGAACCTGCATTTCCTGGATACTGACCCTGATCATCACAGCCCCTCCATCAACTCCACCTCAGAGTTATGCCCAGGGCTTGAACTTTGCTGGGCATTACTTTTGGTTTAGTTCAAGTGTTTCTTTTCTGCTTATTGGCAAAATTGAGTATTTTTGATTATTAAAATCAACTTTGGCTAAAACATCACCTTTCAACTCCCATGAGATGGTTGCCATGTGGTTTACATGGACTTCAGTAAGGCCTCCAAGGTCCCACATGAGAGTTGGTCCAAAAGTTCAGGGCCCATGGAATCCAGGGCAAGCTGGTAAAGTGGATCTAAAATTGGCTTGGCAATAGGAGACCGAGGGTGCTGGTGGAGGGTTGCTTTTGTGACTGGATGCCTGTGATTAGTGGTGTTCCACAGGGATCCTTGCTATTTGTAATATTCGTGAATGATCTGGATTTGAATGTAGGAGGCTGTGGATGGAGGAGGCATGATCAGTAAGTCTGCAGATGACACGAAGATGGATGGAGTTGTTGACAGTGTGGAGGGTAGTCAGGCTACAGGGTGATGTTGCTGTGTTGGTGAAGTGGGCTGAGAAATGGCAGATGGAGTTTAATACAGATAAGTGTATGGTGACACATCTTGGGAGTACTACTGAGGCTAGGAAATCACCATAAATGGTCAGGTCCTAGAGCATATTAAGGTACAGAGGGACCTCGGTGTACAAGTCCAAAGACTCTTGAAGGTAGCAGCACAGGGTAGGTAGTGTGGTTAAGAGGGTTGGCCTTCATTAGTCGGGGCAGTGAACACAAGAGCAGGAAGGTTGTGCTCCAACTTTATAAAACATTGATCAGATCTCAGCTGGAGTACTGCATGCATTTCTGGTCACCACACTATAGGAAGGATGAGACGGTGCTGGTAAGGGTACAGAGGAGATTCACCAGGGTGTTGCCTGGGATAGAGTGTTTCAATTAGGGAGAGAGACTGACGGATGAGGTCTGTTTTCACTGGATCATACGAGGTTAAGAGGGGACATGGATAGGGTTATGCCATAACGCTATCACAGCACCAGCGACCCAGGTTCAATTCCCGCCGCTGTCTGTAAGGAGCTTGTATGTTCTCCCCGTGTCTGCATGGGTTTCCTCAGGGTGCTCCAGTTTCCTCCCACATTCCAAAGATGTACAGGTTAGGAGCTGTGAGCATGCTATGGTGGTGCCGGAAGAGAGGCGACACTTGTGGGCTGCCCCCCAGCACATTCTCAGTAACACAAAAAGAAGCATTTCACTGTGTGTTTCAATGTACATGTGACTAATAAGTAAATATCTATCTATATCTACTGGGTAGACTACAGGAAACTCTTCCCCATATCAGAGGTAGATAAAATAGAGGGCATAGATTAAGGGCAAGGTGTAAGAGAATTAGAGGGGACCTGAGAGAGACCTTTTTCATCCAGAGAGTGGTGAGTACCTGGAATACACTGCCAGAGAGAGTGATGGAAGCAGAGTCACTGACACCATTTAAGGAGTATCTGGGTGAGCATTTGGATCGCCAAGGCATAAAAGGCTACAAGCCAGGTACTGGAAGATGGAATCAATATGTATGGGTGCCCACTGGTCAGCAGGGGAAGTGGTGGGCCGAATGGCCTGTTTCCCCATTCAATGACTTTGTGAGATGTTGTAGCTGCTGGTAATGGTAACAATATCTCACACTCAAAGTCATCAGTCAAACCCCACCCACTCTTTCGCTCCATCAGCTTACCACGTAAGATCAACCTGCCCACCATCTGGAACCTCCCTCCTTCCCCCACCTTCCTGCCCTACCTTATCCCAGTCACATCACTGTCCAACATTTCCAAACAACTATAAGACATAGGAGCAGAATTAGACCATTCAGCCCATCGAGTCTGCGTTACCATTCAATCACAGCTGATTTATTATTCCCTCTCAACCCTTTCTCCTACCTTCTCCTCATAACCATTGACCCCATTACTAATCAAGAACCTGTCCACCTCCACTTTAAATACACCCAATGACTTGGCCTCCACAGCCGTCTGTGGCAATGAATTCCACAGATTCACCACCCTCTGGCTAAAGAAATTCCTCTTCATCTCTGTTCTAAAGGGACATCCTTTTATTTCCACAGATAAGCAGGATTGGTCTGTAGTCTGTGCACATTATCTATATTTAAAAAGCCGCTTTCTTAAAGCAGAGTGGACAGCTGATATTATAAGTAGAACGGCTGCCTCACAGCTCCAGTGACCTGGGTTCAGTCCTGACCCCTGATGCTGAGAGTGTGTGTGTGTGTGTGTGTGTGTGTGTGTGTGTGTGTGTGTGTGTGTGTGTGTGTGTGGAGAGTGTATTTTCTCCCCTGTGATCATGTGGGTTCCCTCTGGGCGCTCTATTTCCTACCACACCCCAAAGGTGTGTGTGTTGAAAGGCCAAATGGCTGCTGTAAATTGCCCTTAATGTGTAGACGAGTGTTAGAATCAGGGGCAGTTGATTGGAACATGGGGAGAAAAGGTTACAGAGAAAACCAGCAGTCGGATTGCTCTGTGAGCTGATACGGTCTCGATGGGCCAAATGGCCTCATTCTATGTTGTAAGGAAATATGACATCCATATGGATGATTCAGATCTTTATTAGTGCAAATATATTTTTCACTAATTCTTGAAGATTTTGGAGTTATTATGAGAAACAAAAGAAAATTTGAGGCCTCAATTATAATCGGAGAAGGAGCAGATCTGTATCAGGTTTGTACACTCCTAACTTGAGAAGGAGATGCTTTCCAGCAGGAAGTGTACCTAAGCACTCGGTGGAAACCATGACTGGAGGAAACCTGGGCCAGATTCCAGGCTGGGACTTTCCAGCCATGACCCTTGGGACCCTGACATCCCAGCTTCACAATTGCCCCGCAGATCCTGAGGCGATTCTTCAAGGAATCCATGTTTCTGGAGCTCTGATATCTCGGCTGGAGCAGACTGATTGAGCTGGGCCTTGTTCTGGTTTGGTCTGTATCCAGTGAACTCAAAAACAAGCAAAGGTAATATATTGCACTGCCCACTTCATAGCCTTTCAGCTCCTCACGGTGTTCACTAGGATTCCCACTTCCCAGCTAAGACCAAGACCAGAATCCACGCATTCAGAGCTTTGGGAGACATTCTAAACCCAGCTATATGGGACGGTGAGGGAGATGCCATTCAGATATGTGACAAAGGTTTCCATGTCCAAATCCCCCTGCTGCAGGTCCTGAAGCACTTGTGTGCTGGCGTTAAACCACTCCTCACCATGCAGAGGGAAGTGAACGAGGAGGTGACCTGGATCGTCCTGGCTCTGAGAGACATGGAGGTGACCCACTAAACCTTTGATCAGGGAATGCAAAGGGAGAAGGGGCGAAAGTTGCAGAGGAGGACTTAAAACAAAAGATTGGTGTAAGACACTGTGATCTCAAAGCACATTGTCATTTTAAGTCTAACTGAGGCAGCACCATCCAGTGGTTCCATCACAAACTGCAGTGAGGTACAAAATTTTTCAGCAACAGCGGAATACACCAATAAATCCTGGGCCAGGCTCTGAAAGGCTCACTCAAGTCCTTTCTAAAATATATATAATAAAAGTTCTTCCTTCAGTGAGCCTAAAAGGAAAAGGGCTTACTTATCCTGTGCCAGACATGTGCAGAAATGTGCAGGCGTTCAGTTCACTAGAAGCTTCCCATGGGAAACCTAAAATACTGGATCCACTCCTGAGAATACTATTCCTCTCACTCTACTTCCAGGAAGACACTGACTTTGCTTCTTCCATGGCCACATTGTTCCCAGGCATTGGATGGGATCACAAACCCAACTGGCCAATACAGATGTGCAGATGTGGGCAGCTATTGCTCATGGATTAGATCCATGTTCTTTGGAATTAGCTTTCTATTCTTTGGAGTTTAGGAGAAACATCTAAGATTCTTAGAAAGCAGAGTACATGTTGAGATGTTTTCACGAGTGGGAGAATCTCGAAAGAAGGGACATGTTTACATGAATCATTTCAAACTGAGGTGCTTGGGAACTTTTGCTTGCAGAGGGTGATGAACCTCTGGAATTGTACATCTCTGGGGATTGTGGAGGATGATCTTTGGGAGTATGTTAAGACAAGGTAGATGAACTTTTAAAAGATTGGGGAATTGAGAGCCATGGGGAACTGGCACAGAAGAGGAGATGAGGCCTGGAGTAGATCAGCTGTGTTCATATTCATTGGCAGAGCAGGCTGGAAGGGCCGAGATTCTTGCTTTGATTTTCGTATGTTATTCCCATTTCAGGTGGAGCACAGTTCAATCCAAGTCACACTCAATCATCACAGGCACAATCGTCCTAACAGGGGTCAAGTTGGGCTGGCTTGCCTCCTTCGTAACATCTGTTAGTTTGAGGCTCAAACACTGGCTCAGGACAGAGTCCACCCAGTCGGCACAAAGCAGGGTGGAGGGGGAGGTGGGTTGTAGGCCTGGAGCTACCCCAGTTTGTGGAGTTCAGCTCCCACCTCTGTGGAACTCTGCACTACGAAGGAGCCTCTGGAGGGCTTCCAATAGCCGTGATTCATATCCACACTTTAAGAGGAATCAGCAGTTCCAGATGCTGCTGGGATGGAGCGAGCGAGAAGCTCGGCTCCCCTGCCGGTGTAAATCCAGAGAACAGAAGACTGCAACCGCAGGCAATAATTCAAATCATCGCTGCCATCAATAATGCAATTCCTAGTCACGAAGATCAACTATTCAGCTCCACCTCCAAAACAAGTTGTGTTTGTCTGAGAAGATGTTTTATTCGAGAGTCATTGTCATCGTCTCACAGCACGGAGAATGGCCATTCTGCCCACTGTGTCCATGCCAAATAACAACAACCCATTTACCTTACACCAATGCCATTTTGTTCTCCCCACATTCTTATCGACTCCCCCCAGATTCTACCACTTACCTACACACTAGGAGCAATTTACAGTGGCAAATTAACCTACCAACCCACACATTTTTGGGACTGTGGTCACAGGGAGAACATGCAAACTGCACACAGACAACACTAGAGGTCAGGGTTGAACCCAGGTCGCTGGAGATGAGAGGCAGCAGATCTATGTCCCAATGGATTGACTAGAGGAGGTCAAGCCTCAAAAAGAGGAATATTAGGATAGGCAGCTGTAAGTTGGGTCAAAGATGGAGGTTTCAAGACATGTTGTCATGGGGAGATGTTAGAAGATGGACTTCCCATTCGTGGCCCAATCCACTGGGGCAGGGACGAACATAGACACCGTGACGAAGAAAGCACATCAGTCCCTCTACTTCCTCAGGAGGCTAAAGAATTTCGGCATGTCCCCTTTGACCCTCACCAATTTTTATAGATGCACCACAGAAAGTATCCTATCTGGATGCATCACGGCTTGGTACAGCAACTGCTCTGCCTGAGGACGCAAGAAACTTCAGAGAGTTCTGGACTCAGCTCAGCACATCATGTAAACCAGCCTTCCCTCCATGGACTCTGTCTACACTTCTTGTTGCCTCGGTAAAGTAGCCAACATAATCAAAGACCCCACCCACCCCAGACATTCTCTCTTCTCCCCCCTCCCATCAGGCAGAAGATACAAAAGCCTGAAAGCATGTACTACCAGGCTCAAAGACAGTTTCTATCCCGCTGTTATAAGACTATTGAACGGTCCTCTAGTATGATAAGATGGACTCTTGACCTCACAATCTCACATTATGACCTTGCACCTTATTGTCTGCCTGCACTGCACTTTCTCTGTAACTGTAACACTTTATTCTGCATTCTGTTGTTGTTTTCCCTTGTACTACCTCAATGCACTGATGTGATGAAATGATTTGTATGTATGGCATGCAAAACAAAGTTTTTCGCTGTACCTCGGTACATGTGACAACAATAAACCAATTTAAAATTTAAATTTAAATCTCATGGGACTGTAGACCCATCGAGCAGGGACCACAAACCCAAGTGGCCAGTATATTTGGGTTTGTGGCCAGAGGACTAGATAGAGTGGACAGCCAGCGCCTCTTTCCCAGGGCACCAATGCTCAATACAAGAGGGCATGGCTTTAACGTAATGGGTGAGAAGTTCAAGGGAGATATCAGAGGAAGGTTTTCTACCCAAAGAGTGGTTGGGGCATGGAATGCGCTGCCTGGGGCGGTGGTCAAATTCAAGAGATTACTAGATAGGCATATGGAGGAATTTAAAACAGAGGGATATGTGGGAGGAAGGGGTTAGATAGTCTTAGGCGAGGTTTAAAGGTCGGCACAGCATTGTGGTCCGAAGGGCCTGTATTGTGCTGTACAGTTCTATGTTCTATGTCTGGATATGAGAAATTGAGAGACTGAGTGCCCCTGGGTCATTAGCTCTTCAGATGCAGCACATATCCAGGCCTCATTCAACAATCACAGGCACTGGAACTATTTTTTGTGTCAATGATTGCAAATTTTCAGAACAACATGATATTAACAATGACTCAGTGACCAAATGCCATGAATTGTCCAGTGCAATCGGTAGTCTGTGCTGAGGGAGCTCACGTGACCTGAGGCAGCTGTTGTGCTACGAATAGCCATTTCGTCCTTGGTCTCTGAAAGGGACTTTAGTCAGATTACTGTCCAGGATTCTGGTGAAACGCTGACTCATTTCCCTTGTTTTGCGTATTAGGTTTTGCCAGCATTTGCTGTTTGCAGCATCGGAGTTTCAGGCTGCTAATCCCTAAACGCTTTCATGGCAATGTACTAGGAAAACTAATCTGGGAATCAGAGCAAGAAAATCCCCCAACATCTTACTGGTGTTTAAATGTAGGACGATTAAATGGAACGGTCTTGGGAAACCATGGCAAAAGTTTGCTGAAGACTTACAGTGTTGGTGAAGCAAGGAGATGTGGGAGAGTGTGCTTGAGGCAGGAAGCAGGAAGAGAGGGTGGCTCCAGTTGTATTGATCATGCACTTGCATGCTCATGAGGGCCAAGACTTTAAGTCCTGGCTACGTGTGGTGAGGTGGGAGCTCTTCAAAGCTATGAAAGTTTCTCAGAAAGTTACACCTTCCCTGTGGGGTCATGAGATTAGAATAAATATTTCATAGAGCATGGAAAGAGGCCCTTCAGCCCAGTGTGTCTGTGCTGATCATTAAGCACCCATTTACACTAATCCCATTTCATTGTTCCTTTATTCCTACGTTACAGTGGCCAACCTGCATGTCTTTGGAATGTGGGAGGAAACCAGAGCATCTGGGGGAAACCCACACAGTCACAGGGAGCACAAGAGACTGCAGATACAAAAATCTGGAGCAATAAACAATCTGCTGAAGGAAGTCAGCGGGACGAGCAGAATCCGTGGAGAGAAAGGAATTGCTGACATTTCGGATCAGAACCCTGCACCGAGATCAGACACAATGTGCAAACTTCACACAGACAGCATCCAAGGTCAGGATTGAACCTGGGTTCCTGGAGCTGTGAGGCAGTTGCTCTACTCGCTGCACCACCGTGCCAGCCACTGTTGGTCCTCTGGCCCAACCAGTCCCAGAGCACTTCCACGATCGTGGCTCTAGGATACCCGGGTTCAATCCTGACCTCGGACACTGTTTGTGTGGAGTTTGCACATTCTCCCTGTGACTGCATGGGTTTCTCCCGGGAGCTCCTGTTTCCTCCCACATCCCAAAGACGTGCAGGTTGGTAGGTTAATTGGCCACTGTAAAGGCCCCAAGTGAGCAGGCGAGGGGTAGAATCTGTGGGGAGGTGAGGTGTTGGTGGGAATGTGAGGAGAATAACATGAGTTAGGATAGAATTAATGTTTAAATTGGTGATTGATGGTCGCCACAGACTCAGTAGGCTGAAGGGCCTGTTTCTGTGCTGTATCCCTCTGAGACTCTCTATCAACTGACCCACCAACCCAAGCTGACAGAACAATCTGTTTTCTGATTTTTGCCAACATGGGGCAAAAAAAGTCTTAATTTTCAAACAATGGGTCTCTAAGGGTGAGGGTGGTCTATGTGAGCAGCACACAGACTGCACACCGCTCCTGTATTTAGGGTGCTTTCCATCCTTACCGTGTTTATGGTCAACGTCTCACTCATATGTCCCCTGGACTAGGAAAAATCAGGGAACATTTCAGTGCAGGAGTAGGCCATTCAGCCCCTCAAGTCTATTCCACCAATTACTAGGCTGATCCTGGGCCTAATTCCAACCATCTGCCTTATCCAAAACCCCTTTAAATCACTAATTAACAAAAATCATTCCACCTCAGCCAGCTCCATCATGGGCACAACCCTCCCCACCATTTAGGACATCTTCAAGAGGTGGTGCCTCTTGTGACATCCATCATTAAGGACCCTCACCATCCAGGACATGCCCTCTCTGTGTTACTACCATCGGGGAGGAGGTACAGGAGCCTGAAGACCCACACTCAACGTTTTAGGAACAGCTTCTTCCCCTCCGCCATCAGATTTCTGAACGATCCATGAACCCATGAACGCTACCTCGTCATTCCTCTTTTGCACTATTTATTTATTTTTGTAACTTATAATAACTTCTGTGTCTTTATGTCTTGCGCTGTACTGCTGCTGCAAAACAACACGACATACGTCAGTGATAATAAACCTGATTCTGATTCTGCATCAACAGTGGATCTGGCACCGACTGCTGTTTGCGGAAGAGAGTTCCAAGTTTCTAGTACACGTTGCTATTCAGATGTAAATCAGAGCCGTTACTTACTTGTGCAGAAAGACAATTTCTACATTCACATCATCCCTGTCTTTGTGCAAGAAGTCTTTTAGAAAGTTGGACACACTTTCCAGCGTGATGTGCCCACACACCACTATGTGCCTGTTGGAGTGAAAGCAGATCAGGTCAACACTTGATGCCACAGCTAAGGTTAAAAGTCATCCCAACATTTGTACATTCTTATTAAAGCACCTACTGTTGATGAAGCAAAATGCTGTTGTGACAGGTGAGGGGTATCTGTGTGAGAAGAAGCAGAGGAAACACAGAATCCCAATGTACAGAAGGAGGTGAATGCAAATTTATCTCGTAATTCAAATTCCAAGGCCCCTAAACTGGTTGCTAGGTATCTGCTCCAACTGGTGCACAGAGCCAGTGTTCACTTTAGTGTTAGACAAGCCAACATGTGGTTCAAGGGCAAGCAATGGAAGCAAACTCCTCAAATCTACTTCAAATGTGGGTTTGAAAGCTTGACCAAAGCAATCCTTGCCCTCCTGCACATACAGCTGGAGATCGAGGGCCCTCGCTCTGTGATCCCATCAGCTACTGGGACGGCTGACACTTGAAGTTTAAAGTCCATTGGCAAGTCTGAACATTTGGAAACATTTTGCCTTAAAACCCCAGTTGGTGGTTTGGGCTCACTTACTAAGGACGGAAACGCTATGGGATGGATGAGGCAGTGATACAGCTGAGTGTAATTAAGAGCAGGCCATATGTCCCATCGAGCCTGTTCTGGCAGTAAATGGCTGATCTGATCATGACCTCGGCTCCACCTTCCTATCCATTTCCCATTGTCCTTGATTTCCCCAGAAACCTGTCTCGCTCAGCCTTGTACCAACATCCAGCCTCTACAACACTCTAGGAGAACAAAATTCTCTGCATTTAATCTTGGATGGATAACCCCTGATTCTAAAACTAGGCCCACTAGTTCCAGATTCCCTCTTGAGGGGAAATATCCTCTCAGTATCCTCCCTGTCCTGCCCTTTCTAAACCCCTTCTAAACACCAGCCAGTATCAGCTCAAAGTACAAGTCATCCCTAACTTACGAACACCCAACCTATGTACAGCCCACATACATGAGCAAGCATTGGGAAGACTGGTGGGATGGAGTTACTGACTGCTGCGGGTCTGCAGGCATCTTCTGAACTCAGTTCGAGGCCACATTTCTGACTTGTTCATCATTTGGGTTATGGACAATTCACAGGAATGGAACCCTGCCGTAACCTGGGGAAACCTGTACAGGAAAACTCTGCTAATCCGGCACCCTCAAGACTTTGGTAGTGCCAGACTAAAAGATTTTGTAGACTATCCTATGTTACTACTATTAATACACCAACACACTTTTAATTCACTTTTTTTTAGATGTTACACGGTGGTATGTGAACCCAGTGAGTTTAAAGAGAACACAGGAAATGAGATCCCAGTGACCTTAGAGGGAGCTTGGGAAAGGGGCTCCAGTGAGTTTGAAGGGAGAGGGGTCCTGGTGAATTTAAAGGGAAAGCAAGAAACAGGGTCCCAATGAGCCAGACGTCAAACAATTGTGATTTCTGAATCAGGATAGCAGATTACTCTTCAATTCTGACATCCTTGAAACCTCACATAGTGCAGGGAAGGGACTCAGTTGTTGCTGTCTATGTAAACTACCAGATGCAAGAGTGAATGTTAGCTTCAGTCACACAGAACACACAGAGAGGAATGAAGGATCTGTCCCTAATCCAAAACTCAAGGTCACATGAATAGTTGGTTTAACCTTCAATCAAACGTGGGTCTGAAACTGCTCAAACTCCCGATGGGTTTCTCCTGCTCCACTTCCTCACACTGGAAATACACAGGAGTAGATCGGTCAGTGTGCGTGAGTAAGCAAGTGATTACCAATATGAATCAGTGGTTAGGTGTACCTGTGTGCACATGCACAAAAATAACAGTGAGTGAGTGAGCGAGTGTGTTAGTGAATGAGAGAATCAATGAGTGCATAAGAAAAGGTGTGTGCGTGTGTGTATGTGTGTGTGTGTGTGTGTGTGTGCGCGCGTGTGTGTGTGTGTGTGTGTGTGTGTGTGTGTGTGTGTGTGTGTGTGTGTGTGTGTGTGTGTGTGTGTGTGTGTGTGTGTGTGTGTGTGTGTGTGTGTGTGTGTGTGTGTGTGTGTGTGTATTTGTGTGTGTTTATCGGTTACTGTGTATATCAGTGGGTGAGTGCGTATGTGTCTACACAAGTCCCCGTATTTGTTTTGTACCTGATTTGCCCCACCTAAGACATGGAGCTAGTAATGCTTGGAAGATGGCCACTGGACTAAGGTCATGGGTGGCTCTTCCTGTCTATGGGACCCCTGCAAGAACCAGCACCCTCAGAACAGAGACTGTCAGCAGCGAAAACCATTTCAACTGTTCCATAAAGTTTTTGACTTTTGAAACCCTCCCTTTAGAATTGATACAAGGAGAAATTTCCTCACTCAGAGATGGTTAACTTTTGGAATTCTCAACTAAGGAGGGATTTAGAGATTCAATCATTGATTGCAAACCAGTAAATTTCTGGATATTATATTAATGAAAGAATATTAGGCAAACACTGGAAAATGGTGTTGATCAGTCTCAAGGGGCTGAATGGTCTACCTGCTCTGAGCTTTGGCCTTGTTTCAGTTCTTACCTCCTGATATTGTTAATACTGCACTGGGATGCAGCACTTCATTGTGTGACACTTCACACAATAGGTTTTGCTTATAATCGAGTGCAATATTTTCCCAAGGTGTTATCACAGAGGAGTACAACCCTGACCTTACACAATAAGCACGAGGCATTTAGCTTTCAGAGAACCTTGGGCAACAACAGCAGCGAGAACTCTGGTCCATAAGAACATAAAAAACTATGGCCCTTCGATACAACTCCACCATTCACTAATATTGAGGCAGATCTGATCGATGGCCTCAAGTCCACTCTCCTTCCAGATGCCCATGAGCTTTGATTCCCCTAAAACTTAAAAATCCATCTATCCTAAATACACTCAATGACTCAGCTTCCACACACCTCAATTCCAACAATTCTCAACCCTCAGAGAAGAAATTCCTCCTCATCTCCATCTCAAATGGGTGAATCTGAACCTGTGCTCCCTAACTCTGAATTCTCCCTTCAAGGGAAACATCCCTTCACATCTACCTTGCTATCGTGTCACTTATCATTCTTCTAAACTCCATTAAGTCCAATCTTCTCAACCTTTCCTAGTACATCATTCTCTTCCTCCCAAGAATTAACCTGGTGGACCTTCTCTGAACTGCCACCAATGCAAGCTTGCCCCCTCTTAAACAGGGAGACCAAAACTGTCTGCAGTACTTCAGTTAGTCGTCTCCCTAACCCCCCCATGGTTTTGCAGCAAGACATTAATATCTTAAAATATTGCACCACTTTGTAGCAGTCTGACAACCTGTTACCAGTTAAAATAGCAAAAATAAAGAGGTTTTCTCTCTCATTGAAGAATAGAGGAAAAATGCCAGGTAGGTATAGCGTCAAATTCAAGTTACAGAGATGGCAAATTTGCATTCACAAGTACAGAGACACAGATTCCAAAAGGAACAGAATGAACCAATCGGCCAGGAATTTAATGGCATAGGCACAGCTGGGGTTGATGGGGGGTGGGGGGGGGGCGCGCGAAGTTGCTGAAAGAAAGCACAGAATTAGGGTTTTGACCCCAGGATAAGCTACAAAGATGGATTGATTCATTCTTGTGCAACATGATAGCCATTCAAGCAGCAATTAAAGTTAGGTCAACACATTCCATCCACTTTTTAATTCAAATATCTCACAGTTTAGGACAACAGTCGGTGGAAACGTATGGAACCCAATAACATCTTTATAACTTAATAAGATGTTAAGTTGTGTGAATCTGTGTAACTGGAAGATGGAAGCACATTTGAAGTATTGTGGAGGTAACTGATTATTCAGAAAAAGTTATGCATTCTTCATCATCATTATGAGTGTCAAAAAGACCTTACATAAACATCTTCAATCACATGGAACATCTTTAAGAGTAACAACAGGAAACATTTCCTCATACATTTGTTCCCTTTGGGTATACAGCTTCCTTTCCTAGTGCAGAAAGAAATATTCATGTGTAATACAATGTATAATATATCAAAGACCAGTGTCCACGTTTGCACTCAATTTTTGCTTCGTTTTGATTTCTTTTGGTCCTTCAACAGCCAAACCCACTCCACATGAACCTTGCTGAAGCCTCTGTGGTATCTGGTAGGGATCGACTGACAGAAACTCACCTAGGAAAGAAACTATTGGTGCCCAACCCACAATTCCCTCCCCACTATTCTCCCATAGCTGGCTGAGATTGGGTAGGTGTTACCGATGGACTTTGGTTCTGGACATGTGTTGGCTAATCACACTGGTACACCCGTTTAATGTTCCCCTATGTTGTGGGGGCCCTTCAATTTTCTCCAATTGCTCTGCCATCCTAGTGTGTTGGGAAAGGATCCCATTGGGATTGAATCACTTTGAAATATTAATACAGATGATGAATTGGCCAGGAGAAATTGGTTTTGATTATTTTGCTGCCCAAGATTTATGTTTGTGTGTTCACTACCTTCCTCAGCTCAGTAGACCACAGGACACTGAAGGAAGTCAACATGCAGGGACTGGCTCCTCAGGGAGTGATTGGAAGCTGCTTACTCCATCACAGAGTTGTCACCAATTGTTCTCCCTGTAACTCCAGGATCCCAATAGTTTGTAAAGATCCATAGGGGAACTCATTGCCACGAATTAAGGCAACATGCAGGGATTTATGGAGAAAGGTAGGCAGTGAATTTCTTCTGCACCAGTAAGAATTCAGATATATATCCACCACACATCTGATACATCTCCTTGAATAACATTGTAAGTTTCATACATATATGTAGCACCAGGCACCAAACACATACCCACAAGAAGCCCAACAAGAGAGAGAAATATGACTGGACTGTCAGAAATTAGCGCACAGCCTTAAATATCCAGCAATGATTGGTGCTCATCCAACACAAAGGCTTCCGGGCAAAGTTTCGGGGGAAGCGATTTGGATTATATGCTGTGACTAGGTTCATGGAAATGCGTGCTTTCTTTCCACAGACAGTCAAACTTCAGACACAAATCCGTCGCCAACAAAGTGATGGAGAATGGTGGGGAACTCAGTCTTGAAAATCCATCGATGAACATTGCAGTAAAGTACATTTACCACAGAGCAGGGAAGCAAGAAGCCAAATACTGACTGTCACTGGTCAACATTTATCTCAGATCATAATATTTAACCCATCCTCTCGTTTAATTTTAATTTTTTCATTGAATCTCATCAGAGGTCAATTTGGAAATTACAGGGAAGTACAAGTTTTGTTTCTGAACAGAAGTCATTCACAGAATGTCAACACCACTGGCAAGGCTGGCATTTAGTGCCCATCTCTAAATATCCCTGGAACTGCAAGGCCTCTGTACTCAATTCTGTTCAAGTCAACCACATCGCTATACCTCTGGAGCCACAAACCGTGGCAGAAGAAGATGACAGATTTTCTTCAATGAAGGACATGAGTGAACCCCATGGGCTTACACAACTATTTGGCTGTTTCACAGTGACTGACTGACAACAGACTTTGACTCCAGATTTCTTTAAGTACAGGAATTTAAACTGCCCAGTACTTTAGTCAGAGTAGGAATCACATCTCCAGACCAATCGCCTGTGCCTTCAGATAGTAGCTTGGTAACCCAACAGCTGTGGGACTGACTCCAGTATATAAACACACAGGACTGAAGATCCAAAGTCATAACCAGGAAAAAAGAGCGGGATTTTTTCAATGGAAATGTCTGAAAGTTGGAAATTAGAATTCTTGTATCTTAGCAACCTCTGCACTCAGAAATGTGGAAGTGTTTCCTGATGCAGGGTTTTGACCCAAAATGTCGACAATTCCTTTCCTCCCACAGATGCTGCTCGATCCGCTGAGTCCTTCAGCAGATTGTTCGCCACTTGAGATTGTGATGTGATCTTTGCGATAATATCAGGTGCCAAGGTAACCAAAATGTGCACAGTACTTGATTACTTTTATCCTCTCCAAGTGAAGCAGCTATTGGCTTTCCATCAGGGATGGGGGCTGTGGCTAGCTTGGTATCATGGATTCACATCACCCTGTGCCCATTAAACTACCAACTTGCTAAGAAATCAGCCTGTCACTGCATCCACTTTATTCTTCTTTCCTGGTGAATTACATGGTGCCTTAAATCCTACACAGGTCAAAAACACTCCCACTAAAAAATCCAGGAGAAAGAGCAGTCTGGTGCTATAAACCTTCTTACTCTCACCTTCAGATTG